>NC_137432.1:38632325-38799825 GCF_964374335.1 Astatotilapia calliptera | reverse complement strand
TTGCTACTGACAAGAAAGAAAGCTGTTTTGATGCTATGGACTGAGGCACATTTTAATTGGGTGAGGGGTGGGGCTATGTTATACATTCATTTTTACAATTTATATATTTAATGTTAAATGTAGCTTATGTACATTATTTTAGGGTGTCACATGCCACCCCATGCCACCACAGTAGCTCCGCCCCTGAGTCTAAGGAGTGCCGTTGGGACTTCATTGGTCAGCGTGTTTGTTGACCTTAGCCAAATAATCCGTGTGAAACTGCACTCAAGTTTCAAGTTAGAAGTACGAATTTCGACCCTACTTTTCTTCCTTTCAGCTGATTGGTCAATGTCATGTTAATCACAAATGTAACTATCCAATCAGAGAACAGATGGGTTTGGTAAATGGTAAATGGCCTGTATTTATATAGCGCTTTACTAGTCCCTAAGGACCCCAAAGCGCTTTACACATCCAGTCAGCCACCCATTCACACCCATTCAAACACTGGTGATGGCAGCTACATGTAGCCACAGCCACCCTGGGGCGCACTGACAGAGGCGAGGCTGCCGGACACTGGCGCCACCGGGCCCTCTGACCACCACCAGTAGGCAATGGGTGAAGTGTCTTGCCCAAGGACACAACGACCGAGACTGTCCAAGCCGGGGCTCGAACCGGCAACCTTCAGATTACAAGGCGAACTCCCAACTCTTGAGCCACGATCGCTGTCAGAGGGGCGCTTTTTTGAGCTGCAGGTCCTTGAAGGATAAATGCGCTTTCACGTCTCTTATCGCCTCACCATGATGGAAAACATCTGTGTGTGTCCAAGTAAACTCTTTCTCATAGGTTGATGTGTTCACACAGGTACCTCCAGAGCGTTTTCAAAGGCGCTGTCGACCTCGGAGGGAAAGCAGTGTTGTGGAAACGACGCACTCTTCACTAGTTGGGACAGTTACAAAGCTTTCCTCGTTATGAATGAGCGATACGTTTTTATTAAACATTTGAACATAATACAACACAAACTCTCGTAGAGGAGATAAAGTCAGAGAGATACATGTTTTGAAATGACAAGGATCAGGTGCATCTAGCACACCTGGAGCGATCGCTAAAAAACGATATACAAGCAGAGCTCAGCAGCCAGCGCAACAAATTCTGGATCGTTCGCTCTTAGTTAGCGGTGAGCACAGCGCACGCCGCGTCCGATGTGAAACGGCCTTCATGCTGCATAGTGTGACTCATAGCAGTGGTCCTGGGTCAACCCTGATTTTGTGTTAAAGTAATACTAAAGTAATAAAGGTGTTTCTGAACACTGGTATACCGCAACTGTATCCTTAGCTTATACTTAGCTTGTATGAGCCTTATGGGATCATTTATATACAGATCCTCCAACTTCAAACTGTATTACCCTTTAAGGACCTGCACTTCAAAAAAGCCTCACTCCAACAGCCAAACCCATCTGTTCTCTGATTGGATAGTTACATTTGTGATTGACATGACATTGACCAATCAGCTAAAAGGAAGAAAAATAGGGTCAATTCGTACTTGTAACTTGAAGCTTGAGTGCAGAGTTTCACACGGATTATTTGGCTAAGTCCACACAAATCTTTTTACACATACAAATCTTGATTTACAAGTACAAAATATTTATGACCACAATTTGAGCCCATATGTGTGTGTGTGGAAGACCAGTGCTGGGTGTTTTCTAGAGAAACACCAGCTCAGGAAGTGTGAGGGTGATGGAGGAAGGTGATAGTTGTAGATGGAGGTGATGTAGGAGTACCAAAAGTGCAGCTACTAGGAGGCTGACTGTCCAATCAGACTGCGTTTTCCCTGCAGAGGTGAAACCTCATTGACTCACACTGAGGCAGGAAGGAAAGAAAACAATCAGATGTGTTTGTCTGTCAGCGTGAACATTAGAACAGGTGTGGAGCAGGTGAGCTCAGCCATGAAGGCAGAGGGGGGCGACCCACAGGTCTGTGCTGCGCCGTGGGCTGACTCTGATCTTCATCTGTGACTCTTCCTCTCTCTCCTCCTCAGTGGTCTTCGTCTGCTGTTCTCCTGACGTCTTCAGGAAGTTGATGGTTGAGTTCAGGCGGGAAAATCTCACTCACGAGCAGTACGTCTTTTTCTATCTCGACGTGTTCGCCGACAGCCTGAAATCTGAACACCGCCAGCCGTGGCGCCGCGGGGACCGTGAGGACGCTATTGCCAAGGAAGCCTTCCAGGTATGGCATCAGTATCAAGGAGGAGGTCGGTCAAAGAAACCAGACTCTCCTGACTGCAGCTGACTCCACATGAACCTCACTGCCTTATACATCATACGTGATACATGACACGCTCTACTTTCAAGATCAGGCTTCAAACTTTCCTTTTTGCTAAAGCATATAGTTAGGGCTGGACCAGGTGACCCTGAATCCTCCCTTAGTTATGCTGCAATAGATGTAGGCTGCCGGGGATTCCCATGATGCATTGGGTGTTTCTTCTTCACTCACTAGTTAATAGACTTAATAGACCTCTCTGCATTGAGTCATACTTGTTATTAATCTCTTTTTATTTCATGTTTTTTCTTTATTTTTACTACATTTTTACATCGTAGATACAAACTGAAGACATTAAATATACAAAGCAAGATATGTGGAATATGTAGCAAAGAAAAAAGATAAATAACTAAATATTAGGGGTTGTTGCGAGATCGATCAACTTTAGACCAGACAACAAACGACGGAGACTCCGGAAAAGTGCAATCAAACGATGAGTTTTATTATCACAGGAGAACAGCCAACCATCAGCATACAGAATGTGTTGCTCTGACAAGAATACATTGGGTTCTGGTTTTATAGGACAAAATATCACACCTACGTCAATACAGTTCAAAAATACTTGGTGACAGACGGGCAACAGTTCAACCCGTACAGGCAAGGGTTCATCACCTACACTTCTAATAACTATAAACTGACATATAACTTCTCCTTTCTTCATTACTTGCCTTTTAAGGTAATAACTTCAGGTCTCAGCTTTTCTGAGAGCTAATAATTGGACCCTCGTCATTAATCCCTAAGTAGAGTACTTTGCAGCCAGTCTCAAACTGAAGCAGAAGACGCTTAGGCCTTCGCTCAGACCTGCTACTAGATTAATATGTGTATTGTAAGCGTGCATGCAATTAACCTGCTATGTTCTCATCTCCCCTCAGCATGTATCATCTGGACACTCTCACCAGTGAAGCTTAAAACCTTCTAGAATGGAACATCAACTCTAACCAAGCACATTTATGCATTGTGTATAAAATGAACTCAACCTATAAAAATAGAAAGGTCAATGTGATGACAGACATATTCAATGCAATATAAACCCTGTAGGAAATATTACTGATAAATGATACTGTGAAACATGTTATTAATACAATATCCATACGATACTTGTATGGATATTGAACCGTTCGATACAGTGCTTTCGGTTCGGTACGCATATGTATCGAACAATACAACATTTTTAATTTATTTTATCAACTGTCCTTCTGACGATGCGCTCGACAGTGCAGCCTAGGCGGAGTAGTCGAACGCAGATTCACTGAGCGCAGGGCAAGCTAGCAGACAGAAGTTAAGCTCTCCTTGCAACATGGCAAACTGAACGTCATTCAGATCTGGCGTTTGGAACTATTTTGGTTTTCATGTGACGTATGACCCTGAAGGTAAGCGAGTCATGGACTAAAGTAAAACAGTATGTTGGATGTGCCATGCAATGCTCAATTACATGGGTGGGAGCTAGTGTGTTAGCGCAGTTAGCTCATTAACGTGTTGGCCGTCCAGCCCCACGCACGGGGCGATCTGCGGTAACTTGTTAACGGAGATTTGCCGTGTTGTGGCGTTAACGTCATTTCAGATTAACGCTGACAGCACTAGTGGGAACACAACGAATATGACTGCACATTTACTCCGACATCATCCTCGTGCAAAGACAAAAACAACAAGCAGCATGCTACAAACTTTACCCGAGTCATTTAGACAGCCGTTAGCACAGGATTCTCCTTATGGGGACCTGATATGTTTAATATGCTGCTGAGAATATAGCCCAGAAGAAGCGTATAGTAGAGCTTTTATTTTGAAAGAGCCATTTCTCTGTAATAAACTCTCTTTTCCAAAGATGAGTGATTCCTCAGATATTTATTATTTTATTACTTTGTTGTTTCAGCAACATTAAATTTAAAAACTGTACTTTTGAGTTAAAATATATATTTATAATTTTAATAAATGACAAATTAAAAAGGCATGAACTTTTTTTTTTTGTATCGAAAAAATATCGAACCGGGAATTTTGTGTATCGTTGCACCCCTACTAATATGTTTTATACACCGCGTTCCAAATTATTATGCAAATTGTGTTTAAGTGTCATAAAGATTAAATAAGTTGTTTTTCAATTAAATGGGATTGTGTCTCAGAGCTCTTTGGATGACTGAAATCAATCTCGGACACCTGTGATCATCAGTTTGCCAGCTGAGCCCAATTAAAGGAAAACTACTAAAGAAGGATGTTCCACATTATTAAGCAGACCACCATTTTCAAGCAACGTAGGAAGGAAAAATGATCTCTGCTGCTGAAAAGCATAAAATAGTTGAATGCCTTGGACACGTAATGAAAACCTTGGCTGAGTCAGAGCACACATGAGTTCCTGCAGGTAAAGGCACAATGATGCCATTACAAAGCAGCAAACACATATTTGAATCTGCTGGTGCCTCTGGAGGCCTGCGAACATGAAGCTATAGGATCCTCCAGAGACTTGCAGTTGTGCATAAACCTTCTATTCGGCCACCCTTAACCAACACTCACAGCAGAAACGGCTGCAGTGGGCCCAGAACTACAGTGGGGCAAAAAAGTATTTAGTCAGCCACCGATTGTGCAAGTTCCCTCACCTAAAATGATGACAGAGGTCAGTAATTTGCACCAGAGGTACACTTCAACTGTGAGAGACAGAATGTGAAAAAAAAATCCATGAATCCACATGGTAGGATTTGTACCGGGAGGGAGGGGCGGGGCCATCTGCTGTGATTGGTTGGGGTGAGAGAAGGAAGACAGGATAAAGACATGCTGTGGAAGAGAGACAGAGGTTAATAACAGATATGATTCAATGCAGAGAGGTCTGTTAACACATAGTGAGTGAGAAAGGTGACTGGAAAGGAAAAACTCAATGCATCATGGGAATCCCCCGGCAGCCTACGTCTATTGCAGCATAACTAAGGGAGGATTCAGGGTCACCTGGTCCAGCCCTAACTATATGCTTTAGCAAAAAGGAAAGTTTGAAGCCTAATCTTGAAAGTAGAAATAGTGTCTGTCTCCTGAATCCAAACTGGAAGCTGGTTCCACAGAAGAGGGGCCTGAAAACTGAAGGCTTTGCCTCCCATTCTACTTTTAAATACTCTAGGAACAACAAGTAGGCCTGCAGAGCGAGAGCCAAGTGCTCTAATAGGGTGATATGGTACTACAAGGTCATTAAGATAAGATGGGGCCTGATTATTTAAGACCTTGTATGTGAGGAGCAGGATTTTGAATTCTGGATTTAACAGGAAGCCAAAACAGGAGAAATCTGCTCTCTCTTTCTAGTCCCTGTCAGGACTCTTGCTGCAGCATTTTGGATTAGCTGAAGGCTTTTCGGGGAGTTTTTTGGACTTCCTGATAATAATGAATTACAGTCGTCCAGCCTGGAAGTAATAAATGCATGAACTAGTTTTTCAGCGTCACTCTGAGACAGGATATTTCTAACTTTAGAGATGTTGCACAAATGGAAGAAAGCAGTCTTACATATTTGTTTAATATGTGCGTTGAAGGACATGTCCTGGTCAAAAATGACTCCAAGGTTCCTCACAGTGTTACTGGAGGCCAAGGTAATGCCATCCAGAGTAAGAATCTGGTTAGATACCATATTTCTAAGATTTTCAGGGCCGAGTACAATAACCTCAGTTTGATCTGAATTAAGAAGCAGAAAGTTAGCGGCCATCCAGGTCTTTATGTCTTTAAGACATTCCTGCAGTTTAACTCATTGGTGTGTGTTATCTGGCTTCATGGACAGATAGAGCTGGGTGTCATCTGCATAGCAGTGTAAATGTATGCTATGTCTTCTAATGATGCTGCCTAAGGGAAGCATGTATAATGTAAACAGAATTGGTCCTAGCACTGAACCCTGTGGAACTCCATAATTAACCTCAGTGTGTGAAGAGGACTCTCCATTTACATGCACAAACTGGAGTCTATTAGATAGATATGATACAAACCACTGTAATACCTACAGCATGTTCTAATCGCTCTAATAGGATATTATGGTCGACAGTATCGAACGCTGCACTGAGGTCTAGCAGGACAAGCACAGAGATGAGTCCACTGTCAGAGGCCATAAGAAGATCATTTGTAACCTTCACTAAAGCTGTTTCTGTGCTGTGCTGAGCTCTGAAACCTGACTGAAACTCTTCAAATAAACCTCTGCAGATGATCTGTTAGCTGTGTGACAACTACTCTTTCAAGGATGTTTGATATAAAGGAAGGTTGGAGATTGGCCTATAATTAGCTAAGACTGCTGGGTCTAGAGATGCTTTTTGAGTAAAGGTTTAACTACAGCCAGCTTGAAGGCCTGTGGTACATAGCTGATTATTAGAGATAGGTTGATCATATTTAAGATCGAAGCATTAATTAATGGCAGGACTTCTTTGAGCAGTTTTGTAGGAATGGGGTCTAAAAGACACGTTGATGGTTTGGAGGAATCAGCTAAGAGAAACAACAGTCCATCATTAGTTTAAGAACTGAGGGTCCGTCAGTTTGGAAAATTGCTAAAACTTTGAATGTGTCCCCAAAATCCATCAAGCGCCACGATGAAACTGGCACACATGAGGACGCCCCAGGAAAGGAAGACCAAGACTCCCCTCTGCTGCTAAGGATAAACGTATCTGAGTCACCAGCCTCAGATGAGATAGATGCCACACAGAGCTCCAGTAGCAGACACATCTCTACATGTTCAGAGGAGACTGTGAATCAGGCCTTTATGGTCAAATAGCTGCTGAGAAACCACGACTAAGGAAAAGCAACAAGCAGAAGAGATTTGTTTGGACCAAGGAATGGACATTAGACCAGTGGACATCTGTGCTGTGGTCTGATGAGGTCAAATTTGAGATCTTTAGTTCCACCTGCCGTGTCTTTGTGTGATGCAGAAAGGTGACGGATGGTCTCTACATGCATGGTTCCCACTGTGAAGCTTGGAGGAGGAGGTGTGATGGTGTGGGGGAGCGTTGCTGCTGACACTGTTGTGGATTTATTCAAAACTGAAGGCACACTGAGCCAGCTTGGCTACCACAGCATCCTGCAGCAACACACCATCACATCATTGATTTATCAACACCACAATGACCCCAAACACACCTCCATGCTGTGTAAGGGCTCTGTGACCAGCAAGGAGCGCCATGGAGTGCTACGCCCGAAGGTCTGGCCTCCACAGTCACCTGACCTAACCCCAGTGGAGATGGTTTGGGATGAGATGGAGCACAGAGTGAAGGCAAAGGGCCAACAGGTGCTCAGCATCTGTCGGAACTC
Source organism: Astatotilapia calliptera (assembly GCF_964374335.1). Classification (NCBI taxonomy): domain Eukaryota; kingdom Metazoa; phylum Chordata; class Actinopteri; order Cichliformes; family Cichlidae; genus Astatotilapia; species Astatotilapia calliptera. The sequence goes on along the minus strand of NC_137432.1, from coordinate 38,792,281 downwards.
CTTCAAGCCTGTTGGAAACCATTTCAGGAGACGACCTCATGAAGCTCATGGAGGATAGGGTGGGTGGATTTTACGAAGAATGTAAATTATCAAACGTGTTTTGAGTTATTTCACACTTTGGTGTTTACTACATAATTCCATCTGAGTGTTCATTCATAGTTTCGATGCCTTCAGTGAGAATCTACAATATATATAATCATGAAAATAAAGAAAAACCATTAAAAGAGAAGCTGTGTCCAAACTTTTGAGTGCTAGTGTACATCACAGGTCATAGGTCAGTCTCAGGTGACCCGAAACGCCTCCTCCTGTCTGCAGAGTCAGGTGGGTGGAGTTTGTAAAGCAGTGAAATGATTGGATGGATTTACTGTGCAGCTCTGAGCTCCAGTGTGCTGCACGTGGACCTCGCCGTGTTTGTTCTCGCAGCTCCTCGCAGGAATCCGAGGAACCGTTTAAATCGCTCGTCACGTGTAGCTGCAGTGGTGTGAGAGGAAGAAACACTCATTAATCTGATGACTGCTGACGACTTGCAGCTGCACCTGGAGCGCCATGCGTCCTCACGGCTCGCCCTCGTTATGGAGTAATCACGCAAGCAGATCGGGCGCTGTAATCTTGGAGGAAAGGTTACGCTGATTAACCCAAATCTCTGCCTGACTTTATATCATAAATATGAGCTTCAGCTGAATTCAGCCCAAAGTTTCCAGCGTGATCTCCCACCTGCTGCCTCCTCAAACACCAGCACGAGTGAACGAGTGAAGAGAAACATGATTTCCATCAGCGCACATTTACTCATGACAGAGAACATGTCAAACATTTAAACACAGAAGATCTGCCAAAGTCAGCGAGCTAAAGAGAAACAGTTGGAGGAAGATTTAAGGGTGAGCTGGCAGCAGGTGGGTCACATGGTCATCTCAGAGGTTCTCCAGCCTGTTTCAGAATCACGTTCCTCGCTGTGGACATCGACACAGCATGATGTCATCAGCAAACTCAGAGAATCTGGAGGAATCTCTGTGCGCAGGGAGGAGGCTGTGTGTGAGTGTGTTACTGTGTGTGTCCTCTGGTGCGACTCCCGGCTGAGACGGGACGGTTCATTGGGGAGGAGTCACGGGAAAACGACGTCAGCAGCAGGATCCCGGTGAACCTTCATTCTGTTCACTTCCTGTTAATCATAGTGAAAAGTTAGCTGCAGTTCACCTAGGGGGCGCTGTGAGATCAAAGTGAGCGGAGCTAAACAGAGGCTGTGTCCCAATTCAGGGTCTGCACGCTTGAAGTACGCATTTCAAGTGCGGTTACGTCACCGCCACGCGACGGCGGTCCCAATTTGAAGTGTACTTCAAATGCATGCTCCAAATGCGCCGTCGATTTCCCCAAATATCAAGCGTGGTCCGGTGCACGCTTCGTGGTCCCATATATCCCACAATTCACAGCGCGGCGGTGGGTGTGGATAATTTTGCCGCAAAATACAGCAAAAGGGAGCGGCCGAAGAGTGAACTGTCAAAAGTAAGTAGTGAATATGACGTCACTTATTTATGCGCGAATGTTTAATAATGAAGAACGTTAATAAAACATTGCTGTTATGTGACAATAGTGATGTTTGTACTTTCAGCGTTAACTTGGTTTTAAAACCTATATATATATATATATATATATATATATATATATTACTGGCAGCACAAATGAACCAGCTGCTAGTTAACGAGAGACACCCGGAATGGCTAACTGAAGGCCGGAAGGGACCGGTCCCCTCCAACTACCGACCAATAACCTGCCTCAGTACTACATGGAAGCTCCTGTCAGGCATCATATCGGCTAAGATGAACAGGCACATGGGTCAATACATGAGCGGGACACAGAAAGGAATTGGCAAGAATACCAGAGGCGCAAAACACCAGCTACTGGTAGACAGAACAGTCAGCCGAGACTGCAAGACCAGACTGACCAACCTGTGCACTGCCTGGATTGATTACAAGAAGGCCTATGACTCAATGCCCCACAGCTGGATACTGGAATGCCTAGAATTGTACAAGATCAATGGGACCCTAAGAGCCTTCATCAGGAACTCAATGGGGATGTGGCGTACAACACTAGAGGCCAACTCCAAGCCCATAGCACAAGTCACCATCAAGTGCGGGATCTACCAAGGAGATGCTCTGTCCCCACTGCTGTTCTGCATAGGCCTGAACCCCCTCAGTGAGATCATTAACAAGACTGGCTACGGATACCGACTACGGAACGGAGCAGTTGTCAGCCACCTCCTGTACATGGATGACATCAAGCTGTATGCCAAGAGTGAACGAGACATCGATTCACTGATCCACACTACCAGGCTATACAGCAATGACATTGGATGTCGTTCGGACTGGAGAAGTGTAGTCGGATGGTAACAAAGAGAGGGAAGGTAGTCAGAACTGAGGGGATTGAACTACCAGAAGGCAACATTGCAGACATAGAGGACAGTTACAAGTACCTGGGGATCCCGCAGGCAAATGGGAACCATGAAGAGGCCGCTAGAAAAGCTGCAACCACCAAGTACCTGCAGAGGGTCAGGCAAGTCCTGAGGAGTCAGCTGAACGGTAAGAACAAGATCCGGGCCATCAACACGTACGCCCTGCCCGTGATCAGGTACCCTGCTGGGGTAATAGGCTGGCCAAAGGAGGAGATAGAAGCCACTGACATAAAGACAAGAAAGCTCCTTACCATGCATGGAGGGTTTCACCCCAAGTCCAGCACCCTGAGGCTGTACGCTAAGCGGAAGGAAGGGGGCCGGGGACTGGTGAGTGTCAGCACCACAGTCCAGGATGAGACAACGAACATCCAAGAATACATTGGGAAGATGGCCCCAACTGACCGAGTGCTCAGTGAATACCTCAGGCAGCAGAAACCCAAGAAAGAGGAGGGAGACGAGGAACCATCATGGAAGGACAGAGCCCCTGCACGGTATGTACCACCGGCAGATAGAGGAGGTGGCTGATATCCAGAAATCCTACCAGTGGCTGGACAAAGCTGGACTGAAAGACAGCACAGAGGCACTAATCATGGCAGCACAAGAACAAGCTCTGAGTACAAGATCCATAGAGGCTGGGGTCTATCACACCAGGCAAGACCCCAGGTGCAGGCTGTGTAAAGATGCCCCAGAGACAATCCAGCACATATGTCAGATGGGACGACGGGAGGGTTTAAAAACGGATTTTTTGAGCACTTTTTGAACTTGTGAAAGCAAATTAACTTAACTTTCGTTTAATTTTAGGTTGTAAGAAATTATTTGGTTGACTTTTGTTTATAATTTTCCTCGAAATAAACGCCATATGATTTTAAACAATGGAGTCAGAAGTGCTTTCTAAAAGAAACCTCCCGTTGCCACCCACAGCCTTTTCTTGGACGCTTTTGGTGTTTGGAACATAAAAGGCCGTGACAGGAGCAGCGGGGTGAAGGTGACGCTGTCAGGAGGCTGCTCGCTTCACGCCCCAAACCAAAATGGAGGACGCTGTAAAGCGCCTCGCAGTGCTGTGACGTCGCTAACAAAAAGCGTTTACTGCAGGAGAAAACCTGTGAAACGTCTAAAGGTGGAACCATTTCTGCTGAGCTCGACAGCGCCCCCTATGGAGCAGGAAGTCACAGAGCCCCTTCAACCTGGACGAGCTCGATGAAGTTAGAAATATCCTGTCTCAGAGTGACGCTGAAAAACTAGTTCATGCATTTATTACTTCCAGGCTGGACGACTGTAATTCATTATTATCAGGAAGTCCTAAAAACTCCCTGAAAAGCCTTCAGCTAATCCAAAATGCTGCAGCAAGAGTCCTGACAGGGACTAGAAAGAGAGAGCAGATTTCTCCTGTATGGTGCCGTCATCCATCTTTTATGTACAGTGTGTGGATTTGTGCAGCTGAAGCTCTGATGTCAGGCGTCTTCCTCACAGCACGTGTTTACTTCCTGTTTCATGTGAGAGGAAGCTCACGCTGGCTCCGAGTTTGACTGGACATAAATATTTTATCTGATTTCTTATAAAAACATGTAAAAGATTAATTATGGATCTGTGATGCGCCTTGTGTTGCTGTGTCCTGTCCTCATTCGTTAAAACAAAGACTCATAATAAATCTGTGTGTGGTTTCCAGAATGTGAAGATCCTGACGTACCGAGAGCCTCAGAACCCCGAGTACCAGGAGTTTGTCCAGAACCTGAAGGCAGATGCCAAGGACATGTTCAACTACACCATAGAGGACTCACTGGTCAGTGTGTGTGTGTGTTCAAACTGGACACTTTACTAGGTACACTTTGCCAGCAGGGGGGTGGAGCTTGTTTCTCTACACAGCTGCTGCAGATGTGTCGGCTGCTCTGAGGGTCTCTGACGTGTGAGGACAGCAGGTTTTATTTCACACATCCATAATTTTCTGATTAAAACGAGATGATGACAAAGTAAAAGGTGAACAGAGATGAGATCAATCACCTCGACACTTTTATCGATGAATAACCACGAGATGAAAATATTCTGGAGACCAGATCCAATCAGAAGCACTGAAGCTGTCCAGCTCTGTGAGTCTGTGTGGTTGCAGTTTCCTGCTCTTGCTGGCACAGTGTGCTCTTCTGCAGAGCAATGAGTGGTGATTGGAGTTCAGGTCCCTGCAGATGCACAGCGACCACGCCACGTTCACAGCCTCTTCAGGGCCGTTTTTCTGCCCACGAGTGAACAACGCGCTCGTCCTGAGGCCGAATCGTGAAGCTGGCTGCTTCTGAAACATCTATTGCTTCATCGTTTCCTGAAGCGCTCACTCCCAGCGGGAGCGCTGGCTGATTAGATATTCTGACAGGTTAATAGGAACATGTCAGGCGCCGCTGCTGCTGCACAAAGAGCAGCGATGTGATAGATACTGGAGGAAGTGATGTCATTAAACATCACGGTGCCACTCTGAGCTCTGAAGATCAAATTATTATGCAAATCTGTGATTAGAGGCGAGGCAGCGAGGAGGAGCTGATCCTGTCACGCCGAGCAACGCTGACTTTGCTCGTCAGACGACGGCGTGTGTCTCGCTTCCTGCTGACAAAAACAAAGAGGTGAAAGAGAACTGCCGGGAGGGTGGAGACAGACCCACAGTTTAAAGTTTCGCAGGGAAACATCACGAATGAAATCCTGTACCGCCTGGAGCGTTTGTTCCCGGGTCAGCGTGCAGCTGCAGAGGGATCGGGCCGGGCCGAGCGGCTGAGGAGGAGCTCCACCCGTCCAGTTTCTGGGTCTCCAGCCCCACCTGTGCTGCGTTGATGCTTGGCCATCTCTGATGGCCTCAGCAAAAACGGACGCCACAAGACTGTAGCGGTAGTAACCAAGGAAACGGCAAAGAAGTCACAGGTGTGGGTAGAAGACACCACCTGTGTGCACACAAGGTGTTGTGGTAGAGGCCTGAGTGGTGTGTGTGTGTGTGTGTGTGTGTGTGTGTGTGTGTGTATGTGTGTGTGTGTGTGTGTGTGACCCTCTGTGTGTTTCTTGCAGATGAACATCATTGCTGGAGGCTTTTATGACGGCCTGATGCTCTACGCTCACGCTTTGAACGAGTCCATGTTGGCGTCCAACAAGCGTCCGAACGGGAAGGACGTGACCCCGAGGATGTGGAACCGAACCTTCCCCGGTCAGTGCTCGCCGTTCGTCTCCTTTAAAGCTGACGCTTACCATTTCCACCTTTGTGACGGAGGCTGTTTGGTGCGACTGTGCAGCAGAGCTGTTCTGCAGGTGTGTGTGTGTGTGTGTGTGTGGGGGGGGGGGGGGGGTCGTGGTGCTCTGTGAGTGACGGGTGGGGTTGGGTGAGTAAAGCTCGGTTGGGGGGGATTGAAATGATGATGGTTTGGTGTAGGACTGGGCGATATGACCTCAAAATTCACATCTTGATATTCTTTAGCTGGATGGTGATATAAGATATAGATCTGCATATTTTTAAAGCCATAAAGTAAGAACAAACAGAGTTCTCAGTCACAGCTGTGTCCCAGATCTCACACAGGCACTTTTATTAACAAACAGCGCAGATGTACAAGAACAAATTACTCAGAAATAAGTTATGAGCATTCATTAAATAATAATGCTCCATAAATAAAAGAAAACAATGTTGTTTTTGTGCTCACAACTGAGCAGTCAAAATGTGAACTAACAGACGCTGAGCATAATCACAAAGATTTCACAGCTGCTCTGTTCTGAAGTTCTGCTGCGTGACCGACAGCCTGGAGTTTGAAATCCGCTTCGTGTCTCTGAACAGGAGCCGTCTGTGGTCCTTATACGCACACAGTACGGTAACATTACGATGAAACACAGTACGTATCACTCCGCGAGGCTCCTCGGCTAGTGATGGTAAATTTGATTCTTTTTACTGAATCGAGTTTTAATGAGTCACTCACCAAAGTGAATCGGATTTTTTCAGTCATTTGATTCACTGAGTCAGTCGACCAGAGAGTGCAAAAAATTTACATTTTCACTCAAACTTAATTTGTTTCTCTTTTCATGTAAATCCTACTGCTAAGATGAGTGATTCTAAAAGAAAACAACTATTTTATAGAGCAAAAAGGCGCAAAAACATTTCTAAAATTAAGCAATTTCCTATCAAAATTGCTTAATAAACATTTATTTTGTTTATTTGTATTTTATTAGTATTTTCCTTAAATGTGTCAAATATATATTTTCTCATCTAAATGTCCACTGAGCTGTGAGCCAGGGGGCGGTAATGCGCCTTAACATTGGTTACCAACCAAGAAGAAGAAGAAGCTGTGAGCCAGGAGGGAGGGGGAGAGAGTGATTCGTTCGCTCCATGATTCAGCACAGGAGGGAGGGGGTGAGTAGCTCAAATGTGTTGTTAGCATGTTAGCAGAGCGATGCTACTGTGAACCGAGGAGCTATTTTCTTGATGTGAGCTTCTACTCAGGGTTTTTTCTTCCAGTTCAGAGCAGAAATTCTTTTGTTAAGATACTGGATGTTGTGTTTTTCTCCACAATTTTAATTATAAGCTAGATACATTGCTGCTAACAGCAACAGGGATGAGTCAGTGAGTCAGTTGGGCTTGTGAATCATGATTCATGAGTCAGTAAAGTGATTCTCGAGTATTGAACGATTCGTTCATGATTCGCGCATCACTAGTTCAGTGAAGGAGAGGCGGAGCAACGCAGCGTAGAGACAAAAGTGGACGAAAGAGGCAAACTTGCGGCTCCAGAAGTATAATTATAACGCAACATAAACTTTATCGATATAAATGTTATTGTCACATCTCGTATCTCGTATAAAAATATATCAATATATTTAAAAATTCGATATATCGCCCAGTCCCAGTTTGGCGGGTAAAGAGGGATGGGTGAAGCAGCACGTGCTGTTTCTGCGGCAGGTAACCGACACGCAGCGCCGCAGTGTTGTTGTGTTGACGTGTTACTGTGTTGCATTGCATTTTTTAGTGTTTTAAGACTCGGTCGCTCGGCAGCCCACTGTGTGTCAGACACGCTGTGAGGAAGCAGCAGGAACAGGACGCTGTGGTCGTGGACGCCGCCGACGTCTCCGTCAGACAGGACGCTGTGGTCGTGCAAACCGCCGCCGTCTTCCTGAGACACTTTCTGAGATTTTCTGTGGTTTCAAATAAAACCTTGAAACTGCTGCTGGTCATCCCAACGTCGCACACTGGAAGGTGGTCGAGCTCAGCCGGCGTTGGTGCACGCCATCCTGCAGGAACACGGCAACGAGCGAACTGACTCCACAGAGCTCATCGGCTCAGCTTCTGTGGGACGTTCTGGAAAAACCATCACAGCGTCCCAGTGACCGTCAGAGGTCTGAGGGGTCTCTGCGGGTCAGGTGGAAGGCGTGAAAGGCTTCAGGGCTGTGATGTCAGAGACGCTGGTCGTGACTGAAGCTGAGAGCTTCGTATACGACCGCGAGTCATGTGATGACGGAGACGTGAACGGCTTGCAGTCTCCCGTCCACATCAAAATGTTTCGATGAACGTCAGCGTCCCTACTGAGATGGAGGACGAGAGAGTGACCTTTGACCTTTGTGACATGTCTAAAGTGCCAAACAGCAGCCGGGTGGTTGCAGTTAGAAACACTCGTCCGACAGGTGAGACCCAAGCAGACGTGGGCTGGTGCCGCTCCGCCAGGTGTTGCGGTGCAGGTAAAGGTGTGCAGACAGCAGTCTTTCCTCAGGATCAGCAGCCAGTGCTGCTCCGGGGGAGACGCTGATATTCAAGAGGCTTTGTGAGCGCTCCTTTCTCTGATTTTTCTCCTGTTACTGAAACGCTCTGACCTCCTCGCCTCGCTGTCAGCCAGCCCTGGACATCTCCTAAAAATATCTTGGAAATCGAATCATGTGAAACCAGAGTCCTGCTTTCAGCCTGTCCTCCACCCGCCTGCCTCTCCTCTGCTCTGTCCTGTCCACATCCATCACGGCGAGGCCTCGTTAGCGTCACCGTGTCTGCACTCACGCAGACGAGACCGCTTCAGCCAACGAGCCTCCGTTTATGCACTCGTGCCTTAATGGTGTTCTCGTAAAAGCATCAAAGGTGATTTACGGTGTTGAGCACAAAGTGTTGGTCATGTGACAGATCTGCAGAAACATTTGAAACTGTTCACACCCTCAATTTATTACAACAGCCAATCAGAGAGAGTCTACTGAAGAGAGGGCGAGCTGGGGAAATGGTCCTGCCCAGACTGCCAGCTGTTCCTAAAAAGGGCTGTCACCCACCCGACTGAAAGGATGGAGATTTGATTTGTGGATGCTGCGATCGTGTCCTGACTGGAAAAGGCAGATTGTGGATCGTTGAACGCTCTCTGGCAGACGTTATCACGTTTCCCTGCGAATAAACAGTGAAGCAGACTTCCTGTGGTGTGAAATGTGACTCCTGCTAGGAGGAGGCTGGTCTCCTCCTTCCCCGAGCTGACCCTCCCCCTCTGTTTCCAGGACAGCTGTCACTGAACCCGGTCTGCACGCACTCTTTATTTGAAATGTTTATGAGCGCAGACACCTGCAGGGCCACCACGCCGGACCCTCGCAGACTGCGGGCAGCTGGTGGTGAGCTTTCATGTCTCCTGTGTGATGAACCTGTTTGCCTGCTTGAGGAGTGCAGTGTCCTAATGAGATTTGTCAGTCTTCCTAATCTCTGATTTATAAGCCGTGAGATGAGGTGATGTGGTTACCAAGCAACAGCTTTCAGCTTCCAGGTCCAAAAACAGATGTGAACCTGCAGTATGTCAGAGACAGACCCCACATCCAGCTGTCAGTTTGCCAGAGGAACACGAACACGTAAACACACGACTGCACAAAGGCCGAACTCGGCGCCAAAACATGACGCACTCACAGGGGGGCGGGGCCACGACACATCCATCCAGCCTTCCAAACATAGGGTAGACCCTGCAATAATACATACAGAGAAAAACCCAGCAATCATATGACCCCTATGAACAAGCACTTTGGCGACAGTGGGAAGGAAAAACTCCCTTTTAACAGGAAGAAACCTCCAGCAGAACCAGGCTCAGGGAGGGGCGGGGCCATCTGCTGTGATTGGTTGGGGTGAGAGAAGGAAGACAGGATAAAAGACATGCTGTGGAAGAGAGACAGAGGTTAATAACAGATATGATTCAATGCAGAGAGGTCTGTTAATACATAGTGAGTGAGAAAGGTGACTGGAAAGGAAAAACTCAGTGCATCATGGGAATCCCCGGCAGCCTACGTCTATTGCAGCATAACTAAGGGAGGATTCAGGGTCACCTGGTCCAGCCCTAACTATATGCTTTAGCAAAAAGGAAAGTTTGAAGCCTAATCTTAAAGTAGAGATAGTGTCTGTCTCCTGAATCCAAACTGGAAGCTGGTTCCACAGAAGAGGGGCCTGAAAACTGAAGGCTCTGCCTCCCATTCTACTTTTAAATACTCTAGGAACAACAAGTAGGCCTGCAGTGTGAGAGCGAAGTGCTCTAATAGGGTGATACATTTATGTTATCTGGCTTCATGGATAGATAACTCTTGGTGTCATCTGCGTAGCATATCCATCCATATATCCAGTATGGATGGATATGCTACAGTAATTTTCCATTAAATGAACTGGTTTCTCGCTGTCCTTCTTCTACCACCAGTCCATCTACAGTCAGCCAACACTGTCTGCTCCACCGACTCTGATTTCCATTAAAAGTTTATGGTGCAGAGTTTGAATTTATATGATGAGTGTTGTGAAATGTTAGCTTAAAGAACAATATATCAAATACGTTTCAATGTCTTCTTGAAAAATGGCCGTCAGCCCACTTTCACACCATTTTTTCTACACCTTGAAATCTGACGGAGTGCTTGAACAAAAAATCTCAAAAGCTAAAAAAGCTCAAATTCAGGGACTTTTGACAACAACTCCAGCTGCTCTCCAGAGTCCGTATTCAAACACACACGAGTGACAGATGGTGGTTTTTTACATTCTGAGTCACATAAATTAAGAAAACTACATTTTTATTCAAATTTCATGGTAGAAGAGCAAAATCTGACAAACTGTGCCACAAAATCAAACAATCAGCAGATGATCCGATTTGAATTTTAATGTTCGATTGTTTAATTTCTTTCACAGTGTGAAGTTTTTATTAGTGAACTGAACTTTTTCAGATTTGAACTCGACAAAAGTCTTTGAGATGTTAATCTTCAAACATCGTCTCAACTTTCACAGTGAAAACGTGTCCGTGTCTGCAGATTCACAGCGCCCTGCACTCTAGGCGCTGTCTCGCTCCATGACGCAGGTTTCTCTGCAGCTTCAGAGTCTTTGATTCGTTTGCAGCGATAGTTGTTTCTTCCAGCTTCCTGTCTGCGTGACTCTGCCTTCTCTCTCTTCCACACAGCAGATTATCTACCCCTGTGCACATTCATGCTTAACGGGAGGTTACAGACCACAGCGCTCCGCAGGATGATCCGTGATCAGGCAGAATGAGCGTTACAAGAGACGGAAAAGCTGTGAATGAGACAGAAAGAAGGGGAGGGTGGCTAATAAGATCTCATCAGAGATAATCTCCATGACAAACAGGACACGAGAGGAAGGAGGCAGGCCGGCTGTGAAGACCGTGAATCGGAGTGAGAAGATCAGATTACAGCTTCCTCTCTGCTGTTTCCGCTCCATTAACTAATGGACGAACACGTCGCAGCACGTTTGAATGATCGGGAATATTACAGCAGGTCTGCAGCAGATTTAATGCAGCAGCTCGCTGAGACGGCTCTCAGGAGGAAACAGCTGGGGTCAAATTTCAGGACAGTTTATTCAGGAAAAGTTTCTAAACCTGATCTGGAAAGTTCTGGATGATCCCCGAGATGGAAAGTTTGTGAGGCTGAGGACGTACCACCTCGTCCTCTGTCATTCCTGCAGATGAGCACAACGCTCAGTCTGTTTGCACAACCCACTGTCATTGTTGCACTGTTGTGTGTCTGGATGCTTCTGCTCTGTCTGGGGTTTTTTGCACACTTGCACTTTGTGTTGATTGTCATATTTAGCACCGTGGTCTCAGAGGAACTGCGTACGGTCCCACTGCACATGGTTGAAATGACAGTAAAGCCTCTTGACTTGATGAGGCAGCGCACTGAGGCTCTGATAATCAGCAGAGACCCTGAGGCCACAGGCCAACCCGCTGCTGCTGCTGGAGAAATGTCTAATTAACCCACCCGAGCGATCTTCCACTTTATTTGCAGCTGCTGAGTTTGTGCACTCAGTTAACGCCATCACTCAGCTGCACTACACCTTAGAAAGTGTCGGTGCTTCGCTGCACAGTAAGAACAGAGACTGAATGAAGTTCCTGCTTTACAGAGCCCGAGCTAACCCACGCTGAGCAGCATCAGCTGAACGGGTGAAAAGGTTAGAACAACCCAGCGGTTGTAGCTCTTGGGTTGGGTTGGAGTACTGAACTGCCACGTTACCCTGGGATCCAGTCCAGGTACCCAGTTCAGCTTCACAGGTGAGATTAACCTGTCTGACACCCAGTGGACCAGGATTCACAGATGTTTCCAAAAGGCTGAGGAAAATCGTCCATCCAGCTGCTAACGTGCTTCCTTTTCTTATTTTAAAAACCAGCCCCAAAAACATGTCGGTCAATGACAGCTCCCTTCTGAATGTGAGACGCGTAGCTGTCGGCGTGCTGCAGAGGATGTTGTTCGGATGCCCAATGATCTGGTTTCTCTCAGTCAGCCACACTGAGACCAGCGCGTGAACAAGGGCTGGTTTAGGCCACCAGTGTTGTAGGACTCCATGTTTCAGTTTAGTGAACACCAGAGATGGGCAGTAACGCGTTACTGTAATCCGATTACTTTTTTCAAGTAACAAGTAAAGGGATTACTATTGCAAAAACGGTAATTAGATTACCGTTACTTTCCCGTAGGAACGCTGCGTTACTGCGTTACTAAAACCGTGATTTTTTGTGAGAATGTCTCATGACAGTGACGTAAGCGAGTGCGACGTTTGTGACAACAGCTGTGTGCAGATCAACAATGGATCATATATCGAGTGCAGAGAGAGTATGAGCGTGCAGCGTTTAAAGCGTGGAAGTACTGACCTTACTTTGAGTTTGATTCCATAAAAAGTGACAAAAACATTAGTGTCCGCTGTGCGTGGGAAGAAAACTTCTTTTTACAGCGAAAAAACCCCTAAACTTCCAACAAGCACCGAGTAGCTACGACGTAATGGGAAACTCACAGATAAACTCGCGGATTCTTCCACTGACCGCGGCACACCTGCACCAGGGTAACCCTCCGCCTACCCCACTCCTGCTTTACAGGTGAAAATAGAGCAACAGGACTGCTGAGTCTTTGACTTTATTTATTTTCTGCTGTGTTTTACTTGCATCTATTTGAAAGACTGAGTGTAAACACAAAAAATATTTTATTTTATGTGCTGGAATGTGCAGAAAATAGGTTTAAATGTTAAACTAATTTCTTCCAGTCAGAGAATGTTGCAGATAATTAAATGTTTGCTTGATGCATAAAGTTAAAAGATTAAAACTAATAAAACAAGTTTTAATCAAGTTTTAACCTGTTCGCGCAGTAACGCGCGAACAGGTGTGAAATGTGTGTGTTTAGTTTGTTTTAATCAATTTTAAATCATACTTTTTATTTGTTCTTGTTTCTAATGTCTCTGTAAAGCACTTTGAATCACCTTGTTGTTGAATTGTGCTATACAAATAAATTTGCCTTGCCTAAAAAGAGACTTTTCCATTTGATTACATTTTGTATGATGGATTATGCAGAAAAAGTAGAATTGGGCTGAAAGATCTATCACTTTATCACCTATTCAGGTTGTAAATCGGGTTTTTAAAAAGTAACTAAGTAACTAAGTAATAAATTACTTTTGAAAACAAGTATTCAGTAAAGTAACAGGATTACTTTTTTGGGGGAGTAATCGGTAATTAGTTACTGATTAGTTTTTTCCAAGTACCTTGACCAACACTGGTGAACACAGCTGGCTGATGTGAAGCTGGGTCACTGTAAGGTGGGACCTTCCAGTTTGCTGGCCGGATGAATTTATTGGAAAAGGAGCTGAATGAGAGAGAAGAGTTCCTGAGGTGGGATGTAGACAGGCTCACCGGGAAACAGTAATGTTGGTGCACTGGCTGTTGGTGTCAGACTGGATAAACCTCCATTGACGGGAACAGTAACAGCTGTGAAAGTGCAGCTTTGATCTGCTTTGATGTCATGGAGACAGTGTTTCCTCAGGATGCAAAGAACGAGGCCGGAGCGCACGCTCAGCTGTCCGCACGATCCCAAAAAGCTGCAAAGAAGTCAGTTTGGGTGCTGGAGATCACATGTTCCAGCAGAAACTATTCACAGCCTCACACGTGAAACCAGCGTTCACCCTGATGCCCTGTGTTGTGTGTCGATTAGCTCGGCCGCTTCCAGGAACTCCAGCCAGCAAATCCTGGATTGGAACGAACTCGAGATGCCGAGACTCCAGGCTGGATAAGCACTCCAGTGCTGAGCCTTGGGACAGCTGGTCCAGGTTTATTAAGTTAGGCTGCACGATTTTGTCTCGCACTCACGCCATTCAGTCACATCAGAATCATAGAAAACGTCAACACTGATCAGAGAGGTCCATGTCCAACGTTACAGCCACGTTTCCCGCTGTTGTCAGCGCTGAAGACGGCGTCTTAGGAAGCACAGACACGTGAAGTGATGTACCCGGGGTTTGGGAACGTCAGCCACATACAGCGATGAAATACTGGAACGTATTTCAACTGTGAGCTGTGAAGCAGGGACGGGTTCAGACTCTGATCGTTTATCAGCACGTATCCATGTATAAGACAAAGCTGACGCTGTGAGGCTCCATCAGAGGTGTGAGCATCACCGCAGACGTCTTTGTGTCAAAGTAACTGAGGATAAAACATGAAGCAGGTTCTCCTGTTCTGGCTTTTTATAGCAGAGAAGCTTCAAACTCTTCTGCAGTCGATCAAAGACTGAAGCAACCTGATGCTGCTGAAGTGAAGCAGAGTCACAGAGGTTCGATCACAGCTGAGCAATCATTGAAGTCTAAATGTCTTCAGTCTGAACAGAGGTGAGGCTTTGCTGTCAGAGGCCGACAGCAGCGAGCGCAGCAGCGGAGCGTGAGCAGCAGGAGACGGAGATTTGATGGTAAAAGTCTGAGTGCACTGAGGGAGAGAGAGCTGTGCAGGAAGTAAAACAGCCAAAGTCAGAGAGAATTCATGACGACGTTTCTCAAACGTGAAGTTTGAGCTTCTTTCTGGTTCTGTCAGTTTTGGTCAGAGAGACGAAACCTGCAGAATCTGAGTGTTTCAGCCCCGACGTCTGTGGACGATCCACGCTCTGTGTCTCTGCTCTCATCTCCTGGTTGAGCTGATTCTGGAGTTTCTGATTAATTACATTTATATTTAAATCCAGGATTTAATGAATCGAGATCACTTTATTCAGACTAAAACCGATTTGAATCAGGAAATAGATTTTTAAAAGCCAGCCCTGGTGTGGACGTGGATGCGATGAAGGATAACATGACACCGCAGTCGGCTCTGTGAACATTTTAAGACTTGTTAGTTACACTAAAACACAGATTTCTCTGAAGAGGTCAGGAACAAATGTCCACACAAAGCAAACCTGCGTGGAAGATGCCTCCACCCACCCATTCATCCTCACGAGTGTCAGCATGATGCTCTGCCTCTGCCTATTTCCTTTCACACCTTCAAACCAAAGCCCTGAATGAACGAACATTTTCCTTCATTGCTGTTTGTCATTACAAAGCTGCTCTTATCCTGCTTGCTTCTTTTCTCCAGTGCCAGTTTTCACTGGTGAACACTGTATTAGTATTGCGTATGAAACGCTGAGTGCCCCTTCACCTGCACAGTCACTGACTGTCTCAGGCAGTGGTTCAGTTCTGTCAAATGAACTGGAAGTTGGTAAAGAGACAAAACGTTGTTGTGCGCCTGAGAGCTCGGGAACAGGAAGAACACGCTGAAGGACTTTAGGATGCTGTCTGTGGGTTTAAGGAGCCGGTTTTGCTCATCATTTCCTTTCAACGATCGCCTTTTTCATTGAACACAGATCCTGTGTTTCAGTGTTAAAAGCTTCATTGCTCCAGTTCAGGGCGAGCACTTCAGACGTGTCTACTCACGTTGCTTTCAGCTGGAGCCACAAATGTCTAAAGAGGCTAAAAACGAAGGCAGCTGCTGAAAGTTCAAACGTTTCTTTAAACTTTAGACGAGTTTAAAGTTCTTCTTTAAGCTTGTCTACCAGGATGTGGATGACTGTGCCAGAGGTTTCCCATCAGACCAACCTACCAACAAGAACACGACTCGCCTTAGTGCGGTGCGTCCTGAGAGCGCCACCTTTAGCTTTCACCACTCTCTTTCTGTTGTAGCGTTGTCATAGAAACGCAGAGCCATGTTTGAGCGCCGCCTGCTCAGACTGACCATACAGCTGCAGCTTTGGTTCAGAGGTGGACTTTGGTGTGAGACTGGAGCTGGTTGGACTGGATGTTGATTGGTTAGATCATTGTTTATAGTTGGACGTGGTTAATAGATATTGTTGGACATTGTTTATGAGGTATTGGCTTGTAGTTAATAATAATAATAATAATGGATACTTTATTGATCCCCATGGGGAAATTACTTGTTTTTCTCTGCATTTGACCCATTCACTCAGTGAAGCAGTGGGCAGCCACTAAGCAGGCGCCCGGGGAGCAGTGTGTAGGGACGGTACCTTGCTCAGGGGTACCTCAGGGTAGCCATTAAGTGGATTCGAACCCCCGACCTTCCGATCATGGGGCGACCACTTTACCTACTGAGCTATCCCTGCCCCTGTTGGACTCTGTGCTGTTACGATTGTCTCAGACAGTTTTCTGGCTGGTTTTTGACTGGCTGGTCACTGTTGTTGGTTTTGGCTGATGTTGGACTGGTTTAGTACTTCATACAGGGTTGGATTGTTTTGGAGCGATTCTGGGATTTTACTGGGATTACACACTGACTGTAATCCCAGTAAAAGCCGGTCAAGCAGTTTTCTTATAGTTCACAGGTGAAAGCAGAAGTCCTGGATTCAGATGAGACATTTATTATCCCGTGATCTCGTAAAGACTAACCTTCACTCGTCTGCGTTGGCCCTTCACACACACATGCACACGCAGACACACTAAGCAAGCACACAGCGATTCCTGGAAAGTAAGGCATGACCTCCCAGGAACACGTAAACTTCCTGGGGTCAGTGTTAACAGCTGCAGGTGTGACTCATGTTGTGAGGACATAGATGAGTTTACATGGTCACATTCTGCGGTCCTGAGTTCCTCGTGGGGACAAACTCGTAAATCATTACATGTTAAAGTCACGGGGAGGTTAGGGTTGGTCGAGCTGAAGTTAATGTTAGATCGGATTTCCAGGAAGAAGACATGACTGTGCGTGTGTGTGGTCCACATATATTTATGATTTTTTAATAAGCTGACATTAAAACAGCAGGAAAGCTCGCTGTCCAATCAGCACGTCTCTCTAAATGTCATCCTTGGACCGCCGCTCGCCCTCCGTGGACCCGCGCCTCATTGTTACGTGACAGCCAATCACAGCAAAGATTATGCTTCATGAACATCACTTACTCCATGTTTTTATTGTCTCGTTGTATCTACGCTGCAGCATTACTTTTATTTTCTCAGCATTACTTTATTATTGCTTATTATTTATCGATTGCTTGTATTGATCTGAGTGTGCTCTGTTAAACAATCTCAGGGGCTGCACGGCCCAGTTTAAGATAAAGAAGGATTATTTTGAACCGTAATCATGCAAAGCTGCTCACGATGGGTGTCCTTAGCTGAATGTGCTGTTCATGTTTTTGAGTTTTATTGGTTCTGTTTGTTTGAAATGTTTCTTTGTTCTTTCCTCCTGAAAGCATCAGAAATCAAAACTTTGTCTTTTGAAGTCAGCAGATAAGAACACAAGAGACCGAAACCCTGAAAGGACCCATAAAACCTCTGTGGACAATAAAAGGATCCAATAATGATTTAAAGCAGCACTTTTATAAACCAGCACCATAAAACACATCTCACTGTGATGAATCCTTATCTTATCTTTAGATCAGAGTCTGGCTCATCGTTTCTAAGTAACACATGAAAACATCATTCTTCCAGAGCCTGAAGGTCGGAGGAAGCTCGTGGTTCCAGGAAATGGCATGAGAGCTCGCGACCTCCACGCCATCATCAGCCCACAGCCTGACCTCTGCACTCCACCACCACGCATTTGTTCGCTCTGAGCTCCAAACGCTAAGTGCTGAAGGGAGGGCGGGGTTACACCCAGGGTTTACGGGCATGTGATCGATTAGCGCCATCGTTTCCCTGCGTGGCTTTTGCACATACAGGAGCTAAGGTGTGGGTGTGACAGCTGTTGTGGCTTTAACCCTGTGAGTTCAAAGGTCGGGGTCATGACCCCCGAACCCGCTCCATGGCTTCTCAGTCTGGTGTAAATTTAAAAACAAATTGTAGTTGGTGTTTCTCAGCTTCTGTGATAGTGTTCACGTCTGAGTGTGGGTCCCCTCCGCCCCGGCGTCCCGGAGTACCAGCCGAGACGTCATGGAGATGATGGAGAGCCTCACAGTCGTGCTGAGTGTCATTTACCTCTGTTTTAATCCCTTTGATCTGTTGCTTCCTCCATGCTCGACCTCTACAACCAATCAGCTCCCTCCTAAACTCTAATGGCTTTGTTTCTATGGCGATGGTTCATCTGGGTGGTTAGCGCCACTCAGCCCCTCTTCAGCGTGCACACTCGCTCTCCTCCTGCTGATTGTCTGTAATTAACGTCTCCTGTCTGTGTGACTGTTTTCATGCACGACCTCCTCTCTCCTCAGTCTTTGCTTCCTGTTGTGTTTCCTGCTGTCACGTGTTGGATTTTGGGGGACGGATCGTTCGTATGAACTCATGCACCTCTGCGCTCTGTTCTCCAGCTGAACATCGATAACCTCACCAGTGTTAATAAGACCATTTTATCAGGTAACCTGTACCTGCCTGTTGGGCTGTCCTGCTGCCAGCTGTGCCGGTTCTGGAAGCTGAAACCTGAGAAGTTTGAAACGTCTGTAAAGTCCAATTATTAACACCAATAAAAATAATAATGATAATAACATATATGTTACTCAGTGCTGTCGTCTGCACACGGAGGCCTGCTGCTCGAGCTTTCTGTTTGTCGGTCATCTCTGCAGCTGTCGGGCATTTCATTTGGATCTTGGACTTTTATGTTTTTCCCTCCTGCAGCTGGGACCCGTTCAGATTGTTAGAGTGTGGTTTCAGTGAGGTTCTGGTCTGTTCCACTTCGCTTTCATCTGTTCCTCTGTCAGTTTAGACTCCTAGCATAAAAAAACAGAACCTTCACTAACGGACGAGCTTCCTCTTCCTGTCCATCAAGTGTTAACTTAATTACTTCCACGCCTGGTTTTGCTTTTTTCTTCATCACTAACAGCCCAGGAAAAGCAGCTGAAGAGAGAAGCCTATCAGGGGGTCGGACATATTTGTAGTTTTTAGTCTGTAGTTTGTAGTTAGTGTCAGATTTATGCTTAAAAGATGAAAGTTTTCATGAAGGATGAACTGAGTGTTTATTGATGACAGCTGCTCAGAGGCTGGTTAAAAAACAATGATGATGGCGATGGTGTTGGTGGTGATGAAGGTGATGGTTTTGGTGGTGTTGATGGTGGTGAAATAGAATTCCCTTAGGCGGTGCAGCAGGTGGATGGTGGTGTGAGATGCACTCAGGTTAATGATGTGAATTATGTGAAACTCTTGAAGTCGTTCTTCCATTGTTTGATCGCGAACAGCTTTAACCTTCAGACGAGGAGACGCTTCACCTGTGTACCTGTGTGCTTCTCCTCAGGTGTGACAGGGCTGCTCCACCTGGATGACAGTGGGGACCGAGAGACCGACTTTGCTCTGTGGGACATTGTAGACACCAACAGCACCACCTTCCAGGTGAACACACTAAACACAGACACAACAGAAACGTGCTGGTTGTGTCCTCGCAGGCTCCGACTCATAAACATAAACTAGAGTAACGAATGTTAGAACGTCTGCGCGAATCCCGGGACGTTAACCACACCTCCTCCTCCTCGCAGATCGCTATGGTGTACAGCACCACTGAGGAGCATCTGACCGTCATACCTGGAACACACCTGTACTGGCTGGGCGGAGCCCCTCCCCCTGATTTTCCTGTCTGTGGCTTCAAGAACGACAACCAAGTCTGTCTCGCAAGTCAGTATGCCAAAGATCAGTCTGAGGTCAAAGTTCATATGCACTGGTTCTTATGAGCACTCAAAGCACCTCATTCACACACACACACACGTAAGTGCTTCCTATCTAGCATTCACACTCCGATGGATACATCAAGAATGGGATCGAACCAACAACCTTCACGATTAGTAGGTGACCTGTGCTACCAACTGAGCTACAGCCCAGATCAGGAAGAACTCGTTTTAAAAATGTGTGGTCCTGATGGACCTGTTGGTCCTCATGGTCCTCGTGGTCCTGATGGTCCTTGTGGTCCTCATGGTCCTAATGGTTCTGGTTCTGAATCGTGAGATCACATAGTGTGTCTGTGGGTTAATAACAGTCTCCTCCTCTCTCTCTGTCAGAGACCATCACCATCTACCAGATGGTCTCCATCGTGGTCATCTTCTTCTTCATCTTGATCCTGACCATCGCCATCTTCATCTACAGGTGAGAGCTGCTGCAGTTCCACCACCTGGTCATGTGAGGGCAGTAGCATGTGGAGTGATCGTGCTACATCACCACACGATCAGGTTCTTTGGTGCGCTCAGAGAAGAATGATTTAGAATGAGTTGGTACTACTGAGCGTGTGCGAACTGTAATCAGACAGACTGTGTCTGACCGTCTTTGAGCTTCACCTGGAGGAAGATGAAGGTGAGTCACTGAGGAAGAGTGTTTGTGCTGCAGGAGGATGAAGCTGGAGAAGGAGCTGGTAGCTCAGCTCTGGAGGATCTCCTGGGACGACATCCAGATGAGCGACCTGAACAAGGTGCTGCGGAGCGGCAGCAAGCTCACACTGTCACTGGTAAGTGCGCGCACACTCCCACGCAGTGACGCTGGATAAAGGTTTGAGGTGTACGTAAGGCTTTTGATGACAGGCGTTCTAATCGAAGGTAGATGTAAAGAAAGATGTGCGTCGAGCTCAGGTCGCCATTACGTTTTAGACTAAACTGTGGAACAGAAAATAACGAGGCCTGAAATCAGCTCCGAGGAAACTCCCAGAATTCTTCTCGCTGTCTGTAAATCCGACAGACGCCTTCACAGTGAAAACACACTCCCACGAGCAGTTTATTAGGAACACCTGCACCATCTTTGATGTTGGAAAGGTGAAGAGATGGGAAAGGTGAGGGCGGCACATTACTGGATGAGAGTCCAGGCTGTACCTAATATTCTGCTCTAGAGACGTGTCAGGGACACATGAGTGTTAGGAACAGCTCCAGGGAGCAGATGAGTTTGCACACGTGCTCCTAATAAAGTGCCGAGTGAGCGTACACGTGCGGTGTTTTTACACGATCGTTATCGTCACCATGGTAATCCTTGGTGTGACGAGGAAGATGATGAAGGTCACACTGACGCTGAGCGTGTTTGTTTCCAGAGAGGCTCAAACTACGGCTCCCTGATGACCGGAGACGGGAATCTGCAGATCTTTGCAAAGACCGGATACCACAAGGTGAGTGTGTCCTCGCCCTCCTCACCTTCCTCAACCTCCTCACCCTCCTCATCTTCCTCACCCTCCTCATCTTCCTCACCCCCTCATCTTCCTCACCCTCCTCACCCTCCTCACCCCCCTCATCTTCCTCAACCTCCTCACCCTCCTCATCTTCCTCACCCCCTCATCTTCCTCAACCTCCTCGCCCTCCTCATCTTCCTCACCCTCCTCATCTTCCTCAGCCTCCTCGCCCTCCTCATCTTCCTCACCCTCTTCGCCCTCCTCACCCCCTCGCCCTCCCCACCCTCCTCATCTTCCTCACCCCTCCTCATCTTCCTCAGCCTCCTCGCCCTCCTCATCTTCCTCAGCCTCCTCGCCCTTCTCATCTTCCTCAGCCTCCTCACCCTCCTCAGCCTCCTCATCCTCCTCAGCCTCCACAACCTCATCTTCCTCAACCTCCTCGCCGTCCTCATCTTCCTCACACTCTTCGCCCTCCTCAGCCTCCACAACCTCATCTTCCTCAACCTCCTCGCCCTCCTCACCCCCCTCCTCAACCTCCTCGCCCTCCTCATCTTCCTCACCCCCCTCCTCAACCTCCTCGCCCTCCTCATCTTCCTCAGCCTCCTCGCCCTCCTCATCTTCCTCAGCCTCCTCGCCCTCCTCATCTTCCTCAGCCTCTTCGCCCTCCTCATCTTCCTCACCCCCCTCATCTTCCTCACCCTCTTCGCCCTCCTCAGCCTCCACAACCTCATCTTCCTCAACCTCCTCGCCCTCCTCACCCCCCTCCTCACCCCCTCACCCTCCTCACCCCCCTCCTCACCCCCTCGCCCTCCTCATCTTCCTCAGCCTCCTCGCCCTCCTCATCTTCCTCACCCTCTTCGCCCTCCTCACACCCTCGCCCTCCTCAGCCTCCACAACCTCATCTTCCTCATCTTCCTCAACCTCCTCGCCCTCCTCAACCCCTTGCCCTCCTCACCCCCCTCATCTTCCTCACCCTCTTCGCCCTCCTCACCCCCTTGCCCTCCTCAGCCTCCACAACCTCATCTTCCTCAGCCTCCTCTTCCTCAGCCTCCTCGCCCTCCTCATCTTCCTCGCCCTCCTCAGCCTCCTCATCTTCCTCAGCCTCCTCATCTTTCTCAGCCTCCTCATCTTCCTCAGCCTCTTCGCCCTCCTCATCTTCCGCACCCCCCTCATCTTCCTCACCCTCTTCGCCCTCCTCACCCCCTCGCCCTCCTCAGCCTCCACAACCTCATCTTCCTCAACCTCCTCGCCCTCCTCATCTTCCTCAGCCTCCTCGCCCTCCTCATCTTCCTCAGCCTCCTCGCCCTCCTCATCTTCCTCAGCCTCCTCGCCCTCCTCATCCTCCTCGCCCTCCTCATCTTCCTCACCCCCCTCATCTTCCTCACCCCCCTCATCTTCCTCACCCTCTTCGCCCTCCTCAGCCTCCACAACCTCATCTTCCTCAACCTCCTCGCCCTCCTCACCCCCCTCCTCACCCCCTCGCCCTCTTCGCCCTCCTCATCTGGCGAGGAGGGCGAAGAGGGCGAGGGGGTGAGGAGGCTGAGGAAGAGGAGGGCGGTGAGGAGGCTGAGGAAGAGGAGGGGGGTGAGGAGGCTGAGGAAGAGGAGTTAATCAGCCGTGCTCTGCCGTTCAGCGTGGACTCACCAGGGGGAGGGTCAGTGACCTCCTGCTCCCAGTCCGATAAAAAGGGGAGGCTGCGTCAGGAGGAAGAACAGCACAAAACTGCGGTGCTGCAGAAGAATATGTGGGTGGTGCAGGATGTGGGTGGGAACAGAGACGCGTGAAGTGGGTGGAGATGAGTGTCAGGGCTGCAGGGGTGAAAGAAAGGTTTGAAGATGGCGGCGAGAGCTGCTGCGAGGGATGGTTGGAGACGGTGGAGCCCGAGGTGGCGGTGTTCACCTTCATGACCCGCTGCAGGACCAACACGTGAAAGGGCCGGCCTCGTCCAGGTGCATCATGGGACTGTGATGTCCTGCTGTTTCATATTCAAACACTCTTACAGACTCTGCAGAGCGGCGCTGATTTCAACAGTGAGCGCCCCCCGCCATGGCGGCAGTGCAGCTGTGGGAGGAGCCAGTGGTGATGCATGCGCTGATAAGGATTCAGGTGGGAACACCTGGAGCTTAGTCTGCTCCGAGGAAGCCGCCCTCCTCCTCCAATCAGCCGAGTGCCGTTTTCACCGCACTCATCAGTCACCACTTTGAAAGGTCAGAGGTCGTTGATTATTTCTTCAGGTCTTAATGATGCCGCAGGTGGAAAAGCTCGTTATGAAGACAGGAGCCCTCCAATCACAGAGTTGCTAGTCTGCATCAGTATTTTATCCTGATTTGTTCTAGAACCACATAAACCAGATCAGAGATGCCGATCTGAGGTCCAGGAGGGGGCGATGCCTCTGAAGCCTGATTGGACCGAAGTCTATGTGGCGATGATCCTCCATGTTCTATCCTCATGGGTTTCTGGTCTCGGTCGCTGTTTCAGGTCTGACTGAAGAAAACAGGAAGTTCATGTTGGAGCAGAAGCAGGAAGCAGGGCGAGGGCTACCTGTGATCGATAAGAGCGCAGACGTGTGTCATGGTAACATGGCGAACGAGGCTTTAACAATGTCGTTGTACATGAACAATGAAAATAAAGATTATTCAATTGTGTTTAAAGGGGGAGGAGCTAAAAGCTGCTTGTTTCAGACAGCACACGAGCTGAGACACAGGATCAGACAAAGAAGGATTATTTCTGACAAAGATCATGTAAAGCTGCTCTAACAGTGCAGAAGGGAAAAAAGCTGGAAATGAGCAGAACACCTTCACCTTCACATGCAGCTCCTCCCGTGTCAGGTTAGCTAAACAGCTAACGAGCACGATGAGAACAGGAGGGAGCGACGAGAACGAAGTGAGGCGTCTGCATCATGTCACGTGTCACTGAAGGTCGCTGTTGTTGACTTTTGGTATGTTGCTCTTTGTTTTCTTCCAGGGGAACATCGTGGCCATCAAATACATCAACAAGAAACGCATCGAGCTCAACAGGAAGGTGCTGTTTGAGCTCAAACACGTGAGTGTCTGACACGTCACACGTGACCATTAGCACCGGCTAAGCTAACAGCTCAGAGTGGCTAAGCGAACGGGAACATTTACTGTCTGCTTCCTGTTCAGGACCAGGCTCACCAGTACAGTACAGCAGCCAGCATGAGCTGCTCCCAGCAGGGTCAGTGCAGCTACAGTGGGGCCTTCATCATCCAAACATCCATTCATTTATTTCTCCCAGTTTACCCAGTTCAGGGTAAACATGGTTCGGTCATTTTAATCCATACACTGCACACATTCAAGAAAATGTAATATTCAGCTAATTAAAAACAGACGATCTGTGTCACATGTTCTCAGGCCACACGTGGTTCCACGGTCAACTTCCTGTTATTCTTCTCCAGACTTGAGCTTCTGGATTTACATCACTGATGTAACGACCTGAACGATGTTCGGGTCAGGGTAATTCTAGGCTTCATGGTCTGGACCTGGACCTGGTCTGAGGAGGTCTAATGGGCAACGCTGTGAAATGTCCCTTCAGTCCAGGGGTCTCAAACTCGTGGCCCAGTGGCCACTTGCGGCCCACGTCAGCCCTGCTTGTATGTTGATGTGAAGAAATCTAAAGCAGTTTGGCTTTTCTGTCGGAGAGGGTTTGTTTGTTGTTGCGTGAAATGTTAAAATAATTTCTCAAAATGATTGAATATGAAACCAACATGAGCAGAGAGCACAAACGTGAGGCTGTGTCAGCTCGGTGACACGGGCACACTGACGTCTTTATTTTGTTACATATGAACACAGCGCTGCCACGTGTTGGACGCACAGAGAGGACTTCCTGAACGCTGAAGTGGCCGTCCAATGAGACGACAGCAGTGGCAAACAGTGACGTTTGAGACGCCAGCTTTAGTCTGTTTCCACAGTGGGCGTCACCGAGGGCGGAGTCATGCTCCCCGTGTTTTCCTGTGAATTCAGCCTTTGAATGTTTCCGTCTGTGCAGATGAGAGACGTCCAGAACGAACACCTGACCAGGTTCATTGGAGCGTGCATCGACCCCCCCAACTGCTGCATCGTCACAGAGTACTGCTCCAGAGGCAGTCTGCAGGTACGGCTTTAAGGGTGGGGGTCAGGGTGACGGCGTCACGGCTGCGTCACGGCTGGTGCTGAGGAGATCTCGCCAAGGTCACCGCTGACAGGTTATTGGTTGTTTGTGTGTTCAGGACATCTTGGAGAACGACAGCATCACTCTGGACTGGATGTTTAAATATTCCCTCATTAACGACATCGTAAAGGTACGTTTCCATTTCCTGCAGAGTCTCTGCTTCGTTAAGTTTCTGCTTCCTGGACTGAAGCTCGTTAACGGCAGTTTCAGGGAGTGGAGTCGACGCGATGCATGTGGGACTCATCAAAGCGAAAGTACGAGGAGGAAGCGAGCAGGTTAACGAGGACAGAGGAGTCAAAGTTAGAGAGCTTTGGGGTCCCCGGTGTCTGATTGGATGATGGCAGGACTCAAAGTGAAGACAACAGTAATAAGTTACCTCCAGGTGGCGTTACCTGTGATAACAAACATGGTGTCAGTGCTGTCCTCCTCTCTGTGTCTGCAGGGCATGCTTTTCCTCCACAACAGCGTCATCTTCTCCCACGGTAAACTCAAGTCCTCCAACTGCGTCGTGGATAACCGCTTCGTCCTGAAGATCACCGACTACGGTTTGTCCAGCTTTCGGTCTGAGAGCGACGCAGCTAGTGATGCTCACGCCTACTACGCCCGTGAGTTGCAGCTCTCTGCCGTTAATCTGCTTTTCCTGAAGTCAGGCAGCGATGTTAGCAGCACGCTCCTCTCAAGGTTTCGATCTTAAGCTCAGGTCCTGAGGTCTCTGTTTGTGCCGCCCTGCAGAGAAGCTGTGGATGGCTCCAGAGCTGCTCAGGATGGAGTGTCCTCCTCCTCAGGGAACCCAGAAAGGAGATGTCTACAGCTTCGGCATCATCCTCCAGGAGGTGGCGCTTCGACGAGGAGCCTTCTACCTGGAGGGAGACCCGCTCAGCCCTAAAGGTAGGTAGCTCTGAGGTTCGGGTCATGTGATCGGCGTCGACCTGGTTTCAGATTAAGCCGCGATCCTGCTGGGATGAATCAGAGCAGAGAAGAAGAGGCTGAGCAAACAGCACGTCCACGCTGGTTCCTCAGCCGCCTCTCGCTCACAGGTCATTTCTGCGTTCGCTCCAAACCACAGAAAGAGCTTCAAGCTGCACGCCGAGCTCTGCTGCTGCACGCCGAGCTCTGCTGCTGCACGCCGAGCTCTGCTGCTGCACGCCGAGCTCTGCTGCTGCACGCCGAGCTCTGCTGCTGCACGCCGAGCTCTGCTGCTGCACGCTCACAGAGCAGCTGGGGAGCAGAAGCTGTTTACCTGCTCTCTGCTCAGGTGCGTGCTCTGGCAGCGGCGAGCCTCATCACCGCTAATGACCTGGCCTCTGATTTATTCGCACGGAGCACACTGGACGTTCCCGTCTCTGCTTTCCGTTCATTAGGACTCGGCGTCTGTGTAGCTGGTCGCCTCCGTCGCTCAGGTACGACCCGCTGTCGCCATGGGAACCTGCGTCATGCTGACAGGTTTGCTAACAGCACAAGTCTGAAAGGGATTTTATGTTATTTATAAGGAAGTCAAATAAAGTGTTACACCATAAACTGTCGCTGGGATCATCGTCAGCTGTTCTGTTTGTCTCGTACGGACGCTCGTGGTCACTTGTTTTACTGCACAGTCTGCTTTCAGTCACAGATCAAATCCAGTTAAATGTGTTACTTTAAGGTTGCGTTCATGAAATGTGCTCAACACATTTCATGAAACATGTTTTTAACTCTGCTGACATTTTTACAGAGACTGTGCTGCTCATCCTCGAGCGGCTCGAGGCTCCGAGCAGAGGATAACATGTGCACCAACACCAGCGCTCCACCTGAAATCACCAATGAGCTGGTAGTTTAAGGTTCACGTCGCTGAACGTGCTGAACTGTTTCTGTGCAGAGATCGTGGACCGCGTGATTCTGGGGGAGTGGCCCTGCCTAAGGCCGACCATCGACTCGCAGAGTGACCGCCCCGAGCTGGGTCAGCTGATGGAGCGCTGCTGGGCCGAAGAGCCGACGGAGAGACCCGAGTTCAACCAGATCCGAGTGCTGCTGCGCAAACAGAACAAGTAAGACCTGAAACCGCGAGCAGAGCAGTGCATCAGTGACATCCTGTGGCCACACAGGGAACAACACCCAAAACTGCATTTGTGTGTTTACAGAGTGAAACATCTCCATCTGAAAGACCTGGATGGCCGCTAACTTTCTGCTTCTTAATTCAGATCAAACTGAGGTTATTGTACTCGGCCCTGAAAAGCTTAGAAATATGGTATCTAACCAGATTCTTACTCTGGATGGCATTACCTTGGCCTCCAATAACACTATGAGGAACCTTGGAGTCATGTTTGACCAGGACATGTCCTTCAACGCACATATTAAACAAATATGTAAGACTGCGTTCTTCCATTTGTGCAACATCTCTAAAATTAGAAATATCCTGTCTCAGAGTGATGCTGAAAAACTAGTTCATGCATTTATTACTTCCAGGCTGGACGACTGTAATTCATTATTATCAGGATGTCCTAAAAACTCCCTGAAAAGCCTTCAGCTGATCCAAAATGCTGCAGCAAGAGTCCTGACAGGGACTAGAAAGAGAGAGCAGATTTCTCCTGTTTTGGCTTCCCTTCATTGGCTTCCTGTTAAATCCAGAATTCAAAATCCTGCTGCTCACATACAAGGTCTTAAATAATCAGGCCCCATCTTATCTTAATGACCTTGTAGTACCATATCACCCTATTAGAGCACTTCGCTCTCGCTCTGCAGGCCTACTTGTTGTTCCTAGAGTATTTAAAAGTAGAATGGGAGGCAGAGCCTTCAGTTTTCAGGCCCCTCTTCTGTGGAACCAGCTTCCAGTTTGGATTCAGGAGACAGACACTATCTCTACTTTAAGATTAGGCTTCAAACTTTCCTTTTTGCTAAAGCATATAGTTAGGGCTGGACCAGGTGACCCTGAATCCTCCCTTAGTTATGCTGCAATAGACGTAGGCTGCCGGGGGATTCCCATGATGCATTGAGTTTCTCCTTTCCAGTCACCTTTCTCACTCACTATGTATTAACAGCATTGAATCATATCTGTTATTAATCTCTGTCTCTCTTCCACAGCATGTCTTTATCCTGTCTTCCTTCTCTCACCCCAACCAATCACAGCAGATGGCCCCGCCCCTCCCTGAGCCTGGTTCTGCCGGAGGTTTCTTCCTGTTAAAAGGGAGTTTTTCCTTCCCACTGTCGCCAAAGTGCTGCTCATAGGGGGTCATATGATTGTTGGGTTTTTCTCTGTATGTATTATTGCAGGGTCGACCTTACAGTATAAATCGCCTCAATGCGTCTGTTGTTGTGATTTGGCACTGTGTAAATAAAACTAAACTGATAGTAAAGTGGACACGAGCCCACGCTTGGTTTTTGCCCACCCAGAACACCATGTGTGTGTTTTCAGGGAGTCACGGACCAACATCCTGGACAACCTCCTGTCCCGGATGGAGCAGTACGCCAACAACCTGGAGGAGCTGGTGGAGGAGCGAACGCAGGCGTACCACGAGGAGAAACGCAAGGCCGAAGCCCTGCTGTACCAGATACTACCACAGTCAGTACTGCAATTACTGCACACAGTGCGGCTCTACAGTAAACATACCCTCCTCCTCCTCAGGTGCACCTTTGGACATCTTCCTCACAGCTGGGTTCTGAGCATGTGCAGTTGTGCGTGTGATGTATGGGCTGCTCGTCTATGGCGTTATTTTTGTGCGTCTATTCTGAGAGCACGTAAATAAAATGTTTGCAAGTACAAATGTTGCATTTTGAGGAGAAAATTATTTTGCGCGAAGCAAACTCATCGCCGCATGCAGGAAATGTGTTTCAGTGTTTGCTAATGTCCATAAACACACAGTAACAGCCGCTCTGTGTGCTCACAGACGTCTGCAGACCTGCTCTCAACATCTCTGCACGCTCAACTCTCTGTACAGCGTTACAAATGTGCCACAAAACCAGCCAATCACAGACTTGGATGCAAAAATTCTGATTGGCTGTTTTGGTCTCCAATCAGCTCGACAGCTACTGCGTTCCAGAAACACGGTCCAGAGTGTAGCCAAACCCCTTTGCAGTTAGTATGTTTAATTATTTGTTTTTAAATATAGACTTTTTAAAGAGCATTGTTGGTTTTAAGCTAGTTTGAACCAAACCGCTCTGCTGGATCTGGCTAGTAGCTGGTGAGCTCGTGTGTGTGACAGCAAACACTGAAACACATTTCTTGCACGCAGCAATTATTTTTCTTCTCATAAAATTATTTTCTTCTCAAAATGCAACATTTGTCCTTGCAAATTTTTTTACACCAAAATAACAGCATACTCCTCCTGCCGTGTAGTTTGGAGGGTCTGCTGGGTGGAGGCACAGCTGGTTGGTGTAAACAGAAAGAGGCGTTCCCCTCTTCTACTGCCCAGCTGTGCACAGGTGTGACCTGTAGTCCCGCTCACACACCTGCGCCTCGATGCTCGAGCCTATCAGATATTTGTCTGAATGCTGGACGCAGCGCTCTTCGGCTGTGGTGACCCTCGATGTGAAGGCGGGGTCGATTTAAACATGGCGATGGTCTTGGTGTGAGTTTGAGGTCTGTGGCGACTAGAACTGATAATAACTTAAAGATTATTGATATCATTATTGATTATTGACCGTTGTATTGAGTCTCGCTGGGTTCTCATTGGCTCAGTGTTGCAGTCGTTACTCAAAAAAAGTCATCATTACACAGAATAAAAAAGTAATGCAGTATGTTACTTAATTACTCCCAGGAGAAAGTATTTGGTTTGAATACTCGTTACATTACTTGGCTGTTACAAAATAAACTGAGTCACAGTCGCACACACCAACACAGATCCTGAAGAGACTTTAAAGCGGTTGTCATGGTGATTCTATAAACATTGGCAGGTAGACACAGAGGCTGCAGCCTCACCTCTTTGTTTCCTGTTCAGGCTCTGGCTGCTGGGCTCAGGTCTGCATACGCGCTGCTCGTCTCTCGGGGTTTTTGGCTAGCTTAGCGTTAGCATGCCGTCTGCGCTTGCAGGCAGTCGTGTTAGCGGCCTGGATGGATCTTCCGCTTCACTATTACGCTGTCGTCCTTAGTAATGTCTGTATCCACGCTGCACGCTGCGCAGCTCTTTTCCTCTAGCACACGAGCTGATGTCAGCTGATTGTAGCTGGAGTGCAAGAACTGAAAAGCAGGTAGACCAATAATTCCAAGGAACTGGACTACTGGGAACCAGTTCTGGATTCTTGTCCTATAGTGTTGACATCAAAGTAAGCTTTGTTGTCATCTCTGCTATATACAGTTCAGTACAGAGGAGGAGCCAGACATTTGAAACACCCGGGGCTTAGCCCTAAAGGGTAGTATGCATGTGGGATTTTTTTTTTTTTTGAGGGGGGGGGGGGGGGGGGGGGTAGAAATGACTGAAAGATTAATAGGCTCTGTTTTGAGTTTTGTTCAAAAAAGAATGACTTCATATAGGGAAAAATATATATCACACATGCAGGACACCTTAAACTAGTTTTTTAATTGAGCAGCAAGACAGAACGAAGTCGGGGCTGTATCAAGACACGAGGACTAAACCCCAATTCAACCAGACCCAGAACTGATCCAGAATTAAAACAGGACTACAACAGTTCAAAATCAGGACTACTGAGGACTTAACCAAGACAGAACCACAATCAGAACTAGATGATAGCAGCACTAAAATCATCATAGACCTGCACAACACTTATTTATTTAATTCTACCAAAGTACAATATTTAGACTGAGAAAAGTTTATATAATTATTTAGCCTTGTTGTGCAAACAAGCCTGCAGAACTTAATAAATACAGAATTTGAAAAATAGCAAACCTAAAAAGAAACACTAGGTACGAGATACATGAGGACCTATGATACGGTGATACTTTTAGTAAGCAACCATTTGACTAACATGTGTGTCTCACCTGCTCTTGTTCATCTCTGTTCTGTCCTCATTCTCCATCTCCCTCTCTGCTCCTCTCTCTCCCTCTTTGTGCTGACAATCATCAAATATACAGTTATACAGATATTTACAAACTCTTCAGATCAAAACACTTTTTTAATTGTAACATCAAATCAGACTAAATGTTTATTTTTTTAGATTGATAAATATAAAAACATATTTGTTAACTTTAAGAGTAAAGAGAGAAACTGTCTGTGTTTTTTAATTGCAAATGGCACCAAATTGTATTCAAACTGAGCCACACTTATGGAGCTCCACAGTTCTGTTCCTGGTGTTTTGGTTGACATCTCTTGATGTTCCCATGTCACAGAAACAGACTCTGTGTTTTGCCTTATATGCATCCACAGCTGTGCCACCAGTTTACTCACATGGACTCTACGAACCAATCAGAAGCTTCTTCAGCTCAGAATGGAATCGTCTGCAGTTTTCTTATTAATTAACAAACTTAGTGTACATGTACTCCTAAATTTGATGAAAGTGATAAAAAATAGACAGCTCTGTCTCTCTTTATTGTGACATTTAACTAATTCAAAAGATATTTCAATATTTATCTAAAACAAAAGTTTACTCTAAATTGATGTTGTACAGTAAAAATGTTTTATGTTTTCTCCCTAAAGTGTAAATATCTGGTTACAAATGTGAATATCCTGCTGTGTACTGAAATCCCTCTTGTTTTGCATAGAAATATACTGAACAACATACAAAGCATAATATATAAAATAACATTTACCTGAGTTTTTTCTTTGAAAGAAGCCTCTAATGTCCATTCTTATATTTCAGTACATAACTGAAACCGATTTAGTCGGGGAGGGTAAGAACTGAAAATATGAAATAAACACACGTAAGCTAAGACTATAAAAAAAATAGCATTTGTTCGGCTTTTCATTTCGCCATTTGTTGATTCACTTGAAGAGCAAGTAACGTAATATTGGTCAAGTGATCAGTTTGATATCAATCTTTCGTGATGCACCGTCATATTTACATTATTTGTACGGTACGAATGATTTGCTTTGGTACCTGCTCAAACTTAAGCTCTCCTTAGTATGGCTGGCTCCGTCTCTCCAACAGCGCACTCACGGGCAGCAGCTGCCCCGCCCCCTCGCTCAGTCGCTTAGTGCCTGAGCTTGGATCATACCAATATCAGGGGGGGATTCACGCACAGTCGTAAATTCCCACAGTGTGCACTATGTGCTTCGAATATTGTGTGTACTTTTTGTTTTATACAGTTGTCAGCCAGGCATCTAACTATGAAAAAAATTACACTCCAAAATACCCCGGGCTTCTGACAAAACA
Source organism: Astatotilapia calliptera (assembly GCF_964374335.1). Taxonomy (NCBI): domain Eukaryota; kingdom Metazoa; phylum Chordata; class Actinopteri; order Cichliformes; family Cichlidae; genus Astatotilapia; species Astatotilapia calliptera. The sequence goes on along the minus strand of NC_137432.1, from coordinate 38,759,749 downwards.
ACCCGGGCTTAAGCCCCGTAAGCCACCCCCACGCTCCACCCCTGGTTCAGTATATAGAGAGACAGATGACAAGGCTCCAGTTCCAACAACAATAAATACAGGAAGAGTAAGAATAAATATACACTTTGAGGTAAAAAGGGTTAATAAATGTAACGTTTACAATTTATAAAATGAGATTTAAAGTGACTTTGAAGTGGTTTAAAATAACCAACGCAGCAGTTTTACAGTATAAATGATTTAAAGTGACCAACATGAGCAGGACTGTCCACAGAGCAGCGTCTGTGTTTACAAAGGCAGCGATGTGTGAAGTCCAGTAGAGTCAGTTACTGGTTTGTGTGGGTGTGTGTGGTGGGGGGAGTGGGGGAGCTGGTAGTGAGGTCAGGAGTCTGATGGTTTGTGGGAAAAAGCTGTCTCGCAGTCTGGAGGATCGGGCCCCGATGCTGCGATAGCGTCTGCCGATGGGAGGAAAAGAGTCCGTGTGAGGGGTGTGCACCAAGCGCACATGTCAGACAGGGGCATCCAAGGTTGGATGTCCAGCAGCAGAGGTGGTGAAGGTCCCGAGGTGCACACGGACATTTTTTATGGGCGGAGCCCCCTGCTCACACACTCATGGCGCCGTATTGTCTCTCTGTCAGTTCGGTGGCCGAGCAGCTGAAGCGTGGAGAGACGGTTCAGGCTGAAGCCTTCGACTCGGTCACCATCTACTTCAGTGACATCGTGGGCTTCACCACCATCTCCGCAGAGAGCACGCCGATGGAGGTGAGACGAGTTTACCTGAGTACTTCAGTACTTCTCACACAGCTTCCAGGTCCAAAGACACAAACACAGAAAGCCAGACGGAGAGTAGCACCGGACACCTGATCCTCCCAAATCCGAGCTTGGACTCTGAAATCGGCTCTGCGTCCTGTCACGCCGTCAGGGCTGCGTGTGACTGACGTGTCAAACGCCTGCAGCGTAGTGCAGGTGTCTTATCAGACACGCTGGTGTTTCTGCTGCAGGTTCAGATGCTGCATGCTTGCCACCATGTTAGCACGCGGGCTGAGGGCGGCTGGCGAGATCCATATTTCAGAATCACATGCTCAACGTATTTGTGGAGAACAATGGGCTGGTCGAGGGGAGTAAAATCCAGAGGAAACATTTTTGAGAGTAAATGAAATGAGAAACTTTATCGATACTGCGGCTTCCTCCCACGTGCAGGCAGTGGGGTTAGGTTAATTGGTCGTTCTAAATTGTCCATAGGTGTGAATGGTTGTCTGTGTGTTAGCCCTGCCACAGACTGGCGACCTGTGCAGGGTGTGCCCCGCCTCTCGCCCTAAGACACCTGGGACAGGCTCTAGCCCACTGTGACCCTGATAAGAACGGATGGATAAAAGGTGGAAATAGATTCTCATATTTGTACTGCAGGGATCAGTAACTCATGAGGCAGCACGATTAACGATGTCCCAGCAGACGGGGCGTCCTCGGCTGGCCGGACGCCGCTGCATACATTTACGGATTTAATCTAGAAAATTCTCCCTCACCTGTCCTTGTAAGGGTTTTTGGATAGCGACTAAGAGTATGATTTGGAATTAAAAAGGAATTTCAGTGCATTTTATTTGAAATTACAATCTAATTATATTTACCTACAAATACACACTGGGATAAGGAGGAAACCAGTCAGAAATAATTATACTGGAAGTTTAAGTAACCTGTAAGTCGTCTAAGGCAGGGCTTCATTCAGATCAATGTAATGAATATAAAGTGCTTTGATGTACAAACCTGACACCACGTGTCAGTGTTCCTGTAAGTATAAATCTATAATCACGCTGTTGTATCAAATAAAACACACTGAATTATAAAGTGTTAACATGTTCTCTCACACACTGAAAGCCAGCGGCCTGCAGGGGGCGCTCAAACACCGTCCTTCAGTCTGACGTGCTGATGTCTCTGCAGGTGGTGACTCTGCTCAACGACCTCTACACCTGCTTCGACGCCATCATCGACAACTTTGACGTTTACAAGGTAAACGGCTCGTTTCTTTCCTCCGACCTGTTCTCAGGGCAGCTCTGAGCAACAGAGCGCATCGCCATGGAGACCAGCTCACAATAAGGACAACTTTTAGTGCGACTCTAACTGATGTCACGGTGCTGTGGCGCCCCCAGGTGGAGACCATCGGCGACGCCTACATGGTGGTGTCGGGGCTGCCGGTGAGGAACGGGAAGCTGCACGGCCGAGAGATCGCCCGCATGGCGCTCGCCCTGCTGGACGCCGTCAGAGCCTTCAAGATCCGCCATCGACCCGAGCAGCAGCTAAAGCTGAGGATCGGCATTCACAGCGGTGACACACACACACAGACTCACACTGACACACAGACACACGCACACACATACACAGACTCACACTGACACAGACACTGACGCACACTGACACACACACTGACACTCTCACACTGACACAGACACACACAGACACACACACACACACAGACTCACACTGACGCACACTGACACACACAGACACACACAGACACACACACACACACTGACACACACACAGACACACACACACACAGACTCACACTGACGCACACTGACACACACAGACACACACACACACTGACACACACACAGACACACACACACACAGACTCACACTGACGCACACAGACACACGCACACACTGACACACACACAGACACACACAGACACACACACACACACACAGACTCACACTGACGCACACTGACACACACAGACACATGCACACACAGACTCACACTGACGCACACTGACACACACAGACACATGCACACACTGACACACACACAGACACACGCACACACAGACTCACACTGACGCACACACAGACACACACACATACACAGACACACACTGACACACACAGACTCACACTGACGCACACAGACTCACACTGACGCACACAGACTCACACTGACACACTGACACACACACAGACACACATACACACAGACTCACACTGACGCACACTGACACACACAGACACACGCACACACTGACACACACAGACTCACACTGACGCACACAGACTCACACTGACACACACAGACACACACACAGACACACACACACACAGACTCACACTGACGCACACTGACACACACAGACACACGCACACACTGACACACACTGACACACACACACACACAGACACACACACACACAGACTCACACTGACGCACACTGACACACACAGACACACGCACACACTGACACACACACAGACACACACACACACAGACACACGCACACAGACACACGCACACACAGACTCACACTGACACACACACAGACACACACACATACACAGACACACACTGACACACACACACACAGACTCACACTGACACACATACACAGACACACACTGACACACATACACAGACACACACATACACAGACACACACATACACAGACACACACACACAGACTCACACTGACACACGCACACAGACACACACTGACACACACACTGACGCACACTGACACTCTCACACACAGACTCACACTGACACACACACACTGACACACACACTGACGCACACAGACTCACACTGACACACACACACTGACACACACACACAGACACTCTCACACACACACTGACACACACACACACAGACTCACACTGACGCACACACTGACGCACACACTGACACACACACTGACACACACACTGACGCACACAGACTCACACTGACACACACACACTGACACACACACACTGACACTCTCACACACACACTGACACACACACGCACAGACTCACACAGACACACACACACACACAGACTCACACTGACACACACACACTGACACTCTCACACACACACTGACACACACACGCACAGACTCACACAGACACACACACATACACAGACTCACACTGACACACACACACTGACACACACACACTGACACTCTCACACACACACTGACACACACACGCACAGACTCACACAGACACACACACACACACAGACTCACACTGACACTCTCACACACACACTGACACACACACGCACAGACTCACACAGACACACACACACACACAGACTCACACTGACACTCTCACACACACACTGACACACACACACACATACACACACACACACTGACACACACACACACATACACACACACACACTGACACTCTCACACACACACTGACACACACACACACAGACTCACACTGACACTCTCACACACACACTGACACACACACACACACGCACACAGACACACGCACACACAGACTCACACTGACGCACACACTGACGCACACACTGACGCACACAGACTCACACTGACACTCTCACACACACACTGACACACACACACACAGACTCACACTGACGCACACACTGACGCACACACTGACACACACACTGACACACACACTGACGCACACAGACTCACACTGACACACACACACTGACACACACACACTGACACTCTCACACTCACACAGACACACACACATACACAGACTCACACTGACACTCTCACACACACACTGACACACACACACTGACACTCTCACACACACACTGACACACACGCACAGACTCACACAGACACACACACATACACAGACTCACACTGACACTCTCACACACACACTGACACACACACACTGACACTCTCACACACACACTGACACACACACGCACAGACTCACACAGACACACACACACACACACAGACTCACACTGACACTCTCACACACACACTGACACACACACGCACACACGCACACAGACACACGCACACACATACACAGACACACACTGACACTCTCACACACACACTGACACACACACACACAGACTCACACTGACACACACACTGACGCACACAGACTCACACTGACACACACTGACACACACTGACACACACAGACTCACACTGACACACACTGACACACACACAGACTGACACACACACAGACTCACACAGACACACACACAGACTGACACACACACACACAGACTCACACTGACACACACACGTGGTGACTGCCCCGTGTCCTCGGCAGGTCCCGTGTGTGCGGGCGTGGTTGGTCTGAAGATGCCTCGGTACTGCCTGTTTGGCGACACCGTCAACACGTCATCACGTATGGAGTCCACTGGCGAAGGTACGTGCACAAAAACAGGTCACGTGACCTGACGCTGCAGTTTCAGCCTGAAACCTCTGAACTGTAACTAAGTACTCGAGTACTAATCCAGAGGGAACATTGAACTTTGACCTCTGCATTCTTCAGGTGTTCACACGGAAAATAAATGGGTTCAGATCCTCGTGTTAACGATCACACTGAATACACATAGGATGACCAGGTCACGTGACTTGGCGCGATAGATAGACGTGAACGAAGACGTCGCTCTGTGAATGCTGACGCAGCAGCGCCCTCTGCAGGCTGTTGCTTCCCTGTTGACGGGCTTCAGTTTAGTGACTCGGTCTGAGTCAGCTGATACTGCAGTTTGTGCTCCATGAACAGTTTCTCTGTTACACGTGTAACAGCTGAGCTTCATTAACAGGAAGCAGATTTATTAAAGCTCCTTCAGAATAAAGTGATGTTCTTTAAATAAACAGCAGATTAGATTTTTGCAGGTTGGACTGAAAAACCTAAAGCAGCATTTTTATTCCTGCTGCTGTTGCCAAACATGACGTGTGTGTGTGTGTGTGTGTGTGTGTGTGTGTGTGTGTGTGTGTGTGTAGCGCTGAAGATCCACGTGTCGGCGGCGACTCGAGACGTTCTGCTAGAGTTCAACTGCTTTCAGCTGGAGCTCCGAGGGGAAATCGACATCAAGGGCAAAGGGAAGATGACCACCTATTGGCTGCTGGGAGAGAGCGACAGCCAATGACAAAGCACTGTCAACAGGAGGACGACAGGAGAGGATGGATAAACGAGGAAAGGAACTGAGGAGTGAATAAGGGGTAACACCGCTACAGATGAGGGGACGAGGAAAGGACAGAAGGGAGCACAGCTTGAAGGAAAGGAGGACTCACTCGAGCGCTCCCCGCCTCCTTGCTGCTTCTCATCTCCGAGCAGAAGGACTTTGGATGGATTGGGACTGTCGGACGGGAGGAAGTGACACGGGAACGGAGGGACACGCGGACCCGGACTCTCCTCACACTCGGATCAAAAGTGTCCTGCTTTCCGGTCCTGGAAAAAGAGTTTTTCGCCGTCGTCCCGCTGGTACTCCGAGCAGTTTGTCTCTCCACGCTGACGTTCACCATGCTGCCTCTTCTTCACTTTTATGTGGCCCTGCATTCATCATCTTCATTTCCTGTCCCTGCTGTCACTGGAGGAGGGGCACCTGGACAGGGCGCCGCCCTGCTAAGATGGTGAGGCTAAGGCTAGCCAGCAGGTTTGAACCTGGAACCTCGTTGCTGTGAGTCAGCGGCGCTAACCATTAACGTGGGGTGTAATCTGAGCTCAGTACTGCCCCCTGAGGCCAGACACAGGAAGCACCCACACCACAGCAGAGAGACGCTGTTTGTCCTGCCTGAGAAGCAAACACAGCTTCTGTGGGAGGAACATCTGTGCTGTAGCCCCTCCCACAACCTCTGACGTCAGCGGCTGCGGCTTTGAGCACGTTTATTTGGTGGAGCCGCACATTTAAGATGACCTCCTCACAGTGAGGGTGAGACGCTGAGTTTGGGGACTGTTCTTCAATAAGCAACCAGATCAGCGTACGTTAGAGGTGTGGACTCGAGTCACATGACTTGGACTCGAGTCAGACTCGAGTCATTAATTTTATGACTTTAGACTTGACTTTAAAAAATGTTCTAAGACTTGTGACTTGACTTGGACTTTTACACCAATGACCTGGGACTTGAATTGGACTTGAACCGGTTTACTTGAAAAGACTTGATATTTTACCCCAAATATAAAATTTAACATGCATATTATATAGAGATTGAAAATGTGACGTCATTCACGGGTAGAACCGCAAAGGATTCTGGGAACTCGTGGCAAGCGGTACTAGCGCACGCAGGCTTTCAATTGAAATCAGTCACACAGCGATAAAAAGAAACACAAAAATGGCAAGAAGCTGTTGTATCATTAACTGCAATAGCCGGTCGCATGACAGCCACGGGAAGCCGACGGGTAAAGAGATCGGTTGTTATCGGATTACGTCGTTGAAGAGAAATTGTTCGAGCCATGTTTCCGAAGTAACAAACAGGCGACTGGATTGCAGCCATTCAAAGATCAAATATAACGTCCCAGAACACTCCAGCTCACAGGTTAGTCTGCTCCAAGCATTTACACAAAGGTCAGTCTGCTGTTGTAGTTAATGCGTCATTTTTCTTAACATAATTAGTGATATAGGTTACAAGCAAGTCTGGCGCTGAACAGAAATTGTCGCGCTATGCTCCTTTATTTATTGTGCATAAATAGTGAATTGTCCTGACACAATATTGTGTTTCGCTTCTGTTATTATGGTACATTGACAAAAACATATACTTTTATTCACAGGATAAAACAGGTTTTTTGTATCACTAACTGCCCAGTACGATTACAGCATACAGTATTATTGTCACTGCTACATTTCTGTGATGCTACCAGAAATTATTTCCACTACTAATTAATTACCATTGAGCTCAAAGGTCCTATTAATAAACGGTTAAGGAATGTGTATTTATGAGGACGATTTGTGAGACTGGTAAACTTATGATACGTACGATGGTCTTTCGTTCTACACGGTTTCAAGGTCCTGCACCCATCCGTCGGTAAACTGTACCTGGGCTTGTTGCAGTGACCTGAAGTTACTAAACTTCATGAGTGTATGCACTCACTCCAAGAACCGTATGATTATAAATATGCTAAGATGAGATAGCTGACTTCATCTAACTAGCAAATGTTGTCCAGGCTACGTTGGTGATACAGTTTTTTTTAATGTGTATGATATTTTTGTCATGCGATTTTAAAGCCGGTCCTACAACCGCATCCAAGAATAACATGCAGCGTATCTCAGAACTGTCGGTGAAAATTATTCTTGGAGCTAGGTTTAATTGAGCTGCATTTTAAAGAGGTGCAATTTCACAATTTGTGTATATTTTCTAAGTTCACTATTTTGTCATGTGTTGAGAAAAACACAGATTTTAAAATTGCATGGTCTAATATTTACATTTAGCATAACTGCAACATTATTTTTTCGTTTTTTTTTTAAAGACTCGAAAGGACTTGAAATTCAAAATTTCAGACTTGTGACTCGACTCTGACTTGCCTGACATTACTTGAGACTTGACTTGAGACTTGAGGATAAAGACTTGAGACTTACTTGAGACTTGCAAAACAATGACTTGGTCCCACCTCTGGCGTACGTCACCTCGCAACGATCAAAGAATCAACATGGAAACCGCGCTGCTGTTTCAGAGCCCGAGAGGAACAAAAGACTGCAGAGCTGCAACGTGTCCGAGCACACCGTCGTCTTCTGCAGCTGCTCTACAGCAAACGCACATCTGTGAGGCGCCGGCACAAACAGCTGGAGAACATCAGAGACTTTCACCAATCAGTGTTGAATGGATCATTGTAACATCTGCACATGTTTCAGATCATTTAAAGTCATTTATATTCTGCTTATTGAAACTAGATCAACGTATTTTAATCCCACCATCGTCTGAATAAAAGCCTCGAGCTGTGTGTGGTGTGGTTAACTTTGATGTCTGAGAAATTCAAGTGAAAAAATGAAATCATCTCAAATTAAACTTTGCTTCCTCGCTAATGCTAATGCTAGCTGTGTTTCCACAGGAAGTGCAGATTGTAGCTGACGTCAGAGGACACTCGCACACTTTCACCAGTTTACAGTCAAACACCTCCAGTTTAGGTCCCGCCTCTCAGCTGGGATGGACCCGTCCATACAGTGGACACAGCTACAGAGATAAGCACAGCTTTCGATGACAGCAGGCGACTGCGGGCACAAGATGGCGGTAATGTGAAGGCCGGATCAGACGAGTGACGGCGCTGTCTTTGTGCTCACCGCGTTGCTTGTGACGTGACGACTTTCACATCACATTCTGGGTCACAGTCTTTCGCCCGCCATGCAGTGGCGAGTCTAGAAAATTTTTGTTGGGGGGGCCAGGTAGGGGCACAGATTTGGAGAAGGGTGGCAGATAATGTTTAAAAAAAATTCTACCAACCGTTAACCATAATTCAATAATCCTATAAACCTAATAACCAAATGCGCTTTTAACTCTTATTAGAATGAGATTTTAACCACTACGGTGCAAAGTTTTTAGATACTGCGTTGATAAAGTACAAGAGATACAATCAGTGCTTTGTCAGTGTTCATTCAGCATTCAAGGACAGCAATATTTGCATAGTATTTTTACTGACATGTAGTGCACATATGTTTTGAGCAAAAACATTTTTGAATATTAAAATACGAACATTTGTAACAAACAATTGACAAATTAGCCAATGCAAAACTTTCTCTGCCTGTTAAAAAAAGAAGATAATCTTCTCACAAACTGGTGTTTGATTTTGAAACAGGAAAAAAGTGGAGAAACAACTGAAAAGACTAACATTTGAATAAAACCTGAAATCAGGTAAATACTTTCTATGCTGCCTTATAGTAAACTTTGGTAATATTGATCAAGAACAACACTGGCTGATGAAATCCAGTCAGCTGGCATGATGACACTGCCAGTATTAACCTGCAGGGCTGGACTGGGACAGAAAATTGGGCATTTTCACTACAGACCGGCCCACCAGGTAGTAAAGCCATAAAGACTTTGAATGAAAACAAATGCTGTTGTGACAGTGATGTACACTGTTGGTATATGTATGATTTCTAGGGATGGGTATCGAAACCCGGTTCTTGTTGAGAACCGGTTCCCACTGTTTCAAATCCTTGGAATTGTTTGCCATTTTTGCAAACGATTCCCTTATCGATTCCAGTCGCCCCGAATGACGTCACCACGTTGCGGAGCGTCATTTACCTGGCAGGAAACACGGCGGCTCAAACGCTCAAAAGCTTGGTTATACTTTACGAGAACGGATGACAACAGGGCAACTTGCAATACTTGCAAAGTAGAGATTTCATTTACGGGAGGAAACACTACGAATATGCAAAAAACACGTGATGACCTTACATGAACGTCGTGTTTTTAATTCCACTCCGGACTCGTGAATCTCAACCCAGCAGCAGCGGTAACGTTTGCACGTCCTCTCCCGTTAATGCGGCAGGTAAATAATCAACTAACATATTATGTTAGCGCGATCTGCCTTATTACAAACCTGCCATTACTGTGCATTTAGTGACCATGATGAGAGAGACAGAGTCTGGCTCAGATGCTGCCAGTTCTCGCTGCAGTCTGCCGGTAGCGTCTCCTTTCAGGCAGGATAGACGAACGTCACCGAGCAGTGACTCAGTTTGTGGTCAAAGGTTTGCACCCGTTTGCCACAGCAGATGATTTTCAGTAAGTGAATGTGTTTAATTGTAGGCAGGGACATTACTGGATATTCTTGTGTAATTGCTGCAGAATAATTTATGTTATACTTTGTTATTGCTACAGAAGAATATTTATTTTATTATTTTACATTTACAATGTTTTTTCCTGGGGACCCTGTGACACCCCATTGAAGAGCCGCAGGCTGGATCTCTTAAGATCTCACTGTTGGGTTCGTAAGGCCATGTTACTCCTAAATTTCTATCTTGTTCAAAGAGAAGATATAAAACAAAGTTCTGAGCTAATCGACCTTAGTGTTCTCCTTTTTAAAAAAGAATCGATAAGAGAATCGAAAATGGAATCGAATCGTGAAAATCTTATCAATACCCGTCCCTAATGATTTCTATACATTTTACGTCAGATAAAAACTTTGGTTGTAAGATTTAGATAATTATTTAATAAAAGCTAAATATTTGAATTGAGAATAAGAAAGAAAAGTATTTCTTTGTGCCCTACCTTTCCCTGTTAATGCCCTACATGGCCCCCTGGCAAAACTTTCCTAGATCCACCCCTGCACAGTTACCAGCTGTCAGCTACATAAAAAAGGATCCTGATCATTGATCAGTTTCATGATTGAAGTAGCAACAGGAGAGGCAGGGGAGAGAATGAGAGAAGAAGAGGCTGCTGTGCAGCGTAACGACAGAATAAATCCCGCTTTGTGTCTTTTTTTCATTATAGTGAAAGTCCGGGACAAACTGTTCCTTCTCAGATCAATACGAAACGTGTAATATTTTCTCTGAATGACGGACCATTCCATTTTTTTAAAGAGCCGTTGGCAACTCTACTAACTAACCTTATGAATAAAATAAAGTTCACTGTCAGTAACATCATAGCACCACCCAGCTGTATAAAAACTCCGTCAAGCTGGCTAGAACGCAGTACGAAAAAGCACAACGAAAATAAACTCCACCTAAACTTGGTTTATATTTGACCAGATAGACTGCAGGTCATAACTTCTTACCTGAAGCTCAGTTCACCTGACACTCGGACTGGTGGCTGCTTCGGGGCTCTCCTCCTGCCTCCCCTTCCCTCATCCACCTGTTGGCCTCTGTGGAAGCCCCGTCATAGCCACCACCAAACAACGGAGTTATTTTTACACATCGACCTGCATCTGGCCAATCCACCACCTCTCATTGTTCATGCCGTTACAAAAAAAATAAAAAATAAGTCACCGGGCACATGCCGGTATGCCCGATGGCCAGTCCAGCGATGTTAACCTGCAACCAAATTTGCAGCTCCATACAGCAATGTTATGACTTAGATTATATCTTATAACTCATAACTCTTATGTTAGCTGCCCTCAGTAGCATACTGTCTGAAATATTCCACAGCTGCAATAATTCTTTAAGTGTTATTTTTTCCTTGGTATTCTAATTTCACCGAAGTTTACTAAACTCAACAAACTTAATATTACTTACCGGGACATTTATTCTGTCCTCATTTTCTTTCACCGAAAAATTGTTTCCTGTAGTGCCGTCTTTCTGCTTGGCTCTCCTACCTTTGCTAACGTGATGCTCATAGCGCAGAAGCCGGTGCTGCATTCACTTACACTCGGATATCTGAGCTTCACCGTGAAAACATAATCGAATATTTGATTGAATTTTATTGTTTTGCCTTTGGGGTGGCCAGTCTGGTTGGGGGGGTGGCCTGTGCCCCCCCCCAGGCCACCCCGCTGGACACGCCACTGCCGCCATGGCGGTTTTGGCGTGGCCGTTGCAGCCGGGTTGAAGACGTGAGCGTGCGGTCTCCTGACACACGGAGGGAAAACTCCAGTTTGTGGAAAAAATCTCGGCTTCTGCTCCCACTCAGGCTTCCTGCGCTTTAACAGTGGGTAGAAATGTCAGCGTTTGAACACATGTCTGTTTGTACAGTGTCCTGGTGGGACACCATGCATCACATTTATCTGTTTGAGCAGAATTTTCTCATTGTAAATATGTTTAAACTGTGTACATTAAACCTTTTTAGGTATTACTGATTAGTGAGTCAGACCCACTGAGACCGACCAGTCTTACGTTACATCTTAAAAACACGTTTAAAGATGGTAACCTGACAAACCTTCAGGGAAAGTGATGTAAAGACACTCTTGTTCATCGTCCTCGGGCCTGATTTAAGCCAATGTTCTGCACTGTGGTGAGCAGACGACAGCTGAGGTTCACCGAAGCTTCACTCCAGACGATCGGAGCTCAGGTCCAGGGTCGGACTTCAGTCCGGAGGACAAAAAAACACAGCCTTTCTCTGTGATGCTGCAGAACGACAGCGTGGAAACATTGAGCTCGTCTATTTTTGATGTTCTTCACTCTCAGCAGCATTCTTTGGTACCTGACAATCTCAAGTTCACATTTCCAAGTCCCTCAATGGCGTTGTCCCTCAGATCACTGAAGCATCCCTGAGGGAGACCACATCGCTTCAGCCTGAAGGGACAAGCACGGACGTGATGGATGAACCATAAGGGTGGCTGTGGTCGCTCTGCTTGCCGCTCCAGTAAGGCGCAGGAAGCTGCTGCAATGTTCTCAGTATTCAATCTCGCCACATAAGATTTAGAAAGAGGAAGCCAAAACTGGAAGAAATCGTTCGGCGAATCAGCTCACTGCTAGTTTCAAAGTTTGTTATAATATGAAAAAGTTCAAATAGAAATGTCAAAGATGATTAAAAGTACTGGAGCAAAGCTAAAAAAGGAACTTTAAAAACTTGAATCTGGTATTTTTTTAAAGAAAAGTTGGATGAAGAGATCAAAATAATTTTAAATCTTGTCGTCTTTGCTTGAATGTTCCTAAACTGGCTGCAAATGGAACTCGGTGATCTTAAAGGTTCTTTAATGAGACCCAGAGAACAGCGGTCACTCAGACATCCGAGCTTAGAAACAGAGTTTTCCTGCCACATGCAGTCTTCTGTTGGGATCACCTCATCTCTGGCACGAAGTGGGAGGAGGCGGGGCTTCTGCACAGCGTCCTTCTGCTACCTAGCAAGGTGAACGAAGTGCTTTAAACTTCTGCACAGGTGCGACGCTGGTACAACGACCTCACACACAAACGTGATTCTCAGTTATTGTGGAAAGATGTCTTCAGGACTACGGCATAAACGCTTCTGTATCTTTAATTAATTTCAATTTTAAATTTCGTATTCACCGATGGTTCTGAACAGAAAAGCCCGACGCCATCAAACGGTCTCCGAATCATAAAGCAGTCAGGACTTCATCTTTCATTAATGATAGATTGCATTTATATAGCGCTTTACAATCCCACTATTCATTCACCCTCACACACTGATGGAGGTAAGCTGCCCCGGGGTAGACTGACAGAAGGCAGGCTGCCACATCGCGCCATCGACCCCTCTGGCCAACACCAGTAGGCGGTAGGACATAACAGACGGAGCTGGGATCGAACCGGCAACCTCCCGGTTACAAGATGAGTTTCCCAACCCCCTGAACCACGGTCGCGTTCATTCTCAACAAAATATTCAAAAAGACACTAAATAGGAGGAAACATCCCCATTTTTTGCTTTGTGTTCAGCTGTGAGAAACATTGTACATTATTTTATGTTATCCTTCAGCTTTTGTTCTTTGTCTTTTTTAACAATCGACCGAACAAGAACAATCTCAGTTTTTCCTTATTAACACGTTAGAATTTGACGTCCTCTCAGAGACGAAGGCTGCCTAACATGTACTTCCAAAGCGTCTCTACGGTAACGCTGTGTGCAGTAAATATGAGATGTTAGCCTTGCACATAAACATAAATGCCAGCAGCTGCCCGCGTACTAACAGGACTGATGATGATGATGAGTGAACAGATGTTGCAGATGTTTCTGCTTCTCCTGCCCCTGTGCAAAGCACACGCTTCATCAAGTCTGTCCCTCACTGATTGGCTGCTGCTGATGGCGTTTCATAAACAGATGGAGTGATTTGCGTTTGTCACAACATGTGTGACCCCGATACTCCCATTCAGGCTTCATTCTGAACACTAATGTCATGTTGTCACCAGGTGGCGCCACTGAGCTATGATGCAAATTCCTCTCACACATACAGGCTGTGTCCCAATCCAGACCACACCCTTCTCGTACTTCCTAGTACCCGCCGTATGTAGTCTGCGAACTGTGTGTACTACGAAGTAGAGATGGCACGATACCACTTTTTTATGTCCGATACCGATACCGATATCATAAATTTGGATATCTGCCGATACCGATATGAATCCGATATAGTGTTTTTAATCAATAAAACTGTTTTTTAATATCTTGCTGCATTTTGTATAAGTTCATACTCAAGTTTAAAACAACAACTACACTAAAGCTATTCTGTTATACCTGTATGCAAAAAAAAAAAAATGTTCATAGTTCAGCAATACTGATCAATCTAATAAACTTAAACCTACACCATCCTCCCTATTCTGGTATTTTTTTTTTTTTTTTTAAGCTTTTTATTTTATTTATTTGAACAACTCACCTGTCCATTACGCATACAGTTTCTTCAGAATAACAGAATACAAAGAGGGTCACAAACTCAAGACAGTGAAATTAGAAAGAAAAAGAAACAAACAAATATATATGTACAAAAATA
The DNA here is from genome assembly GCF_964374335.1 of Astatotilapia calliptera. Taxonomy (NCBI): domain Eukaryota; kingdom Metazoa; phylum Chordata; class Actinopteri; order Cichliformes; family Cichlidae; genus Astatotilapia; species Astatotilapia calliptera. Next base: position 38,744,721 of record NC_137432.1, on the reverse strand, counting down.
TAGATACATATAGAATAATGATTAGAAAAATAAGATAAAGGAAAACAAAAGGAAAAAAAGGAAACATGCCTGTGGTGTCAAACATTTCCATCGTTCATTTCACTTTTTTTTTCTTCTTGTATGCTCATCTTCATTCAATTCAGTCTGTTTTTTCCCCTTCCGTTGTACGTCAACCATTTTCCCCAGTCCTTCAAAAAGCGTTCTTCCTTTAATTTCAGTTTATATGTAAGGTTCTCCATCTCCATAATGTCCTCCACAATTGCTACCCACTGCTGCTTTCCTGGTGTTTCTGTCTTAAGCCAGTTTTTGGTGATGGCCTTCTTTGCTGCCAAAAGGAGAATCTTAGCCAGGTAACGATCCTTTACATCTACAGTACCTTCCAAGTACCCTAGATACAAAACAAGGCAGGTTCTAGGAATAATATAACCTAATATATCACAGAGAGCCGAGTGAATTTTAACCCAGAAAGTGTGAATTTTTCTGCATTTCCAGAAAATGTGTGTATGGTCTGGTTCATCCCATCCACACAGCCTCCAACATTGTTGTTGTGTATTGGTTTGTTTATTTTTAATCTGAGGTGTAATAAAATAGCAAATTTGATTTTTCCAGATGAATTCTCTCCACCTCAATGAGTGAGTTGTATTCTTATGTTCTTTCCATGTTTCATACCACACCTCAGTGATTTCTTCACTCAGCTCTCTTTCCCATTTTACTTTAACATATACAGTTGATTCCTGTCACGATTCCATCAAACATTTGTAGACACTGTTTTTGGAATAACACTTTTATATGCCAGTATAATTATTTTTATAATAGGATGGACTTTTGTCTTCTTCTATTTTTATGTTTTTATTAAAGTAATCTCTCGCCTGTAAGTATCTGAAAAAATCCTTGTTTTTTAAGTTGTATTCCCGTTTTAATTCTTCAAAACTTTTAATTTCTCCTTTTTTGATTAATAAACAAAATGCTGTGATTCCCTTTTCATTCCAATTTTTAAAACCAAGATCCAATTTTCCTGGTCTAAATTCTTCATCGAAGGCTATCCATTTTAGCAAACCAAGCTCTTTGCCAATCCTGAACTCCCTTACTGTATCATACCATACATTTAATGTAAAGGATATTATCGGGTTCCTATCTTGGTCTTTAGTTACGTATTCAGGGGTCTTTTTCATACCCATGTTTGTTTGGATTGGGACATTGAGTGTGGAGAGCTCCACATCCTTCCAGCGAGCCCCGTAATCATCACTACACCAAAGAATATTTTCGTGCTGCACAGATACGCCAGATAACATATCTGGCGTATCTGTGCAGCACGAAAATATTCTTTTAAATTAGGAAGCGACATTCCTCCTTTCTCCTTAGTAAGCTGTAAAGTAGTGTATCGTACCCTTGGCCGCTTGCCCTATTCTGGTATTTTAAAGAGTACTTAGCGTAAATATTAAGCAACCTAACTAATAGGGTTCCAACTCCCAGCAACAACAAAAATAAATAAATAAAAAATAGGGAACCACCCCTCACGCTCCACCTCATGATGCTTAATCGACGTAATCAACCTTAATTTGATGCAGTGTGAAAAAAATGCACAGAAATCAATTATTTTTCAAGAAATATTAAATAGATTCAACAGCTTTCTTCAACAAAATTGCAGACTGCACAGATGGTACCTTCCCAAAGGAAAAAGTACTATAGCTTACTAGGGTATATATATTAGACTTAATAGTTACTATATACAGTAATGGACTTCTATTCATTTTACATCAGATTAAAACTTTGGGTGTCAGATAATTATTTATTAAAAGCTCGACATTTTAAATGAGAATAAGAAAGAAAAGTATGTCTTTGTGCCCCCTTTTCCCTGTTCATGCCCTATCGGCCCCCCTGGCTAAACTTTGCTAGATCCGCCCCTGCACAGTTACCAGCGTCAGCTACGTAGAAAAAGATCCTGGAGTAGAAAGTAATATTAAATACATTCTAACAACAGCTGATCAAGCTTAAACGTGCTGCTGTTGTTCAGCCGCTGGTTTCCTCTTTCTGGTGCAAAGTGGGCCAAAAACAAACAAGAGAGACGGACTCACGACAGAAAAGCCGATCAGCTGATCATTAAGCAGTTTCATGATTGAAGTAGCAGCCGGAGAGCGAGAGGCAGTCGCTCCATATATCGCTTGTTAAGCTTAACGCAGGAATGCTTTACAAACATTCAGAGATGGACTTACACACTTGCTTTACTTCTCTCGGGATAACTTTGTCGGAGATGAAATGCCGGGTTGCTAGCGAAGCTCCACATGCTATCCAGACCACCGACAGGTCCCGCATGCCACAGCCGCTCTATCACGTGATGCATACTGCTCCGACGTGCTAACGTTCTGAGGTGAGTTACGGCGTGTTGCAAGTTTTGTGAGGTGCTTTCGTGATATTTAATGGATCGGATTACATTTTTTATTTTTCTCCGATATCCGATCCAGTAATTTAGGTCAGTATCGGACCGATACCGATACGTAATATCGGATCGGTCCATCTCTACTACGAAGTAGGAGAAGTGAGAGGCTGGTGAAACGGGACGGTCTGGCCTCCGTCGTGCTGCTGAGGTTGCCTAGCAACCATGATACTAACCACGAGAAACGTTTCATACAGCTTTGTGTGACAGAAATGGAGAAAAATGTTTTTTAAATTTTTTATGACATCACTTTGATTAGTTGAGTATCTGAGGCAGCAATATAACACAGCTCACATTAACAGTGCAGTGAATCCTGCTTGTGCCGTGATGTTCAGGACTGCAAACCAAGCAGCATCACTGACTTTCAGCTTGTTAGATTAGATTAGATAGAACTTTATTAATCCCTCGGGTGGGTTCCTCTGGGAAATTCGATTTCCAAAAAAAGCACAGCACCGACAGAAGTTACAGAGTTATACACACACACACACATATATATATAAATACAGAGACAATATAAATAAAATATACGAAGGGGATGAATAGAATAAATAGGAATAAAAATAAAAATACAAGTGAATTGCACATTTCAAGTATTGAGTCTATTGCACCGTTGACTATTTACAAAAGTATTGCACAAAAAGTATTGCACATTGTTGTGTTTGTGGATATATGACCGACTTTAATTATCCACAAAATCATCAGATTCTCTGTCAGATTAAGCTCAGCTATTGAACGGCGCATATTTAAAGGCTTTAAAACCAAGTTAGTACAAACGTCACTAACGTCACAACTGTGCCGACATGTGGCCAACAGTCATGTTTAATGTTCTTCATTATTAAACATTTGCACATAAATAAGTGACATCATATTCAGTACTTACTTAAAGTTTACTCTTCAGCTGCTCCGCTTCAGGCATCCGCTGTTTCTTCTTTTTTTCGAACAAAATATCCACACCCACCGCCGCGCTATGAAATGTGGGATATATGGGACCACGAAGTGTACACCGGACCACACTTCAAATTTGGGGAAATGAAGGACGCATTTGTCGGCCTCTTAGAATTGGAGAAGTGTCCCAAAGCGTCGGGCTGCATCCTTCGAAGGACCCGGCACACAGACCGCGAAGGCCGGGTCCTTCGAAGACCGAGAAGGCCGGAAGTGCGAGGCTGTGAAATGTGACGTTCTCGCCTTCAGATTAGCGTCACCGCTGTCTCGGTGGAGTTTAATAAATTCGGCCGTCTGCTCTTTCCTATCTAAAATATAACAGGACTCTCGACTGTCTCACACTTTGACGTTTATTCAGCTGTGTGAAAATCCCGGAGGAACCCAACGATGGATTAATAAAGTTTAATTTAATCTAATAACTTTAATCTCATCCAAACCGATTCACTCCGGAACAAATAAAACGCGGAATAAAACAAACAATTACATTTTTAAGTTATTTGAGTGACTTATAACCTGAGTAGCGAAAGACGTCGCTGTGACGTAATCGGTCTACAAATGCGCACTACGAAGCGTGCGGTCGCTGGATTGGGACGCAGCCACAGCATCACCTGTCACCCGACTCCTCTCGTCCTACCACAGCTGCACTCAGGTTGTCCCTTTACCTGCGGTGTGATCTGTGATTCGTTGATGAATGCCGGTGAGCAGCAGGAGCTGTTTGTGTTTCAGTCTAGTAAAAGCTAATAAAATAATCACAGCTGTGAGTGTGGGAACGATCTCCTCGGGATGAGACCCAGAAAGGACCTGAGAGAAAATTAACATGCGTGAATAACTTAAAACATTCAAACCAAACGATGCCGTAATAATGTTTGATGCTCCAGATTTTTACAATCACACGATGGGTGATGTAATCTGTGAGTATTTAGACCACAGCAGGATGCAAACCACAGACTTCTGCAGATGAAGACTGTGTTAGAGGATCAGTGGATCATATTCACAGCTCTGGATACAATTTTTGTATTGAACACTCAGGGTGGGGAACTCCAAGGGCCAGTATCCTGCAGGTTCTAGATCTCACCCTGGGTCAGCACACCTGAATCACATGATTAGTCCATTACCAGGTCTCTGGAGAACTTCACGACACATCAAGGAGGTTGTTTAGCCATTTAAATCAGCTGTGTTGGGTCAAGGACACGTCTAAAACCTGTGTCCCCTGAGTTGCAGGGACCCCCCCAACCCGCAGATGGCGTGCGTGTAAGCATCCGACTCAGACACACGAGCAGTAAATTTCAACCCTGAGGAGAGGCGGGAACATTTCCTGCACCTGGAGATGCAGAGCTGAACGGCAGCGAAGAGCATCAAGTGATTCTGACAGTATGCACTCAGCAGTTCGGTCAAAGCCCAGATCGCTGGGTTAGGGTTGTCGCTGCTCACATGTCATCAACATCTCAATACAACATCGGCAGACTGTCGGCACGCTGCACAGTAAGCTTCAGAGTCAAACGCTGAAAGGTGTCCTGTTATCCGTTAGTTTCAGGAGAGAAAAGCACGGTTTGAACGATCCCTTACTTACTGCTGCCGAAACAATCCCATGTCCTCAGATTTCTACAACAATCGCTGTCATGTCTCCGCTCGTCTTTGTTGATGTTACCAACATAAGTAACTTTGCACAGCCTTGTTATAATGTTGAGCATCAGTTCTGTTTGTTAATGAACTGGTCTCCTCGGGTGCTCCTGTCTGCACTCTGTGTTTCCTCATTCTTAGTGACTCTGGAATTACTTCGGCCCTGAAACATGTCCAGGCTTTAAGGAAGTCCCTGAAACTAACGCCACGCAGCGCTGATGATCAGGTGGAGACTTCCTGTTCCTGAGTTTGAGGCTGCCGTTTCCTGTTTGGTGGCTGTGAGGAGTTGGTGGGTTAGAAAGCGCTCGGAGACGAGTTTGTTGAAAAAAGGTAGAATTTTAATCAAAGTTTTTCAGCACATCTCAGAAGATTCAAACGAGAACAAAACAACAGAAGAAAACTCGAGAAAAGCTTCGACTACGACAGAGTCCAGAGCTCGGCTCTCCCGGAGTCACGCTCTCTTTACTTCCTGTTCCTCAGACAAACAGCTTCTGCTCTGGACTCGACAGCGGGCGACACAACAGTGATGAGTTCACGTGAGAGCTCCACGCAGGAATAAAAAAAACGTATATAAAAGAGAAAGCAGATGTGGGGGGAGGAGCTGCTGGCCGAGGTCGTTCCCTTCCCGTCTTCATGTGATGAGCTGTGAGGAGAGAAAACACAGCTGAGGAACACCTGCAGGGTTCACCTGTGAGACCAGAGCACCCCAAACCCTCGCCGTTCCCATGATGCACCGCCGCGTGGCAGAGGCGGGGTCACCAAATGGCAGGGTCTGTGCTTTGATGGTTAAACGGCTGCAGTACTGTGCAAAGGTCTTGAGCCCACGTGTGTTAGAAGAGCTGTATGATTTCACACGTGTAAATACAGAGTTTGATCCTTCAGCTCAGCGCGAGGACGTGCAGGGTGACGCTACGCCGCTTCAGTAATGCTGAGGTCCTGTTCCTCAGACCTTCATCAGCGTTTCTTCCTGTGAGGCTCAAGACTTTTGCACAGTTCTGTACATGAACGTAAAGAAACAAAGTGAAAAACAACACATGACGGCGGTTTGTGAACTTCCTGTTTGCAGACCGAACGGTGACAGCGAGCGAGGAGGGCGGGATTTTGGTGGCGGCTCAGGTGGCTGCAGAATGAGAAACGCGTCCACACGCAGCAGCCAATCAAATGGTTTCTAACATGTGTGGTTTTGATAAACATGGTGACGCACCGACTCGCTTCCTGTTTTGGTTTTTAAAGAAACAGCAAGATGAAGCTGCTCTGAGAGGACCCTACTGGACATCAGCAAACCTTTTCCTCCTTACCTTTCACAATAAAAGCCCACAACAGACACTTCCTGCTGTCATTAAATACTGTACGTAATGTCTGTGATGTTCAAGTATTTATAGTCATTTGTAAAAGACTCGTTAATTGTGGTTTATCAAGAAAGATTTGGTGCATGGCTTTAATCTACAACTTCCTGTATGTGAGAAGCATTTCACCTCAACAGAAAGCAAACCTGACACGTTTCTATTCACCTGTAAATATTAACCTGACATCGAGGAGGACGGTAACCTGGGAATAAATCAGCTGATCTCCTGTTGGCTGATGAGCGGGGCTGGAGCTTCAGCAGGTAACACACAGGTGAGCAGTCAGGCTGCAGCCCTGCCTGCACCTGCTCATGTTTCACAATCACCATGACGACCGCTCTGAAGTCTCTTTGTGTGCGTGTCGTCATGGGCTCCGTGTCAGTGTGTGCGACTGTAGCTCAGTTTATATTGTTGGACGACAATTACAGAGTAGGTAACGAGTATTCTGTGTAATAGAGTACTTGTTTTGAGGAATGACAAACATGTGACCCACAGCATGCAGCGACTGCTCAGAGATGAAGCCTGTGGCAGACACGCCTCTGACCTGCTGCTGCCCTTTACTGTGGACAGCAAAGCACTGCACTAATGTCCCCACACCATCAGGAAGAACAGCGTGTGTGTGTGTGTGTGTGTACTCACAGATTTGACGGTCTGTTTGATGAAGTCCTTCTTGGTGCTCAGGTCGTGCTCGGGGTACGTGTCAAACACCTGGAACAGAGTGTCACGCCTCACCGTCAGACAAACTGAGCTGTGACACGCACACACATGCACGCGCGCGCACACACACACACACACACACACACACGCGCGCGCACCCCCCTGACCCCCTCAGTCAGCTGGTTTACTTGTGGGGACCAACGTCTCCGTCCCCACAAGTCTGAGACAAAGTCTCACCCAAGTTACAGTTGGGTGAGGGTGAGGGTGAGCATTATGTCAGAGTTAGAGTACCGACACTGTGTGTGTGTGTGTGTGTGGGCAGGCCTTTTCTGGGCCCTCGAGCCACATGTTTGGACAGCTGCTGCAGCCTGAGGGTGACGCCCCCACCTGTCCACACTGCTCAGCATCTGTAACCATGGTAACACAAGAAGCAGGGAGACTGACCCTCTGGCAGATCTGCTTCATGGTCATCTCCTCCAGGTTGGCCTCCTTCAGCAGACTCTGCACCGTCTCCTTCAGCTGCTCGTCGCTCGGCCCCTTCTTCACCATCTTGATCAGCGGCTCGTCGTCGTCCGAGCTGTCCTCCGCTGCACGACAACGAGCCGCAGAAAAACACACGAAGAAGAAGAACAGGAGATTTACAGCCAGGTCTCTGACATCATCGTCCTCACTGTGGAGGTCGCTCCGAAACACGCAGTGGCCAATTCATTAGGAACTAAACTGACTCATATTCTGACCAATCAGGATGTTTTGGACGAGCCTGGGTAAACATCAGAACAGGAAGTCTTCGTCACACCTTCAGCTGCCTCGTTTCTGAGGGCTCTTATTTTGGTAACAAGGTTAACGGTTGTCACCTAAAGTCTCAGTGAGCACTTCGCTGTGAAACATAAATTTATGGTTTTTACCTGCAAACTGGGCGTTAAACTTTGAGCTACCTGGGTCGGACCCACACCTGGGATCAACATGAGCGCGACGCCGCAGACCTCTGATCACAGGTCACACTGATCGATGAGACGAGCTCACCTGTGTTGTTCCTGCGGTGGCTGCTGCTGTCCGCCTTCTTCGTCTTGGCCGCAGGTTTGGCTGCAGCGGCTTTCTTCTTCCTGGGCTGGAAAAGAAATCATCATGTAACGTGGGCTGTATTCAGTGGTTAGAGGCAGCCGACACACTCAGCAGGACAGTCAAAAGCTTGCGACCATAGTGGCAGTGGGAATTCCACAGTGTTTGTCCTTTAATAAACGCCAACCTTACAAGCCCGACTGAACGGCTGCTGTCTCATCATACATGAAGCGAGCAGAGTTCATACAACCTGTAACGTTACGTTGAGTTAATGAGGTAAACACATGAGGTGTGCGAGCACGCTTCTCCCACACTCTACAGAGGGCACCCGTGACATCACTAAACATCAAATTAGGCTGTCTTAAGGAGACACCGCACTATTATGGCTGTTACAGCCGCCATCATCGACTCTGCAGAGCGAGAGGATGGTCACAGAGAGCTGCTGGAGGAGGATGTGGTCCAGGCGGTGGTTTCCGGGAACATCAGCCTGCATCTGGATGAAGACGTGTTTGTAACGTGAGGAAGCTTCAGCTGCGTCAATGAATGAATTTGATTGACAATAAATTGTGAATCAAACTTGCATTACAGTGTTGGACTAAGGTGCTCGTAAATCTGGGAGTAATATGGGTCCTAAACTCAGTCCTTTAAGGTCCCGAAGTCAAACAAACATCACTGAGAGTTAAAAACGGTCTAAATTCTTTCACCTTTAATAAAATGATCAGTGTTGCTGCTTTACCAGGTGTAACTATGAAGTTTAACATCCAGGCATCCATGAAAACAGGATTCATTACATTTAACTGAGTTAGAAGTTAGCAGGAAGTTAGCTCGCTAGTTTTGCTAGTTACCTAAACATGATATAGCATGTTCTGACAGAGATTTCTGAAAAATTCAAACGTACAGCTCTGCTGTCACTTCCAACATAAATGAAGACAGAAAGCTAAACAGCAGTGACGTTTGTAGGGTTACTGAAGTTGGGCTAGCTGCTATATAATGATATACGAATGCTAGCGACACAGCTATGTTAGCATAACATAAACACTGAAGCTGGAGGATGAACGCTAACTTTTTCCCACTCGATAAAAGTTAACGTGAAGGTTCCTGATGGTTAGAGACAAATGCAATCGCATAGCAGGATGCTGTAAACGGACCAAACTCATCAGGAGAACAACTGAGATAATCCATCCACAATACGAGGTTAGTCATTAATATACTGCAACAACATGGGAATAGAGCAGCTGCCAGAGAATTCAACATTAATGAATCAATGTTACAGAAATGGTAAATGGCATGTATTTGTATAGTGCTTTCACTAGTCCCGCCTAGAGACCCCAAAGCGCTTTACACACCCAGTCATCCCAACACACAGTCACACACGGGTGGAGGCAGCTACAGTTGTAGCCAGAACCCGGGGCAGACTGACAGAAGTGAGGCTGCCATATCGCGCCATCGGCCCTTCTGACCACCACCAGTAGGCAACGGGTGAAGAGTCTTGCCCAAGTCAAAGGAGCTTGGAAAGAAAAGCGTCTGGACTTCTTTACGTTGCTTGAAGACGTTTCACCTCTCATCCGAGAAGCTTCTTCAGTTCTAAGGTCAAATGGTGGAGAGTCCCAGATATAAACCTAGTGGGAGTTTCCCCCCACAGAGGGACAAAAGGACCCCCTGATGATCCTCTAATCGCCTGAGCCAAGGTGTGAAACTGGGTGTGGGTCCCAATCAGCCAGAGTTTCGGGTGAGCTCATTGTGAAACCTGGCCCCACCTTATCATGTGAATTCCTGAGGTCAGATGGCCCAGGATGTGAGTGGGCGTTAAGGCGTCTGGGAAGGATCTCAAAACTGGATTATAGATGGCAGAGAGTTGGTGTCGTAAACCCCGCCTCTGTTCAAAGATGGTCGCTCACAGTGGACATAGATGCTTCTTTCACTCCTCTTTCAAACCATCTGTCCTCTCTGTCCAAAATGTGAACATTGGCATCCTCGAAAGAGTGACCTTTGACCTTTAGATGCAGATGGACTGCTGAGTCTTGTCCTGTGGAGGTGGCTCTTCTATGTTGTGCCATGCGCTTGTGAAGTGGCTGTTTGGTCTCTCTGATGTAGAGGTCTGAGCATTCCTCGCTGCACTGTACAGCATACACCACATTGTTAAGTTTGTGTTTTGCCGTTTTGTCTTTCAGGTGAACCAGTTTCTGTCTGAGCGTGTTGCTGGGTCTGAAATACACTGGGATGTTGTGCTTGGAGAAAACTCTCCTGAGTTTCTCTGATACACCGGCTACATAGGGGATGACAATGTTGTTGCATCTAGGGATGGGTATTGATAAGATTTTCACGATTCGATTCCATTTTCGATTCTCTTATCGATTCTTTTTTAAAAAGAACACTAAGGTCGATTAGCTCAGAACTTTGTTTTATATCTTCTCTTTGAACAAGGTAGAAATGTAGGAGTAACATGGCCTTACAAACCCAGCAGTGAGATCTTAAGAGATCCAGCCTGCGGCTCTTCAATGGGGTGTCACAGGGTCCCCGGGAAAAAACATTGTAAATGTAAAATAATAAAATAAATATTCTTCTGTAGCAATAACAAAGTATAACATAAATTATTCTGCAGCAATTACACAAGAATATCCAGTAATGTCCCTGCCTACGATTAAACACATTCACTTACTGAAAATCATCTGCTGTGGCAAACGGGTGCAAACCTTTGACCACAAACTGAGTCACTGCTCGGTGACGTTCATCTATCCTGCCTGAAAGGAGACGCTACCGGCAGACTGCAGCGAGAGCTGCCAGCATCTGAGCCAGACTCTGTCTCATCATGGTCACTAAATGCACAGTAATGGCAGGTTTGTAATAAGGCAGATCGCGCTAACATAATATGTTAGTTGATTATTTACCTGCCGCATTAACGGGAGAGGAGCAAACGTTACCGCTGCCCGTAAATGAAATCTCTACTTTGCAAGTATTGCAAGTTGCCCTGTTGTCATCCGTTCTCGTAAAGTGTAACCAAACTTTTGAGCATTTGAGCCGCCGTGTTTCCTGCCAGGTAAATGATGCTCCGCAACGTGGTGACATCATTCGGGGCGACTGGAATTGATAAGAGAATCGTTTGCAAAAATGGCAAACAATTCCAAGGAACTGAAACAGTGGGAAACGGTTCTCAACAAGAACCGGTTTTCGATACCCATCCCTAGTTGCGTGGACATAGATGAAAGAAGCATCTATGTCCACTGTGAGCGACCATCTTTGAACAGAGGCGGGGTTTACGACACCAACTCTCTGCCATCTATAATCCAGTTTTGAGATCCTTCCCAGACGCCTTAACGCCCACTCACATCCTGGACCATCTGACCTCAGGAATTCACATGATAAGGTGGGGCCAGGTTTCACAATGAACACACCCGAAACTCTGGCTGATTGGGACCCACACCCAGTTACACACCTTGGCTCAGACGATTAGAGGATCATCAGGGGGTCCTTTTGTCCCTCTGTGGGGGGAAACTCCCACTAGGTTTATATCTGGGACTCTCCACCATTTGACCTTAGAACTGAAGAAGCTTCTCGGATGAGAGGTGAAACGTCTTCAAGCTACTCAAAGAAGTCCAGACGCTTTTCTTTCCAAGCTCCTTAGGCCTTCATCAATTGGCTTTGTTCAATGGTCATAACAATTCGCATATTAATGATCAAGGAACTGAGCTCCCACGCCATTGTTCATTCAGTGGTGCTGGTTTCAGTCATTGTGCAAATGTCCTGTTTATATGGTTGGGGAAACCTGCAGTCAGCTGAGACTGAAGAAGTCACCTGGATGAGTGACAAAACATTTCTCCCACTGAAAACGTCCAGATGAACAGAATCAACCTTTTGGGATTTCCTTACCTGGATGATTGAGCATGCATCAAGACACTGCACAGATTCATTTTCTAACATGCCTTTATTTGATTATTCATTCCCCAAATGCCATATATTTACTCGAGGACTTAAACTGAGCAGCACCTGTCATTATAAACAGGTGAAGCTTGGCTGATGCCGTGATGTCAGTGGAGATGGGAAAATTCTCACAGTGATCATGGATTTGGATACCTCTGTGGTAACCAAGATGCTGTGATGGACCTGGAGGAAACATTTGACACCCTGCAACAGAACTGGTCTGTGACAAACCTGCAACGTTCAGCTGCTCACACCGGAGCAGACACCTGTCCCACAGGCTGATGCGAGTTTGAACATTTGCCCAAAATGCTTGTAACAGGGCAGCCCCTAGCGGCTGGAAAGACAGTGAGACAGACCAAGGCAAGTGTAGTGGAACAAAGTATTTATTTGCTATATGGCGCTCCTTACCACAATTAATTTGTCGAGCTTCTTCACAGCACAAAAATCCATCCTCTAATGACAACTGGCAGCCTTAAATATGTTCAGCTGTCACAGACTAAACCATTATTCCACTCTCAGGTAAATTCTTAAATCCCAACCTTCCACCACAGTATACAATATATCAATAAGAATAAATAAATACATAAATACATTTTCACATTTACATATTAATAAATACTTCACACTTTAATGTTACAATAAATGATCACAGACAGAAGCAGAGCAAATCAGGATGAAAGTCTCAGCCACGCTCTCCAGTGCCAAAGTCCCTCCATCCAACCTCACAATACAAGAAAAGAAGGCCGTCGCTTCCCTGAGCAAAGACCACAACATCACTGTTTTACCAGCTGATAAGGGAAGATGCACCGTGGTCCTAAACACTACAGATTACCATACAAAGATCACTACTCTCCTCAGTGACAACAATACCTACGAAGCCTTAAAGCGAGACCCCACAAGCAGCTAAAAAAAGAAAGTTATAGCTTGCCTTCAAGACTTTGAAAAGGACAAAATTATTGACCGTCTTACATATCACCGCCTTTACCCAGGGGATGCCATACCCTGCATCTATGGACTTCCTAAAATCCACAAGGAAGCTGTCCCACTCAGACCCATAGTCAGTAGCATAAACTCAGCCACTTATAACATTGCTAAACACCTTGCTACCATCCTTGCGCCTCTCGTGGGGAACACCCCACCCCACATCAAGAACTCCACCGACTTCACCGACAAGGTCCAGAAACTTCCCCTGGATCCAGATGAAACCATGGTGTCCTTTGATGTAGTCTCTCTCTTCACCTGCATACCCACCACGGAGGCCGTGGAGACTGTCAGAAAACAACTACAAGAAGACAGCTCCTTGGAGGACAGGACCAACTTCAACCCCGATCAGATCTGCACACTGTTAGACCTCTGCCTCACCACTACATACTTCAAATACAACGAAGGCTTTTACAGACAAAAACATGGCTGTGCCATGGGCTCCCCCGTGTCTCTTATTGTAGCCAACCTTTACATGGAGGAAGTGGAAAGGAAGGCTCTTGGCTCTTTCAAAGGAAGAGTACCCAGCCACTGGTACAGATATGTGGACGACACCTGGGTCAAAATCAAGACACAAGAAGTGGAATCCTTCACTGCGCACATTAACGCTGTGGATAAAAACATCAAGTTCACCAGGGAAGACACAAAGGACGACTGTTTGCCTTTCCTGGACTGCGCTGTGCACATTGAAGAGAACGGCAACCTCAACATCGAAGTTTACCGGAAGCCCACACACACGGACCAGTACCTCCTCTTTGACTCCCATCACCCTCTGGAACACAAACTTGGAGTAATCAGGACCCTACACCACCGGGCAGAACATGTTCCCTCTAAGCCTGAAGGAAAAAAGAAGGAACACACACATGTAAAGGAAGCACTCAAAACCTGCAGCTATCCTAAATGGGCGTTCTTAAAGTCAGCAAAGAGGCACAGAAAAGAAGACCAGACACCAGCGAGGGAGGATAAGAAGGACAGACGCAACAACATTGTCATCCCCTATGTAGCCGGTGTATCAGAGAAACTCAGGAGAGTTTTCTCCAAGCATGACATCCCGGTGTATTTCAGACCCAGCAACACACTCAGAGAGAAACTGGTTCACCTGAAAGACAAAACGCCAAAACACAAACTTAACAATGTGGTGTTTGCTGTACAGTGCAGCGAGGAATGCTCAGACCTCTACATTGGAGAGACCAAACAGCCACTTCACAAGCGCATGGCACAACATAGAAGAGCCACCTCCACAGGACAAGACTCAGCAGTCCATCTGCATCTAAAGGTCAAAGGTCACTCTTTCGAGAATGCCAATGTTCACATTTTGGACAGAGAGGACAGATGGTTTGAAAGAGGAGTGAAAGAAGCATCTATGTCCACTGTGAGCGACCATCTTTGAACAGAGGCGGGGTTTACGACACCAACTCTCTGCCATCTATAATCCAGTTTTGAGATCCTTCCCAGACGCCTTAACGCCCACTCACATCCTGGGCCATCTGACCTCAGGAAATCACATGATAAGGTGGGGCCAGGTTTCACAATGAACACACCCGAAACTCTGGCTGATTGTGACCCACACCCAGTTTCACACCTTGGCTCAGGCGATTAGAGGATCATCAGGGGTCCTTTTGTCCCTCTGTGGGGGGAAACTCCCACTAGGTTTATATCTGGGACTCTCCACCATTTGACCTTAGAACTGAAGAAGCTTCTCGGATGAGAGGTGAAACGTCTTCAAGCAACTTAAAGAAGTCCAGACGCTTTTCTTTGCAAGCTCCTTAGACTACGATGACTGAGAACCTTCACAGACAGTCAATGGTCAATGGTAACTTTATTGTCCCTGATGGGAAATTGATTCGCAGTATGTCAAAACAAACAAACATACAACCAACACATCACGTACACTCATTAAAAAAAATTCTATAATATAAGCCTGATAAAACAACCTAGATTTTCCATCGAAAAAAGTGCAATGTGCAATGGCAACAACACTTACAATTTAGTGTTGTTAATTAAGATAATAGCACTAGGTACAAACGACAATTTGTGTCGCTTTGTCTTCACTGCAGTCATTTTATAACGACGACCTGATGGAAGCAGTTGAAAATCGTTAAAGAGAGGATGATCTGAGCACAACAGGACAGAAGTTGCCTTCCTCAGCACCTGCCTGTTATAAAAGTCCACAAGCTGGACCTGAGACCTCCCTGAAATCTTGCCCGCCACTTTAACCAGATTGTTAAGTTTGGTCTTATTATTCAGGGACATATTACCGTACCAAGCAATGATACAGAAAGTTAAAACAGATTCAATAAAACTTTTATAAAAGAGAGTCATCATTTAAGATGAAACATTAAAACCTCTCAACCTCCTTAAAAAGTCTTTGTTGGGCCTTTTTCACTGTAGCAGCAAGATGTGACTCAAAGGACAGAGTCTTATCAAGAACAACCCCCAAGTACTTGTAACTATCCACCATTTCAATGGCTGCACCATTTACCACTGTAAGCGCAGGATGAGGGGATGACTTCCTGAAATCTATAACCATGTCCTTGGTTTTCAAGGTGTTAATCATTAAGAAGGACTGATCACACCATGAAACAAACTCCTCCACAACAGGCCCATGGGAATCCTCTTCACCATGAAGGAGGCTTTCAATTAGAGCTGGGCGATAGAACAATAACGATATCTATCGCGATATAACTTTTACTCGATAGAGAAATTAAGCTATCGCGATAGACCTCGCCGCTCTTGTCCTCAAAAAAAAAAAAGGTCAGCCAATCCAAACTAAGTAGCGCAGAGCCGAACCAATCACAGCCGCAGCGTCACGTTGCGTGACCTGTTACGTGCAGCACAAGTGCCAAGCCGCACGTGTGTTTGTTTGGGAAGCAGCCAGCGGGTAATGGAGGAAATGAGTGTGCCGACTAGAAAAATCAACCGAGCGTGACCGAAGAGAAAACAGATGATGGTTCCAACGCCGGAGAGATTGTCGAACGGAAGAGCCATAGAAGTTCCGTAGTGTGAAGGTATTTCGGCTATTTCAAGTCTGACAAAAAACAGAGTAGCGTGCACTGTAAATGTGCCGAAAGCAAGTCTGGAAATACAATAAACTGGTGCATGCGTCACACTGCGCCACGTTATTGTTTCGGTGAAATGAATTTCTACAATACTGTTAATTCTACTCTCTGCAGTGTTTAAATGCTTACATATACACACAGTTACTGTCCGTCCACACATACGACTCGGTTCTACTTCTATGCCCCAGCTTTGTTTACTTTTTCCCACCGAGGCTTCTAGACTTCTGATTGGCCAACATTTCTGCACGGTTAGGAATCTAGCGCCACCTGCTGCTTTGGCATGTTCATAGCAGCGTTTTCCTTCATTTCTGCCTTTATGTGTGGACGGGATTATTTTTTAAAACGAAAACGGAAAATCTCCGTTTTCAAAAATACCCGTGTACGTGTGGACGTAGCCTCAGTCTCTGACTGGAAGCGCTAATTCGTCATTCGGCTTTTGTCAGACTAAAGTAACTGTTAAAACTGTTTGAAAAGCTAAGCTATACAACAAGGAGAGATTGAGAATTTCCTTTTAGTTCTCAGTTTATTTGATATTGACAAAAGTTAGTCAGTTTTGTCTGTTCTTCTGTAAAACAAACTAAGATTTATTTTTAGAATTAATATTTTGTTTCTAAGTGGAATTGACAATTTAGTCTGTTTCGTTTGTCCTATTTTGAAACTTAAACGCTTTAGCGGCTGCCTTTTGTGTAGTTTGCAATATTTGCCTTTATTTATCTGAAAAAGTCTCATGTTCCTTAAGTACATCTACCCTGTTGAACTTATTATGGGAAATAAATATTTAAATAAAAACAAGCTGCTGATTATTTCACATTTTACTTGTGAGCAACAGCACATTTAAATCTTACAAATATAGTTATTTGGCTGATATCGTGATAGATATCGTTATCGCCTGAAATGAAAAAAACATATCGTGATATGAAAAAATCTCATATCGCCCAGCTCTACTTTCAATGACTGTGTCATCTGCATATTTGATGAAATGCCTGTTGGCCTGTGTACTGCGACAGTCAGTGTACAAAATATACAAA
Organism: Astatotilapia calliptera; assembly: GCF_964374335.1. Lineage (NCBI taxonomy): Eukaryota > Metazoa > Chordata > Actinopteri > Cichliformes > Cichlidae > Astatotilapia > Astatotilapia calliptera. The sequence goes on along the minus strand of NC_137432.1, from coordinate 38,727,680 downwards.
AGAGGAGAGAGACAGCAACCTTGTGGTGAGCCAGTGGAAGAGTTCAGCTGTTTGGAAAAACAGCCGTTTATTCTCACACACTGTGATCTATCAGTTAAGAAGTCTAAGATCCAACCAACGAGATTAAAATTGCCCAAGGACACAACGACCGAGACTGTCCGAGCCGGGGCTCAAACCGGCCACCTTCTGATTACAAGACAAACTCCCGACTCTTGAGCCACGATCCTCCAGAAGTGGAGGAAGCAAGAAGAAAAAAAAAAAGAAGGGGCAGGGATAGCTCAGTAGGTAGAGTGGTGGCCCCATGATCGGAAGGTCGGGGGTTCGACTCCACTGAATGGCTACCCTGAGGTACCCCTGAGCAAGGTACCGTCCCTACACACTGCTCCCCGGGCGCTGCACTGGTGGCTGCCCACTGCTTCACTGGGTGAATGGGTTAAATGCAGAGGAACTATTTCCCTATGGGGACTAACACGCACACTTTAAAAAAAAAGAATGAGTTGAATAAAGTTTGATTTATCTGACTGCTTTGTTTCCCTTGATGTGTCTTATAATCCCGTGCACCTTATGGTCCGAAAAATACATATTTGACTTTTTTATTTGGCTCACTGCAGTTTAATGTTGCAAAGCTCCTCTTTTTAACTTCAGTGGATATTATACATGGTTATGCTCAGGATATGTCAGCCCATTTCTACTGGAAATGCCTTTTGGTTAAACTTTCAGCAAAGAATTTGCATTTGCACTGTTAAATGTTTATATAGCTTTAATGTACATAAAACAGCTGCTTGTTTAAGTGAAAATAAATGGATGGGGTTTTGCACTAGTAAAGTTGTGGAGTTGTATTTTGTCTCGCATCAATTACATCGTCAGTTATATCGTTATCGCAAATTTTCAAATTTATATCATGATACATATTTTTGGCCATATCGCCCTGCTCGCGTGTTTACCTTCTCATCTGCATCGCTGTCCGACTCCGACTCATCTGAAACTTCCTTCTTTGATCGCTTTTTGGGAAGACCCGTCTTCTTCGCTGGTGTCCGTGCTCGCTTACTCCCTCTGCTGGACTTGGACTGGAACACACACACACACACACACACACAGGTCAGACCGTTTCCTGTCAGCTGATCATCTTCTGCTCCACCTGCTTCACTCTGTGCTCACCACCACCTCCTCCGCAGACTCCTCAGACTTGTCAGACTGCTCCTCCTCCTCTTTCTCTGACGGTTTTTCCTCAGCGTCTGATCCTTCCGCCTCCGCCGAAGCTCCCGCCTTCTCGTCTTCCTCATCGTCGTCTTCGTCGCTGCTCGAGTCCATGACGATGGCTTTGGACTTGCTTCCTGTTTTGGACTTCTTGGGGCTGGACGACGAGCTGGCGGTTTTGGTTTTGTTCTTCTTCTTCACCATCGGGTCGTCGCCCGACAGCTTCTTCTTCGATTTCCTCTTCTTCTTCACTAGCAGCCGCTGCCGAAGGTCAGAGGACACGTTTAATAAAAACTGAAAAGCTCAGGTCCAGGAGAGTCTCGGCGCCACAGGTAGCTCAGCTCACCTTGCCACTGTTCTTCGGTGCAGTGAGGAAGGTCAGGATTCGGTCCACCAGGTCCGAGTGGGTTCCTTTCTTCTCCAGATCCAGCACGCTGCAGACCACCTTCAGCTTGCTGTTTGTGAAGTTTGAGTTCCTGCACGGAGAGAGTCAGCGGTTAGCCAGAGAACGAGCTTCATCGTGGACAGATGAAGGTTTCACGAACACGGCAAAAGGTTTTTAATCGATCTCGCTGCCCGCCGCGTTAAAGTCCGACGCTCAGAGGTCACCGCTCCATGCGACGGCTCCCCGGCTCTGAGCGCGCTCAGACACGCAGCTGAAGACGTCCGAGTGGGTGTTTGCTGAGGATGGTGTGACGCAGAGCAGGAGTCTGCTCTGTGGACTCCTCTGTAGTCATCACTGGGGGGTACAGTGGTAGTACTGCAGTAATACATCACATATTCATGTTTGATATGACGTGGTAATAAAAACGCCCTGTCAGACTGGCGACCTGTCCAGGTGTACTCTGCCTCTCACCCAATGGTTACTGGGGATAGGCTCCGCCCCCCCCCAGAGGATGGATGGAGCTTTGTGGACACATGGATCAGGTGATAAGTCACAGGTCACGTGTCTGAGACTCCGTGTTTGATTTGGTAGTTTTAAACTCATAAATCACGTCTCCAGCTGGAATCGAACCAGCAACCCTTTGTTTGAATGAAGGTCAGCAGGTCGTTTAAACGGCATTATCCGTGGGGCGTCCCGCCCAAGCACACGAATCCCCACCTCCCGTAAACGCACCGAGCGCTGCGTGACCTCTGACCTTCTGTCTGTAGGTTACCGTCATGGAAATACTGAGCGCACACTTACTTGAGAAGCTTTTCCCGTTTTTTGGCAAACTGCTCGCTGTCGGCATCAAAGGCGAAGCCGTTGAACAGCCGCAGGTTCTTCTTTATCAACGCCATCTGAAAAAGAAGGAACAGCGCTCAGAGTCAGCCCGATCACCTGACACGGTCAGCACACAGGTCAGAGCGCCGTGGGGCCACGTCCCCTCAGGGCGCGCACGCTGCTCGGCAGCAGACCGGACGTTTCACCGATGCAGAGATCGTCGTTACGGTTTTGTTCACGTCTCCTTTGTCCTGCGTTTAGAGGATCTGACCCACACGGACATTCCCGCTCAGACATCTTTATTTGTTTCAGAACTAAAAAGTTTCTCTCACAGTCGGCAGTTTCAGTTTGGACCACACTGACTGAAACACAGCGCGAACGTGTTTGCTGCCAACTCGTGGGCAGAGGTCCTCTCAGATACAGCAGCAGGTGGCAGGAAGTAGAACCCCCTCAGCGGGATTTACTCTGAGTAATCTGGCTTTTAAAACCGATTTCTGTTTTGTGTGTTTAAACGTTCCCACCTTCCCAGGTCTGTCGAACAGGATGGCGTGCAGAGGTTTCAGGTCAGCCGGCTTCATCTTGGTGATTTGGTAGCTGGTGCGAGGAATGTCTCCCAATTTATCGCCGCTGCCTGAAAACGACAGAGACGAACAGCAGCAGTGTTCAGACACGTACACGTCACGCTGAGACCAGTGGAGGCCACGGCCCGTCGTCGCTCACCGTCTCCGATCTTGAGCTTCTCTCTTTGTTTCGGCACCTGGAAGTCGAGCCTCTCCACAGTCTTCTTTGCCCGTTTCCCTTCGATGATTTCTCCCACAACTGCGACCAAAACAAACTCAAACATAAATCACTGGTCTGAGCCAGCCCACAGGCCCGACCCCCTCACGCCGTCTGATCCCCGTTACCTGAGATTTTGGAGCCTCTTTTATTGGGACTCGTCTGGTCCTCCTGTGACAGTTCCTGCTGGTCCTCCACCTCCTCCTCAGACACCGCGGAGCTGTCCATTGCCTCCTCCGCTGCGTCACTCATGTCTGACCTGTTGCCGACACTCCACGAATCCTAGGGGCAAGAAACAAACACACACCAGCGGGCATGTGGTCAGGATTCTTCCTCCCGGACTAATCAGAAGCAGTACACTGCCATCACACACATGAGGCTGTGAGAGGTGTGTACTGCCATGTGTGTAACTGAAGACATGCCCAAGTTTTCTTTGAGCAGTCAGAGCATCTGCATCAAAATCAAACCCAGAGAGAAGAAACTAACACACAGTGAGTGGAGACATGAGCCGAAAGGTCCGCTGACTCCATCACGTTGGCACTTGCAATCTGTCACTCCTGTTTTACCTGGCAGGTGCGTCTCTTTGTAAAATCTGCTGAATTCTGAACCGAGTCTGGCAGCGCGGGTGCTAGCCATCAATGCCTGGAGCCCAGTTTAACTTTACTGTGAATGTTCGCTGAATGAAACGCGGGCAGGTGTGTGCGCAGGCGCTCGTGTGGAACACTCAGGTTTGACTCTGGGGGGTTTTTGCGGGCTTTTGTTTGTTTCTTCGCTCTTTGCGGATTCTTGGCGCGCAGTTAGCTAACAGGCTGAGCGCTACCCGGCAGCTTCCTCCCTCCTCGCCGCCGAGCCCGCTGACCTGGCGGTCACCTGTGCGCAGACGGTCCGCAAGTGAATGGAAAACGTGAACCTGCCGTTACCGTTTATCGGCGGACGGCTGCAGCTAGCACCGCGTGCTAACGCCGCCGTTAGTCGCTCAACAGTCACCGAGCCATAACCCGCCGATAAACCGGCCCGGAGCAGCCGCACACGAGCCTCCGGAATCCCGCGGAGAAACAGTGGATCAACAGCTGAGAAACACTCACCTGCTCCCGAAACTGCGCGCGAGCCGCCGATCACCTGTCAGCTCTGTTTTTGATTTTGTAATGGCGGTTTCTCTACGGGGCGGGGACTCATGCGCAGGCGACCACCGATTGGATCTTTCTCCGATGACGTAAAACCCGTTGCGTCCTTAAAGGGAAGCGAACCCGGGTGACGTCGCGTTGCTGCCCCCTGTGTTCACACTGCAGTACTACAGGCAGGAAAAAAAGGATTAAGACAACGATCAACTAAAACTGCAATAAAAAGGAGAAAAACATTTCAATCGAAGAAATGAAATAAAAAGAACAAAGCAAGACTCCTTATTTATAAAAACTACAAGTGCTGAACACCTCAAAGACTAAATCAACAAAAACAAATATACTGCTGTTAATGTTCGTCCTGCTGGTAATGAAATGATGGATTACTGCCTCAAAGGAGACAAAGATGTCACCTCATGAGAGAGAAACTGCGTTTATCTCACATTTATTATATTTAATAAGGATAAAAGTTTGTCTCGGGTCGTTTATTACTGTCGCTGTCTGACTTTTACCCCCAGCATCAAAAATGAATTACAAAAGTGACAGAAACATTCAAACGTCTTCATGAAAGTAACTCATGCAGACCAAACGAAACCAGGAGGACAAAGTCTGGCTTAACCGAACCAAAAGGAATTCGCTTTAATGAAAATGCAACGCCGATCGGAATAATGGAGGATAGTTTCAGCTGGTAGCTCCACATCTGTCACAGCTGCCCCGCTTCCCTGTACTGTTCGATCCCCGGCAGGTTGGAGGGTCGAACCGTTGACTGCAGGACGCCGTGAATCACATCACATGATGTGAACCATCGCAGCAGCTTTGACACTGCCGACGTCACACAGTCTGATCATTTTAAGCAATAAAAATTAATCAAATTGGATTAATTTAATACGATTTAAACACACGAACGACAGAGCACAGGTGAGCACTATCACAGCAGGTGAGGACAGATTGGGCGGGGCCACCTTACAGAGGAGGGAAAGACTTGACAGGCTATAAGAGTAAAAAGAACCAGAACCCAAAAGAGGAACCAGAACCTAAAAACAGAGATCAGGACCCCAAAACAGGAACCTCTCAGGCCGACACAAAGCTGCTGTAAACGAGTCCAAGAATGAATCTGAATCATTTAAAAACAACAACACGTCTGAAAATAAAAAGTGCCTTTAATCATTTCCCCTCCCTCCTTTTCCTCACAGCAGCACAAATTACGAACTGGAACTTTTTATGGCCCAGAAAGACGAGGGCTCTGCAGCGCCACCGTCTGTCAGTCCTGACAGGAAATGTATGCGAAGAGTTTCAAATTAAAACCGTGACTGTGAGCACGCTCAGTCTGCAGCTTCATGACATGAAACCATCAGCACACAGCAAACCCAGCATGCCCAAGTTAACACTGACAGATTTGATTTCAACATTAAAGCGTCTATATGGGTCCACACCATGAGCGTTAATTTAACTCTTTTTGGAGAGTTTTTAACTCTGATTTAGTGTTAAATCCCAAATCTGTCTGGAGTTGATCATTTAACACTTGTTAATGCTAACTAGGTGTTAAGAGTTTATATATTAACTCTCACAGAGTGTTTTATTTTAACTACATCGGAGTTATCTTCCAATTCATTGTAAAACTTCTGAAATTTTACAAATTCCTTTGGAAACAAACGTTTATTAAAAAGAGGCCATGTTTTTCTGAATAACCTTTGTTTTGAACTGTGCACCAGTGTACATGCTCTGACTTTCATTAGAATATTGTTTATCAAAGGGACATATGTGAGCTGGCAGTGCAAACAGCACGCTCATTACTCTTTTCTTCAGTACAATATGAACGTCCTCCCTTCATCACTTTGTGGAGCTCCAACTCCCCCCATATCCCACCTTCCCAAGCATATCCTGTGTGCAGAGTCAATAAAAGTTAATTGTGTACTAATTAATTGCAGCACAGTACAAAAAAAAAAAAAGAATAATTTCTGAGTAACACGTGGTTTGTATTTTCCCAAAAGACAGTTCCAGATACGAATCCATTGCCCATATTTAAAGCCAATATCAGAACAGGTTTGTTAACATGGTGCTCTCTCAAACAACCGAAGAACACAGACAACAGTTAATGCTGAACTACATATAAAACAGTCTGTTTCATTTTGACCTAAACCGTGTGCACAAAACTCTGCAGGGATGTCGACCCACAGTCAGCGCTTCTGCTGTTTGCTACGTCGGTTTGGTGGTTTTCAGGCTTCACGTAGCATCATTATGTCAACAATCTAAACATTGTTTTAGGTGTAATTGAGCCAAAACCTGACTGAATATTCATATACAAGCTGTTTTCCAAGGCTATAGTGTTTGGCTGCAAACAACAGATTTCACCGAGCAGCGAGGCTAATGCCTTTCACGCCGCTTTGTCTCAACTCAAAAAAAGTCACAAAAGTAAAAGAAAGTAATAATAATTAAAACAATCTCAGAAAAAAATGACTTACCAAGCATGGCAGACAACTCAGAAATCTGTAGAGCAAAATGTTCTGAAACGGCTTCACTTTCGTGCTGGGGCCGGAGTCTGTGCATTTACTATTAGTGTCATAGCCCCTTTAGGAGTTCAGAGTTCAGAGGTCAAGAGTTCACGCTTCCATTGTAACGCCTCCAGATTTGATATAGAAACACTCGATTTTAACAGTATTATTTTACACCTCAGACTTACGTCTAAAGACTGTAACTGTCAAATTAAAGTACGAACACCAACATATTTAACACTTTTGAATTTGCTATGCAGGTCATTTCCAGGCCGGACACATGGTGGCGCTGTGGCAGCAGCGTCTGTGAGGCTCACAAAAGTGGAGCACATTTTTATTCTCGGGCTCAGTCGCACTGTTGCCTAGCAACAGCAGCAGCATCTCAGAGAGAGGGGCGTCCTGTATGGAGGGTGATTAATGCCGCGTATGGCTGCACACCAGCTCGCTCTCGTTATTATCAAGTTTCACACTTTGGATGTTTGTCTTCATCTCTGTGGACGGGAACAGGGTGGTTGCTGCTCCGCCTTTTCCTCTTCACCCCACACAGTGGGCAGAGTCAACTGTCCAATCAGAATTCAAAGCAAAACTGTAAAAAACATGAATTCTGCCTGCAGGGAATGAAGTAATCAGATTACACTGCAGGCAGATTTGTTACTGACGGAAGCCTCGTGGTGTCAGAGTGAAGCACACCGAGAATGATTAAGAAATAAAACTTTATGTAAATGCCACTTTGACTTATAAAGCCAGCAAACGCGTGTGAGCCCAGCCGAGTGTTTTACACCTGAAACGGTGAGTACACATTCTTTATGCTTCGTGTTCGAGGTAGACTGTTTTTACCTATAATAATTATTTTAACACTGAATATATGAGCTGAATGCGCGAATCTAGTCTATAAACAACAAAGAGTTTCAGGGCCAAATTAAGAAAAACATAATAATGAGTCAGTGCAACAAACCGATCAGCCGTCCTGCGATACAACACCCTCTTACTGCTCCAGGCCCTCGATGACCTCACAGCTGTTCAAATCCACTGTTCCACGATTTCCTGTGTGAGCAGCTTCTGCAGTGTCTGTGCAGCGTTCTCACGCTGATCACCATCCTGCGTCTTTGAGCTGAAACACAAATCACGTTCTTCCTTTAACCATCCTGAAGTACGACCTCACAGTTTGTCCTGAAACAACAGCTGTAATCTGCACAGATCATTTGTTTTCTTCATGTTTCCATGATACTCAGTCCTGATACTCAGTCCTGATACTCAGCCACGATACTCAGCCATGATACTCAGTCCTGATACTCAGCCATGATACTCAGCCATGATATTCAGGCATGATACTCTATCCTGATACTCAGTCCTTATACTCAGCCACGATACTCAGTCCTGATACTCAGCCATGATACTCAGTCCTGATAATCAGCCATGATACTCAGTCCTGATACTCAGTCCTGATACTCAGCCACGATACTCAGCCATGATACTCAGCCACGATACTCAGTCCTGATACTCAGTCCTGATACTCAGTCCTGATAGTAAGCCATGATACTCAGCCATGATACTCAGTCCTGATACTCAGCCATGATACTCAGCCACGATACTCAGTCCTGATACTCAGTCCTGATACTCAGCCATGATACTCAGTCCTGATACTCAGCCATGATACTCAGTCCTGATACTCAGCCATGATATTCAGCCATGATACTCAGTCCTGATATTCAACCACGATACTCAGTCCTGATACTCAGCCATGATACTCAGTCCTGATACTCAGCCATGATACTCAGCCACGATACTCAGTCCTGATACTCAGTCCTGATACTCAGCCATGATACTCAGTCCTGATACTCAGCCATGATACTCAGTCCTGATACTCAGCCATGATACTCAGCCATGATACTCAGTCCTGATACTCAGTCCTGATACTCAGTCCTGATACTCAGCCATGATACTCAGCCATGATACTCAGCCATGATACTCAGTCCTGATACTCAGTCCTGATACTCAGCCATGATACTCAGCCATGATACTCAGTCCTGATACTCAGTCCTGATACTCAGCCATGATACTCAGTCCTGATACTCACAGCTGTGATGACCAACATCACTTTAACACTGATGCTGAAGATGTGATATCAGTCATGACTGGAATATCAGTACTTGCTTTATTCATCTTCATGCACGCTCACACGTCTGCACCGCTGCTCTCAGGGTGCTGCTTGTTTGCCACCTCATACTGCAGTGTGTCACTAAGCGGCCTCCATACCTACAGCCTCAGTTTTAAAAGCACACCGCGAATCAGAGAGAGCAGAGAGCTGGAGGGAGCGCCAGGTCCTCCTGCTACAGACCTCCTCTCTGAACACCTCCTCGTCTCTGACACCAGCTGGACTTTCTCTCTGCTGTCAGCATGTGAGGACGTGGAGCTATCGCCTCTTCATTTGGAGCAGGTGAGTCCGTCAGCTGAGGTGTTTTCACTGAAGCAGCTCTCAGGTGGTCTGAAAACTGTGACCTGTCATTTCTGTGCATGTGTTTTAGGACACGTCTGTAATCTGCAGCTGATGCAAAGACTCTCTCCAAACGGAGTCATCGACTCTTTGCTTAAACGAAGATTTTAAGCTTTTAATAAAAGACCCAAACTGTCACTTTAACCTGGGGGGTGGGGGTGGGGGGTGTAAACTGAGGTGTGTTTGTGTTCTCCTCAAGTCCCGGAGGGAAATGTTTCATGTTCTGCTGCTGGTTTGATCATCTTCATCATCACCGTCATCGTCTTCCTGTAAACAGGTCAGGGGCGATTCAAGCATTAGAGCTTTGGGGGTGAGGGCTGCCCAGCCAGGCAAGATAAATCATAAGATTCTTAAATTCATCAAGTCCCTCTGTGCCTGGGTCCTCGTCACAAAACATGACATCACTGTTTTGTACATTTGAACACAATTTAATCCACATCTGTGAAAGAAAAGCAAAACACTTTTTTGAAAAGTCTGTAACAAAACCATCAAATCTGATAAAGGTTATTTAAATGCTGCTAAAGAAGAATGGATTGGAATAGAAAACATACATGTGCTAACCTTAATTACTGGGAGAATAATGAACGATGCTCACAGTGAGTAAGAAGTAAACTGACTGCGTTTTTTGGACAGAGATTCACTTTTAATGTGTGTGTATAATATAATACAGATACATAAAAAACGCTCCCAAAACAGAATAAATTATTACAAAATATTAATAAAAACTATAAAAATAGAGGCAACTTTGCCTGTGGTAGAATGTATACAATGTATGAAAAAATCTTTACTGCAGATACTAATTTTACTAATTTAATAAGACTAATTTTGTGTTGTAAGAATTATGACTTTCATGCTTTCATGGTGGTGCTTGGGACAGCTTGACCTTTTATCAGGTGGCCCACACTGTAACAAGTGTGAGAAACACTGATAAGTGTGTGTGTGCTTTTGGAAAACATTTAAAGCTGCTGTACAGAATCTTTGAAACAAGCTTAAAACATTTTTAGAAACAGAGCATCTGCTTCTCTTTACAGCTGCTCGCTCCACCAGGGCTGTTTGGCTCTTTCTGATAGTGAGCACATGTGATGCACGTACTGCAGCAGTCATGCAGACAACTGGACGGTCCAAACGTTGGCCGACCTGTTACTGGCTGAGGTTTTAGCAGAGCTGTGGCTGAACCACATACAAATATATCATTAATTTTAATCTCCCCGATCAATGATAATGTTATGTTGGGATGTTGTTAAAGAGGCTCAAAGTGTTTCAGCCCAGTTTGTTTAGCAGATTCTGTTTAGTAGCTTTAATACAGGGAGGACACAACTTCCAGACTGTGAGTAAAATCAGGTTTTTCTCTTTGTCAGTTTCACAGTTTCTGCCTGTCACTGCTCCCTGTCTGTTTGCTTACCTGGTTCTTCCTGACCTCGTACTTTCTCCTCACGTTCCCTCTTTGGACTGACAATCGAACACAAATAGATTCAACTAGATGAAAAATTACATTAATATGAAAAAATACTAAAAATACTCCTCTCTCAGTTTAGTTTCAACCAAAAGGAAAATAACCAAACCACACGAACATCTAATAAAAGATATAAATATTGAAACAGATCCAACATTATTCTTGATTGAGGGATCATTTGATTTTACACTTTTACCTGAATGTGGCTCTTTTTTTTGAAAAAAAACTTCCTTATATCCATTATGAACCTGGCTGTCTGCACAAAAACAATGGTAAATGGCCTGTATTTGTATAGCGCTTTAGTAGTCATCCACACATTCATACACTGATGCTGGCAAGCTACATTGTAGCCACAGCCACCCTGGGGCGCACTGACATGTGTGCGCCCCAGGGTGGCCCCAAAACACACACACACACACACACACACACACACACACACACACACACACACACACACACACACACACACACACACACACACAACAGGAGTTATAAGGTTAATGGGCATCCAGTCAGTTAGTATCCATTTCAAACAGGACAGTGGTAACAACAGCAGGCTGCAGACAATTTTAAGTTTTAGGTTTTAAACAGGCTGCATACATTTCAATGGGAGCAACAGGACGGTCAAATGTCGCTGATTTTACTACAGAGCAGGTCGGATTGTAGGGCAGCAAACATTGTAAGAAAACATGTTTCCAACACTGCAGGTTACCTGTTTTTCAGCTAAAAAGAAACATGTTCTGACTCCTACCAACTATATAAAGAGCAACTGAAGGTTAAATGCAGCTAATATGTCCTGTTTTAACCCTTGGATGCACAACCTACCAGTACTCTACCTCTGTGGGGGGTCACTCCCACTAGGTTTATATCTGGGACTCTCCACCATTTGACCTTAGAACTGAAGAAGCTTCTCGGATGAGAGGTGAAACGTCTTCAAGCAACTTAAAGAAGTCCAGACGCTTTTCTTTGCAAGCTCCTTTGACCACGATGACCTGGATGACTGAGAACCTTCACAGACATCCTACCAGTACCTACACTCTTCCACGAGTGGGGTCAAAAATGACCCCAAATAGAAACAATGCATTTTGCTATAAACGCAGTTGTTATTCTTCCAAATCTTTAAAACAAAGAGTTGTAATATTTTCATATTTGAGGTGTTCCTCATAAAACATGTTTGTGACATGAGGCACTTTGCATTTTTATTTATTTTTTCATTAATTTTAAGAAATTGCAGTTTTTGTATCACTTGTATCACTTTTGTATGCTTGCTCTGCATATACTGCAGGAGCTCGGTCTTCCCTCTGAAAGGCACAAGTTGTTCATCCAGTGTAACACAGTCACTGAGGATGAATTTCTGCCTGCAGTTGACCAGGAACAGGCCCCATATGTAGCTGAAAGCTGCCACGTGGTTTGTTTTCAGTCGGTAGGCTCTGGTCCTCTTGTCATCAAAGTGCAAGACGGGCGAATATCTTTAAATCTTTGAATTGACATAGTGGCCTTGTACAATGGGTTATGCAGAGGACTCCCAAAAAGCACACCGACTGGTACATCCCAGTTCGTCTCACTTCCTGCAAGGATGGTCAATCAAATGAAGGCCAGGAGCTTATGTTTGATTACATTTTTCCACTCTTTTCCCCTGTCTGTGGCGACTCTTCGTGCCTCCATGTTTGTGCATGTCAGCACCTCTTCTATTATATTATCAGACATGAACATCTTCCATGCATTTACTGGGGAGACAGTAGTAGACCCAGGTGCAAGCCCTGGCTGACTAATTCAGAATATTGTGGCTAGAGCAGTAAGAGGGGCTCATTCTGTGTCTGACTGGCTTGTTCAGTGGGGAAGGGGGGGGGGGGACAATACTCTGGGTCCTCTATATCTTAGATGTCAGATTCTGAGTCAATGCCTCTGACGGGCTCTTCATCCCATCCGTCCTGGATCATTTGTAGGGCCACAGGGATCCTAGCTGGCCTCATAGCGGCCGTGTTACTTTAGATATTAAAAAAAAACATCAGAAAGGACAATGTTTGAAATGCACAGGAAACTATAAACAGGGCTGCACATAAATGGTCCACAGGTGCACATTCGCTGTCAAAATAAAAGACACGCACCAGATAAGAAGTTGGGATGCTCGTTTGCGTACATTAGATGTTCTGGAGGAGGACAGACATTTGTTCAGAACTCTTAAAGATGTCGAAGAAGCAAGCTCCGTAAGCAATTACTTTGGTGTTCCTCCACCGCAAAAGAAGCGCGTATTCTCTGAATACTTTTATTTTGACAGCAAATGTGCACCTGCAGACCACTTATGTGCAGCCCTGACTATAAATCATGTATTTTACTGTGTAAAAATTAATTCTTGATCCATCAGAAGTGTAAGTGGGTCAGTCAGAGATGCTAGGAATGAAAGTTTCATAGAAGATTCCAGAGGAACTGCTTGGGGTCATTTCTGACCCCACTTGTGGAAGAGTGGGGTAGTGATACAAAAACTGCATTTTTTATAAATTAATGAAAAAAAATGCAAATGGCCTCATGTTACACACATATTTTATGAGGAATACCTGGAATATGAATATATTACAACTTTGCATTTTAAAGATTTCGAAGAAAAACAACCTGTGGGGTCATTTTTGACACTCGACCCCCTGCTGTTCTCAGGCTTCACAGCCAATACTGTCAAACAGGAAGTGAGTTTACGTCCACACATCAGAGAGTCCACTGGGACGCTTCATTAGTGATTCACACGTCTGAGCCAACCACACCCAGCAGCGCTTTCAGGTGGTGGACAGCACCTCGCTCTCTCCTCGTGGAACATTCAGAGTAAGAATGACAAATTTGGACAGAGACACCACAGAAAAAGGAATGAATGGTGACAGGAAGAGATTCATCAGATTACTTAGGACTGCTCGCTGCGATATTTCCATACAGCGCAGATCTGCTTCATGCTTTCAGCCTGATTCTCTTCTCTCTGATTCGTCCATGCTGCCGGCGCACGTACTTAGCATCCTCCCCTCAACACATAACAGAGTCTCATCTGCATACAGCGACACGTCTCGTTCCTTTCTTCCAGCTCCTGCTCTCCGTTCTTAGTAACAAAAGAGTAATCGGGTGTTTACGGGTACAGAGAAAGGTTTTTGGGGACTGACTCGCTGCTTTCTTTAACAATCACATCCTCTCTCGATGCTCCAGCAGCAGGATTAAAGTCGCTCATGTTTATTCAGCAGTTTCTACTCATAAACACGTCAATGCTTCCTGACAGGAGCCGATTCCACCAGTCAGCAGTGTTGTTGAGGATTTAAGTGTAAACAACAACCAGGCCGCTGTATGCATGTCAGTGTGCCCCCTGTTGACCAAATGCTGTCTTCTCACCCCTGTGCTCCTCCAGCTCCTCCTCCACCATGAGCGTCTTCTCCAGTTCGATGGCTGGTCTGGGGTCGGAGGTGTGTGGCGACACCGCCTCCCTGGTCTCTTTGGAGTCAAGCGTTTTCCTCAGCGAGCGGACGGCGTCCTGCGTCAGCGACACACTCAACTTCTTCATCATCAACGTTGGCGGGAGTCGCTACATGCTGTCGCAGGATCTGCTGGCGTCCTACCCGGAGACCCGGCTGGGGAAACTGGCCTGCTGCAGCCGAGACTCGGCGCTGGAGCTCTGCGACGATGCCGACTTCCTGGAGAACGAATTCTTCTTTGACAGGAACTCCCAGGCTTTCCAGTAGGTGGCGCTCTTTCTCCTTGCAGAGACAACGAGTTTAAAGTTAAAGTTTAAAGTTAATGTGCTTGTGCTGGCCTGCCTGTAGCTGCTGTAGACACGGCGCTGATGACTCGTAAAATTAAAAACTAAATGTAAGCGCACTCAGAGCTGCAGACTTTATAGGTTTCTATTTTTTATTAGTTTTTATTTAAATAAATTATTTGAGGGTTTTTTAGCTTCCAGAGTTGGTTTGAGTTCAGCGTTTTTGTTTTCATCATGTGGCCGGGATTTCAGATTACCATGACAACACCATCAACACACAGGCAGATTTTTAGGTGTTGTTGTCTGTTTTTATATTTTTATGACATCTGATTTAAAATTCGATCGCATTTCTTCCCTTTTATCTTTGCCATCGCTCAGAGGAAGCTTCACTTCACACCTGGCGGTCTATGTTCAGGTGACCTCTGTTCAGATTAGTAAGGGTGAAGAAGTGAAGAGTGAGCATGCTCAGTCGGCTCAGTTTTCTGCAGTAAAATAGCAGGGTCACGTCCGGCACGCTGACGGCAAGCATCGTGCCTTGATCGGGCGCGCTCAGACGGTGACGGGCTCTGAACACGGGAAAATAAAGTTTCCTTCTGTCTTTTCTTCTTCTTGTTTCATGACATCTGATTTAAAGTAGAGATGGCACGATACCACTTTTTTATGTCCGATACCGATATCATAAATCTGGATATCGGCTGATACCGATATGAATCCGATATAGTGTTTTTAATCAATAAAACTGTTTTTTTAATATCTTACTGCATTTTGTATAAGTTCATACTCAAGTTTAAATAAACAAAACACTAAAGCTATTCTGTTATACTGTATGCAAAAAATACACTGCACCCAAAATATTTCACAGTTCAGCAAAACTGATCAATCTAATAAACTTAAACCTGCTCCATCCTCCCTGTTCTGGTATTTTAAAGAGTACTTAGCAGAAATATTAAGCAACCTAACTAATAGGGCTGCAAACTCCCAGCAAAAAAAAAAAAAATAGGGAACCTCCCACCCTCCACCTCATGATGCTTAATCGATGTAATCAACTTTAATTTGATGCAGGGTGGAAAAAAATGCACAGAAATCAATTCTTTTTCAAGAAATATTAAATAGATTCAACATCTTTCTTCAACAAAATTGCAGACTGCACAGATGGTACCTTCCCAAAGGAAAAAGTACTATAGCTTACTAGGGTATATATATTAGACTTAATAGTTACTATATACAGTAATGGACTTCTATACATTTTACATCAAATTAAAACTTTGGGTGTCAGATAATTATTTATTAAAAGCCGACATTTTAAATGAGAATAAGAAAGAAAAGTATGTCTTTGTGCCCCCTTTTCCCTGTTCATGCCCTATCGGCCCCCCTGGCTAAACTTTGCTAGATCCGCCCCTGCACAGTTACCAGCGTCAGCTACGTAGAAAAAGATCCTGGTGTAGAAAGTAATATTAAATACATTCTAACAACAGCTGATCAAGCTTAAACGTGCTGCTGTTGTTCAGCCGCTGGTTTCCTCTTTCTGGTGCAAAGTGGGCCAAAAGCAAACAAGAGACGATCAGCTGATCATTGATCATGATTGAAGCAGCAACAGGAGAGGGAGGGGGAGGCAGTCGCTCCATATATCAGTTGTTAAGCTTAACGCTGGAATGCTTTACAAACATTCAGAGATGAACTTACTTCTCTCGGGGATGAAATGCTGGTTTGGTAGCGAGGCTACAAATACACAAAGCCGCTCGATCACGTGACCACACTGCTCCCACGTGCTACGGTTATGAGCTGAGTTACGCTGTATTGCAAGTTTTGTGAGGTGCTTTTCTGATATTTAATGGATCGAATTACATTTTTTATTTCTCTCCGTTATCCGATCCAGTAATTTAGGTCAGTATCGGACCGATACTGATAGGTAATATCGGATCAGTCCATCTCTAATTTAAACCAAATAAATTTGAAGGTTTATGAACATATACTGTGATATCCAGCAGGGGGCGACTCCTCTGATTGGACAGAAGTCTCTGACGAGGTGTTCCTCCTGCTCAGCTGATCTCTGAGCTCAGTCCTTCCGTCCTGATGGGTTTCTGGTCTCAGTCTGACTGAAGTCCCTTTAGCGGGACTTCCTGTCTACTTCTGCGGTCGCTACCACATGACTCTGTCCTGGTTTTTAGTTTAATCCACCTTTCGTTCATCACGCCAATATGGTGAGATTTCACTAACATAAGAGACATGGCGGCGGTCGTGTTCACCTTATAAATTTTATTTTGGCTCCATGAACAGGTGACGATTAGAGGACTTTGGTTTATCTCAGATGAAGGACGCCAAGGCTCTTTCAAGCCACAAGGACGGACGTCACTGAGCCCAGAGATCGGCTAAGCAGGGGGATCACCTCCTCGTAGACTTCTGTCCAATCAGGCTTCAGAGGAGTCGCCCCCTGCTGGACTTTAGAAGGATGCAGGAGAACAGCACTGAAGCCTGGCAGGTCTCTGCTCGGACCGTCACCCTGAACTGCTCTGATCCAGACTCTGGATGTTTGTTTGGACTGTTTCTTCAGTCAGAGTCGTGCAGACTGAGCTCACCTGTGTCTTTGTGTTTGTCCACAGGTACGTGATGAACTACTACCAGACGGGTCACCTGCACGTCATGGAGGAGCTGTGTGAGATCTCCTTCCTGCAGGAGATCGAGTACTGGGGCATCGACGAGCTCTGCATCAACCCCTGCTGCCGTGAGCGCTACTACCGCCGCAAGGAGCAGAAGGAAAGCCTCGAGGTACAACGGGAGCTCGATGCCGACGATGGGGATGAGGACTTTGCGGGCGTCGCTTGCCCAGGCACTCGCCGCCGCCTCTGGGACGTCCTTGAGAAACCCGAGTCATCGCGCGCTGCTCGGACCTTTGGCTCGCTCTCGATGTTCTTCGTGGTGTTGTCGGTCATCAACATGGTGCTCATCTCGCTGGACTTAGGTGAGGACTTTGGAGTGGGCGGCCTCGGCATCGGCGCTCCGCTGCTCTTCGACGCCCTGGAATACGTGTGTGTCGTGTGGTTCACGATCGAGCTGGTGCTTCGGTTCCTCTGCGTTAGGGACAAGTGCCGATTCAGTCGGAGCATTCCCAACGTGATCGATCTGCTCGCCATCCTCCCGTTCTACGTGACACTGGCGGTGGAGAACCTCCACGGAGGATCCACTGAGCTGGAGAACATGGGCCGTGTGGTGCAGGTGCTCCGCCTCCTGAGGTCGCTCCGCATGCTGAAGCTGGGCCGGCACTTGACAGGTAAAAACTCCTCATACCTGTTATTAACCTCTGTCTCTCTTCCACAGCATGTCTTTATCCTGTCTTCCTTCTCTCACCCCAACCAATCACAGCAGATGGCCCCGCCCCTCCCTGAGCCTGGTTCTGCTGGAGGTTTCTTCCTGTTAAAAGGGAGTTTTTCCTTCCCACTGTCGCCAAAGTGCTGCTCAATCGGGGTCATATGATTGCTGGGTTTTCTTCAGACACCTTTCAGATTCAAATACTCTAAGAAAGGATCAGTCTCACTGACTCTTATCACATTTCCAGCTGCTCTGTCTTTTCTTTAAACTCAAATATCTTAACAAAGGAGAAATGAAACGTGTTGGATGTATTCCAGCCGGTCAATGATAATTGTTAATGAGTTACTTTAAAGGCTTTCCTGCTCTGCATGTGCATCGCAGCAGCACTAGTTATCTTTAGGTTTTAGCACAAAATACCACATCAGCACCTGAAAGCCTTCATTTGCACTGTTTATGAGACAGTGGTGAGGGTGCGTATGAGTGACAGCTGGGATAAAGGTGGAGGTGGGAGTACATCAGGGATCTGCTCTGAGGCCCTTCCTGTTTGCAGATGATGTCAGGCAGGAGTCTTTATGATCTCCAGTGAGAGCTTAGAGCAGGTGGAGGTCTGCTCTGCAGAGGTGGAGGTGAGCCTGGAGAGAAAAGGAATGAAAGTTGTAGAAGATGAAACAATCCATGTGTGCGAATGAGAGAGAGGCAGGTGAACATGCTGGAGCAGAGGATGAGTTTAAATACCTGGGCTCAACCGTCTACAGAGAGGTGACGAAGAGAGTGCAGGCAGGTGGAGCGGGTGGAGGCAAGTGTGACAGAAGGACACCGTGAAAAGGGAAGGTCAAAGGATGGAGGTGAGACCTGCTGTGATGGGTGGAGCCGAGCTGAAGGTGTTCAGGTGTTCAGTGAGCAGGCTGGACGTGAGGGACGGCTCAGAGTCAGAGAGGCTGAGATGGTCTGAGCTGCAGGCAGGTGGAGGTTCATGGATGTAGTGAAGGAGGATGTGCAGAGGGTTGGAGTGTGAAATCAGTTCCTGTAAAAGTAGGTGTGAGATCAGACTCGCCTGAAATGGCAGTTTTATTAGAGCGCTGCATGTGACGGATTTAAGACATGATGCAAAGATCCGGGGGGAGAAGAAGAAATGGAAATCCTGTCAGAGCGAAGCCGCTGCTGTGAGATTACAGCCGGGAGGTTCTCCGAGGACAACAAAGACCAGAATATATATAGATTCTCATCCTGGCGAATGAGCGAGGAAGTATGATTACGTGAGCCCGAGTGTGTCAGGCTGACGTACGAGCGCTTTGATCTGAGTGATTTGGGGAAGGCTGATCATCCCTGGACTCAGCTCATGAATAATAAAAGGAAAAGGCAGAGGGAGGAACTTTAATCATCTTAAACTATTGAAATAAATAATACAGAGAAAAGGCAAAGACTGAAGTCGGGCTGTAAAACTGAGAGAAAAATAGGTTACAAGTGTAATCTGCAGGTATAACAGCTGAGGGTGACTAACGGTCTGCTGCACAAACACACTCACTGAGCACATCACACGCCAGAGTCCTGAAGAGGCTTCATCTCCTGTGACCTAAAAACGATCGGGAACCACCGAGGGAACTAAAGATCAGGACTGAAGATCCAACAATATCACCAGGATCTCCAAACCCTGACGTTGTGAAATGAACATTCCAGAAAGCTTTTTATATATATATATATATTTTTACCATATATGTGTATATATACATATATATGGTAAAAATATATATACATACATATATATATATATTTTTTACCATACATATATATATATATATATATATATATATATATATATATATATATATATATATATATATATATATATATATATATATATATATATATATATAGGGACATGGAATGTCACCTCTCTGGTGGGGAAGGAGCCTGAGTTGGTGCGTGAGGTTGAGAGGTACCGGCTAGATATAGTTGGGCTCACCTCTACGCATTGTCTGGGCTCTGGAACCAGTCTCCTGGAGAGGGGCTGGACTCTGTCTCAGTCTGGAGTTGCCCCTGGTGAGAGGCGGCGGGCTGGGGTGGGTATTCTTATATCCCCTCGGCTTGCTGCCGGTACGTTGGGGTTTTTCCCGGTGGACGAGAGGGTTTGTTCCCTGCGCCTTAGGGTCGGGGAACGGGTCCTGACTGTCATCTGCGCTTATGCGCCGAGTGGCAGTTCGGAGTACCCAGCCTTCTTAGAGTCCCTGGGGGGGGTGCTGGAAGGTGCTCCACCTGGAGACTCTGTTGTCCTGCTGGGAGACTTCAATGCTCACGTGGGTAACGACAGCGAGACCTGGAGGGGCGTGATTGGGAGGAACGGCCTCCCTGATCTGAACCCGAGCGGTGCTTTGTTATTGGACTTCTGTGCTAATCACAGTTTGGCCATAACGAACACCCTGTTCGAACATAAGAGTGTCCATAAGTGCACGTGGCACCAGGATGCTCTAGGCCGTAGGTCGATGATCGATTTTGTAATCGTATCACCAGACCTGCGACCATATGTTCTGGACACTCGGGTAAAGAGAGGGGCTGAGCTGTCAACTGATCACCACCTGGTGGTGAGTTGGATCAGGTGGCGGGGGAGGACGCTGGACAGACCTGGTGCACCTAAACGCGTAGTGAGGGTGTGCTGGGAACGTCTAGCAGAGGCCCCAGTCCGCGAGATCTTCAACGCACACCTCCGGCAGAGCTTCAACAGCATTCCGAGGGAGACTGGGGACATTGAGTCCGAATGGACCATGTTCAGCGTCTCCATTGCCGAAGCTGCTGCATTGAGCTGCGGCCGCAAGGTGGTTGGTGCCTGCCGTGGTGGTAATCCCCGAACCAAATGGTGGACACCAGAGGTGAAGGGAGCCACCAGGCTGAAGAAGGAGGCCTATCGGGCTTGGTTAGCCTGTGGGACTCCGGAGGCAGCCGACAGGTATCGACAGGCCAAGCGGAATGCGGCTCGGGCAGTGGCTGAAGCAAAAACTCGGGTGTGGGAGGAGTTCGGAGAGGCCATGGAAAAAGACTTTCGGACTGCCTCGAAGAGATTCTGGCAAAATGTCAGGCGTCTCAGGAGGGGAAAGCGGTGCTCTACCTGCACTGTGTATAGTGCTGGCGGAGCGCTGTTGACGTCGACTGAGAAAATTGTCGGGCGGTGGAAGGAATACTTCGAGGACCTCCTTAATCCCACTGACACGTCTTCCGGGGAGGAAGCAGAGTCTGGGGATGAGGGGTGTGACCCACCAATTTCCGGGGGCGAGGTCACTGAGGCAGTTAAACAACTCCTTGGTGGCAGAGCCCCTGGTGTCGATGAGGTCCGCCCCGAGTTCCTGAAGGCTCTGGACGTTGTAGGGCTGTCTTGGTTGACACGTCTCTGCAATGTTGCGTGGAGATCAGGGGCAGTACCTGTGGACTGGCAGACCGGGGTGGTGGTCCCCATCTTCAAGAAGGGGGACCGGAGGGTGTGTTCCAACTACAGGGGGATCACACTCCTCAGCCTCCCCGGGAAAGTCTATGCCAGGGTGCTGGAGAGGAGGGTTCGTCCGCTAGTCGAACCTCGGATACAGGAGGAACAATGCGGTTTTCGTCCTGGTCGCGGAACACTGGACCAGCTCTTTGTCCTCTCGAGGATACTTGAGGGTGCATGGGAGTTTGCCCAACCAGTCTACATGTGTTTTGTGGACCTGGAGAAGGCATTCGACCGTGTCCCTCGGGGCGTCCTGTGGGAGGTGTTGCGCGAGTATGGGGTGTCTGGCCCATTGCTACGGGCCATTCAATCCCTATACAACCGTTGCAAGAGCTTGGTTCGCATTGCCGGCAATAAGTCGGACTCGTTCCCGGTGGGTGATGGGCTCCGCCAGGGCTGCCCTTTGTCTCCGGTTCTGTTCATAATTTTTATGGACAGGATTTCTAGGCGCAGCCAAGTGGCGGAGGGCTTTCGCTTTGGTGGCCTCAGAATCTCATCTCTGATTTTTGCGGATGATGTGGTTCTGTTGGCTTCATCGGGTGAGGGCCTCCAGCTCGCACTGGAGCGGTTCGCAGCCGAGTGTAACGCAGCGGGAATGAGGATCAGCACCTCCAAATCTGAGGCCATGGTTCTCAGCCGGAAAAGGGTGGAGTGCCCACTCCGGGTCGGGGATGAGTTCCTGCCCCAAGTGGAGGAGTTCAAGTATCTCGGGGTCTTGTTCGCGAGTGATGGGAGAAGGGAGCTGGAGATCGACAGACGGATTGGGGCTGCGGCTGCAGTAATGCGGACGCTGCACCGGTCAGTCGTGGTGAAGAGGGAGCTGAGTGTAAAAGCGAAGCTCTCAATTTACCGGTCGATCTACGTCCCTACCCTCACCTATGGCCACGAGCTGTGGGTAGTGACCGAAAGAACGAGATCGCGGATACAAGCGGCGGAAATGAGCTTCCTCCGAAGGGTGGCTGGCCTCTCCCTTAGAGATAGGGTGAGAAGTTCGGCCATCCGGGAGGGGCTTAGAGTAGAGCAGCTGCTGTTCCACATCGAAAGGAGCCAGCTGAGGTGGTTCGGGCATCTGGCAAGGATGCCCCCTGGGCGCCTCCTGGGCGAGGTGTTCCAGGCATGTCCCACCGGGAGGAGGCCCCGGGGCAGACCCAGGACACGCTGGAGAGATTATATCTCTCGGCTGGCCTGGGAACGCCTTGGTATTCCCCCGGACAAGCTGGAGGAGGTGGCTGGGGAGAGGGAGGTCTGGACCTCTTTGCTTAGGCTGCTACCCCCGCGACCCGACCTCGGATAAGCGGATGAAGATGGATGGATGGATATATATATATATATATATATATATATATATATATATATATATATATATATATATATATATATATATATATAGATATACACGAACGAACGAACATCCAAGAATACATTGGGAAGATGGCCCCAACTGACCCGAGTGCTCAGTGAATACCTCAGGCAGCAGAAACCCAAGAAAGAGGAGGGAGACGAGGAACCACCATGGAAGGACAGGCCCCTGCACGGTATGTACCACCGGCAGATAGAGGAGGTGGCTGATATCCAGAAATCCTACCAGTGGCTGGACAAAGCTGGACTGAAAGACAGCACAGAGGCACTAATCATGGCAGCACAAGAACAAGCTCTGAGCACAAGATCCATAGAGGCTGGGGTCTATCACACCAGGCAAGACCCCAGGTGCAGGCTGTGTAAAGATGCCCCAGAGACAATCCAGCACATAACAGCAGGGTGCAAGATGCTAGCAGGCAAGGCATACATGGAACGCCATAACCAAGTGGCCGGCATAGTGTACAGGAACATCTGTGCCGAGTATAACCTGGAAGTCCCGAGGTCAAAATGGGAGATGCCCCCAAGGGTGGTGGAGAATGACCGAGCTAAGATCCTGTGGGACTTCCAGATACAGACGGACAAAATGGTGGTGGCTAACCAACCGGACATAGTGGTGGTAGACAAACAGAAGAAGACGGCCGTAGCGATCGATGTAGCGGTTCCAAATGACAGCAATATCAGGAAGAAGGAACACGAGAAGCTGGAGAAATACCAAGGGCTCAGAGAAGAGCTCGAGAGGATGTGGAGGGTGAAGGTAACGGTGGTCCCCGTGGTAATCGGAGCACTAGGTGCGGTGACTCCCAAGCTAGGCGAGTGGCTCCAGCAGATCCCGGGAACAACATCGGAGATCTCTGTCCAGAAGAGCGCAGTCCTGGGAACAGCTAAGATACTGCGCAGGACCCTCAAGCTCCCAGGCCTCTGGTAGAGGACCCGAGCTTGAAGGATAAACCGCCCGCAGGGGCGTGCTGGGTGTTTTTTTTTATACCTATATATATATATATATGTATATATACATACATATATATATATAGGAGGAGTTTGCACATTCTTCCCGTGTTTGCGTGGGTTCTCCCCGGGTTCTCCAGTTTTGTCCCACAGTCCAAAGACATGCTCTTTGTGGGGACAGGTGAATTGAAAAATCTAAATTGCCCATAGGTGTGAATGTGGGAGTGAATGGTTGTCTGTCACTGTGACAGACTGGCGACCTGTCCAGGGTGTACCCCGCCTCTCACCCTATGACAGCTGGGATAGGCTCCAGCACCCCCCGCGACCCTGAAAAGGATAAGCGGGAGCGAATGGATGGATGAATTGTCACATTACATATATATTCAAAGAACCATAACAACTTGCCTTGAGGATCTTTATATTGTGAGGTAGGCCCTGCAATAATCCAGAGAATCAGACTTTGGCGACAGCGGGAAGGAAAAACTCGCTTGGAACAGGAAGAAACGTGCAGCAGAACCAAGCTCAGGAAGGGAGCTGTTGGGTTAGGGGGAGGAAGTCGTGAGAAAACAGGATCAATAATAGTAAGAGGTGTATAAACGCCGTCTGTGACCTCCGTCTCTCTTCCTTCCAGGTTTGAAGTCTCTCGGTATGACCATCGCGCAGTGCTACGAGGAGGTCGGCCTTCTGCTCCTCTTCCTCGGTGTGGGCATCTCCATCTTCGCGACCGCAGTCTTCGCCCTGGAGCACGACCTTCCTGCCACCACCTTCACCAGCGTTCCCACCGCCTGGTGGTGGGCGACCACGTCTATGACCACGGTGGGCTACGGGGACGTGCGGCCCGACACGGCGGTGGGTAAGGTGCTCGCCTTCCTCTGCATCCTGTCTGGGATCCTAATCCTGGCGCTCCCCATCGCCATCATCAACGACCGCTTCTCTGCCTGCTACTTCACCCTGAAGGTGAAGGAGGCGGCGATACGACACGGCGAGATGCTGAAGCGGCTGGCCCGTGGCTCGGTGGGGGAGGCGGGGCCGGGCGTGAACCTGAGGGACGCCTATGCCCGGAGTGTGCTGGAGATGATGAGGCTGCACGGGCGGGAGAGGGCGAGCACTAGAAGCAGCGGGGGTGACGAGCTATGGTGGTAGCAAGAACAGCCCCGCCCCTATGACCTCTGACCCCTCTGAGAAACGCACACACGATGACCCCAGCAGCAGCACGCTGTACATTCGGTGTGTCACGTATGTGTCCAGCAGCAGCGTGTTCCCGTTTAACTCATGAATTTATTTACAAAACACATTTTCTCTCTGAACATTAGTCCCACCCCCAAAGTAAAGCAGGTGGCGCAGATGTCTTCCTGATGCGCAGTGGGTGTAACTCTGCAAGTCTGAACAATACTCAGATGAGCGCACTCAGGCTTGTTCTGATTGGCTGTTGGGTTTGTCTTACACGTCTCAGATGTCTAACATTAAATCTGTGCTTTGATCTTAAGCTACATTCACACGTTTCCCTCAGAGGCAATGAACCTTGTGTTCAATCATCATCGTCACGATCAATAAAGCTTTATTCAAGGATGGTTTGTGATTCATTTCTGTCATGGTGTCGATGTGGAAGGTAAATAAAATACAGACTCGGGGGGAGGAGATTAACTGAAAGCTAGCCATCATTATAAAATTACTCATTACTAACGAACATTAGTATATCATCATCATCATCATTATTATTATGTCATCAGCTGTTATTATAATGTTATTACACTAATATTATTATGTCATTCAATTCAGCCATCTTCAGCAAACACTTCTGCTTCTACACCTCTTTTCAGCTCATCTTTTTGCTTCTTTACCTCTTTTCAGAAGAAATTCTTCTGATTCACCTCTTTTCTGCCAAATGTTTAGCCTTTTCACCTCTTATCAGCACAATTCTCAGCCTCTTCTGCTCATTTGCCATCACCAGTGTGTGAATGTGTGTGTGAATGGGTGGATGACTGGATATGTAAAGCGCTTTGGGGTCCTTAGGGACTAGTAAAGCGCTATATAAATACAGGCCATTTACCATTTACAATTTCAGCACAATTGTCAGTCTCTCCACCTCTTCTTTGTGAGAAAGAGTTTGGCGCAGGGAGATGAGAACCTGCCTTGCGTACCAGAAGGGCCAGGTTCGAATCCTGCTCAGGGCAACATTTTTTTGCTTTTTTTTTTTTCAACTTTTTCAGCTTTTTTCAGCAAATATCTTCAGCCCTTAAGGCATCCACACAGCATTTTCGCAGGAAATGCAAATTTTTCTAGTTATTATTCCTGTCGCTTCCGTACGTTTTTTGAGTCGCAACTACTCCCACAGTTTTTGTGCTATTTATACCGTTCAAACTTTAAAAAAATTCTGCTATTTCTGCTAATGACGGCTATATCTTTTGGTGCTCATAACTTCTATACTTTTTGAGATATTGAATTTTTTTTTGCAATATTTTTTGCCCATTTCTGCCATATTATCAGTGGCCTCACTGATTTTCCTTGCCGGGTTGACCTGTGTTTTAGCTCAGTGAGATAAAAATCCGTTCTCAGACTGGGAGGCCGGGGTTCAAATCCCGCT
Source organism: Astatotilapia calliptera (assembly GCF_964374335.1). Taxonomy (NCBI): domain Eukaryota; kingdom Metazoa; phylum Chordata; class Actinopteri; order Cichliformes; family Cichlidae; genus Astatotilapia; species Astatotilapia calliptera. Next base: position 38,701,552 of record NC_137432.1, on the reverse strand, counting down.
TATGGCAAAATTTATTTCAGTTATCAGTAAAACTTTTTTTTTAACTCTCTTCAACACAAATTTCATCTTTTTCACCCCTTTTCAGCAGAATTTTCAGTTTTTTCACCACTTTTCAGTACAAATCCAAGCTTTTTCAGCTTTTTTCAGCAAAAACCTCTTTTCAGCAGAATTCTGCTCATTGAACTCTTTTCAGCACAAATACCAGCTTTTCAGCTCTTTTCAGCAAAAACCTCTTTTCAGCAGAATTCTGCTAATTGAACTCTTTTCAGCAGAAATTCTGCTGATTCACCTCTTTTCTGTAAACTTTTTAGCCTTTTCACCTCTTATCAGCACAATTCTCAGCAACTTCTGCTCATTTCAGCAAAATTGTCAGTCTCTCCACCTCTTCTTTGTGAGAGTGACATTGGAGCAGTGAGATCAGTAGCTGCCTTGAGACCAGAAGGGCCAGGTTCAAATCCTGCTCAGGGCACCCTTTTTTTTCGACTTTCAACCTTTTCAGCTTTTTTCAGCAGAAATCTTCAGCGTAAGGCATCCACACAGCATTTTTGCAGGAAATGCAAATTTTTCTAGTTTACATTGTTGTATTTTGCACAACTCTGTTGCTTGTGAAGCTCGCACACAAGAATTTCACTCACATGTGCTGTACCAATGTACCTGCACATGTGATGTGACAATAAAAGTGATTTGATTTGATTTGAAATCCCCACAACAGTCACCTCGGGGCACTTTGTATTGTAAGGTAAACCCCAAAGAGAAAACCCCAACAATCACATGACCCCCTATGAGCAGCACTTTGGCAACAGCAGGAAGGAAAAACTCCCTTTTAACAGGAAGAAACCTCCAACAGAACCAGGCTCAGGGAGCCTAATCTTAAAAGTAGAGATAGTGTCTGTCTCACACTCAGGATAAACTTAACGTGTCTGGACTATCGTCTGCTGGAGGTCAGAGGTGAGGGTGGACTTTCTCCTTGTGCGCTTCCTCCAGCTGAGAACGTGTTTCATGATTGTTGACAGGAAGCCTAACAGGAGCACTCGGGTGATGCTGTTAATTTGGACACATGATCTGAGTTGTGTCAGCTGACAGTTGTTCATCATGGAAATGTTTCCTGGGATGGTCTGCAGATGAGGAGACGTCCAGGAACACGTGAGCTCAGCTCTCATTGGACAGATTTATTGTTTGTTTGAATTAACGAGCTCTCAGCAGTTTTCTGCTGAAGAATAAAAACTTTCCTGTTCACAGGTGGGACTCATTGACTGAGCCTGGTTCTGTTGGAGGTTTCTTCCTGTTAAAAGGAAGTTTTTCCTTCCCACTGTCACCAAGGTGCTGCTCATAGAGGGTTGTCAGATTGTCGGGGTTTCCCTCTATTATTGTAGGATCTTTACCTTACGATTTAAAGCACCTTGAGGTGACTGTTGTTGTGATCTGGTGCTGTATAAATACAATAGAAATGAACTGAGATGATTGGTGGAGGCTGTGAGGTCAGCACGGTGAAGGTCTGAGTGAGACGTGAGATGTTCACGCACCTCCGTGATGGCTCTGACCTTCCTGTGGCATCATCTCACAGTGGACGCACGCCTCAGCGGCTGCAGCAGGAGGACCCCCGCGGTGTTTCTGGTATCCTGCTGCTTCCTGTTTCCAGGCCACCGCTCTGCTGAGGTCACAGAGGTCGCCTCAAATACCACGGTAACGCCTGAAGTCGTGAATCCAACCGCTGGGTGTTTAAAGCAGCTCTCATTTCTCTGATCTCTGCAGATGGTCAGCATCCTCTGTCAGTGTGACCCACCATCATCATCTCCTTCACCGCCATCAGCCCGCCCTCACTGTCTGTTAGATCAGGGTAAGTCTCTACATTTTTCTTACCTGACTTTATTTTCCCACCTAAAAACCTCCAAACAGTCTCTCAGTGTGACCCAAGTCTGTGCCACAGATGCATGCTTCGCTCCCAGTGTCTCTAATTTGATCTAATTTCATTCCAACTCGCCTGAAGCTGCAGGAAGCCTGCTGTGACTGGTTGAATGCATGCCGTAGGCCGAGAACACCGCAGCATGAGCGTTCAGAAAGCTCGCCACGTGGAAGGTAAACATGACAGTCTGAACACGTGAACATGTCTGTGTGCAGGTGTCTCAGAGGACATGTGAAGCTGCTGCGTTGTTGAGGACACGCTGATGCTGACGGAGGGTTGTTTCTGCAGCACAGGTACAGATCACATGACCTCCTGCTGGCTGCATTCATGGCTGACCTGGATTCTCGGTTTGATGCCAGCAGCAGTGCAGTGACACAGAAACTGGAACATCACATTTGCATTTCAGGCATTTAAGGAGGAAGATCGCAGACATCCACAGAGAGCGGGAGAGACTGCAAAGGGAGAGCAGAGAGACACGGGGTCCAGGAGGGCAGAGGTCACAGCGTTGGGGTTCATCTGAAAGTCTGAGAATTCAGAATTCAGAGAAGAAAATATCCACCCTGCCCTGATCTCGCTGTGACTTAAAAGTTCATCAGTAGCTGAAGTCACGTGGGAAACGAACGAGTGGTAATGAGGCTAAAAGCAGACAAGACCTGACCTGCAGCTCACAAAGGAATCTCTGCTGATGTGATCTGACTCCATGAAGCACCTGAACACCTTTTCAATGTCATCACAGCACCCCGGGTACTCTGCCTGGAAATGTCCAAGGCTAACCAGGCTCAGGGAGGGGCGGGCCATCTGCTGAGAAGGAAGACAGGAAAAAGACATGCTGTGGAAGAGAGACAGAGATTAATAACAGATATGATTCAATGCAGAGAGGTCTGTGAACACATAGTGAGTGAAGAAGAAACACCCAGTGCATCATGGGAATCCCCCGGCAGCCTACACCTACTGCAGCATAATTAAGGGAGGATTCAGGGTCACCTGGTCCAGCCCTAACTATATGCTAAAGTTTGAAGCCTAATCTTAAAACAATCCACGCTGATGATGGTGGTGATGATGATGGTATTGTTATTGGTTACCGAAAGGCTCATTTTTGTTCCTTCATGCATTCAGCTCGCCTTCTCACACAAAACGTGTGAATAACGTGTCGGAGTCGGTTTAATCTGGTGTGATTAAAATCATGAGCATGGATAAAACCTCAGTGTTGTCTCTGAGTTCAGCTTCAGATCATGGCTGTTCTTCAGAAACTCTCCTGCTGACGGTTGGGGGAGGAGCCTGAAGCGAAGCACAGCAAAGCTGCTGAACCTCGGAGCCAGAGGAACGCTGACGCTGTGCAGCTGCACTCCAAACACTGAGGCCGCTGGATGAAAAACAGGAGCAGTTAAATCATTTCAGCCAACAGGATGAAGGTCCTCGCATCTGGAAACACTTTCAGGAAGTCGCAGGCTCTGTTGTCAGAGGCGCTCCGAGTGTTTCTTCGGCTCTCCTGATGATCGGAGTGTCACAGCGGTCGACCTTTGAGCTGTTTTATGTCCCACTGTAATGAAGCACAGACAGTCTCGCAGTGAGGACACGGAGGCCCATTTACAGGAACATGAAGTGTATTCGCCTAAAAACCACAACCAAACTCCAGAAGCTGAGAGCTGAGGGTGAATCTGATGCTGTGTTTGCTCTTCCTCTGCTCAGGTGCAGGCTAATTAAATGCACAGACTCCAGGACGTAGATGGTGACGGACAAGCTTCCCTTCAAAGAGCCGAACAGAATCAGAATCAGCATACTTATTAATCCCTAAGGAAAGGATGTGGGTTACAGTTGCTCCAGCACAGTAACAGAAGCAGACTAAACTATTTAACAGTACAGTATGTTACAGATTTACAGATTTAATAGCACAATATATACGAATCACTCAGTAATAAATATCAGAGACTGACGGCAACATTACTGAGTAGAACAGAGTGCGTGCAAACAGCGTTTACAGTGTGTTACATGGAGGAGTTATACAGGGAGCCACAGGCAGGAATCACTGCCTGTGTCGTTCAGTGGTGCATTATGGGTAATCTCAGTCTCTCACTGAGCGTGCTCCTGTGACTGCCCAGCATGCCATGAAGTGGGTGGGAGGTGTTATCCAGCATCGTCCTTATCTTGGACAACATCTGCCTCTCAGACACCACCCGAATAGGGTCCAGCTCCATCCCTACAGGCTTGTGATCAGTTTATTGAGTCTGTTGGCATCTGTGACCCTCAACCTGCTGTCCCAGCATGCAACAGCACAGAGGATCGCACTGACCACAACAGACTCACAGAAAATCCTGAACGTTGTCCGACAGACGTTGAAGGACCTCAGAGACGACTCTGGCCCTTCCTGTAAAGCGCAGTGGTGTTTCTAACCCAGTCCAGTTTATAGTCTGTATGTACTCTGAGGTACTTATAGTCCTCCACAACGTCCATGTTGACCCCATGGATTGAAACAGGGGTCACAGGTTTTCCTGGTCTTCCAAAAATCCACAGTCAATTCCTTGGTCTTTGCCACGTTGAGCTGCAGATCATTCTGCTCGCACCGCGTGACAAAGGAGTCGACCACAGCCCGGTACTCTGACTCATCACCCTCACTAATGCAGGCCACCACAGAGTCATCAGAGAAAAACACCATGCAGGCAACATCCTGGAGTCTTCAGGAGTACGTCCTGACCCTCTGCAGGTGAGGAAACACCTGAGCTGACCCAGAGCAGGCTGGAGCGACGCAGCAGACGCTGATGTCATGTTTCTTGGACCTGTGTTTGTTCCGCCTCACCATCAGCACGTTCACATGTACACGCTGTGACTGCTGGAAGCTTCTTCTGTATCTGACCTGCTGTAGTTCTGTTCCTTCGCTCAGTAATGGGTTTGTGTTGGTCCCACCGAGGATGTGGGACCACTCTGCGGTGTTTCAGGTGGTGTGAGCTGGATTCAGGTGTGTCCTGAAGGGTGATCCGGGCTGTTGGTCGGACCCTCCTCATCTGTCTGCTCTCTCTCTGCCCCCCGAATTAGCCCCGGAGCAACGAGTGAACAGGCCTCACACGGACATCCTTCCCACTGTCGTCAAAGTGCTGCTCATAGGGGTCATATGATTGTTGGGTTTTCTCTGTATGTATTATTGTAGGGTCGACCTTACAATAAAGTTTTAAAGTGTGTGTGTGTATCAGGATGATGTCACATCCTGTCAGAGGTGTTTATCGAACAGCAAAGGAAGCATTCGCTCGTATCTGAACTTTACTGAGGCATATTTTTTATTCTCACCGACATAAAATGAAAACCATCACTGACTCGCTGTCCTCTGATAACACCCTTCCACCTTATGGTCACTTCCTGAACCAAATCCAACATGGCGGCAGCAAGGACTGAAATTGACCTTTGTCTGTATGTTTATCAGTTCAATATACCTGTGTGTGCGTATATATATACATATATATATATATATATATATATATATATATATATATATATATATATATATATATATACACATATATATATATATATATATATATATATATATATATATATACATATATGTATATATATATATATATATACATATATATATATATATATATATATATATATATATATATATATGTGTATATATATATATATATATATACACATATGTATATATATATATATATATACATATATATATATATATATATATATATATATATATATATATACACATATATATATATATATATATATATATATATATATATATATACACATATGTATATATATATATATATATACACATATATATATATATATATATATATATATATATATATATGGTGCAACGATACTTGTATGGATATTGAACCGTTCGATACAGTGCTTTCGGTTCGGTACGCATATGTATCGAACAATACAACATTTTTAATTTATTTTATCAACTTTCCTTCTGACGATGCTGTCTGTGTTGAGCGCTCAGTGGATCTGCGCTCGACAGTGCAGCCTAGGCGGAGTAGTCGAACGCAGATTCACTGAGCGCAGCGCAAGCTAGCAGACAGAAGTTAAGCTCTCCTTACAACATGAACCTCCCCCACCCTCATTCAGATCTGGCGTTTGGAACTATTTTGGTTTTCATGTGACGTATGACCCTGAAGGTAAGCGAGTCATGGACTAAAGTAAAACAGTATGTTGGATGTGCCATGCAATGCTCAATTACATGGGTGGGAGCTAGTGTGTTAGCGCAGTTAGCTCGTTAACGTGTTGGCCGTCCAGCCCCATGCACGGGGCGATCTGCGGTAACTCGTTAACGGAGATTTGCCGTGTTGTGGCGTTAACGTCATTTCAACGAGATTAACCTGAAAGCACTAGTGGGAACACAACGAATATGACTGCACATTTACGCCGACATCATCCTCGTGCAAAGACAAAAACAACAAGCATGCTACTAACTTTAGCCGAGTCATTTAGACAGCTGTTAGCACAGGATTCTCCTTATGCTGCTGAGAATATAGCCCAGAAGAAGCGTATAGTAGAGCTTTTATTTTGGAAAGAACCATTTCTCTGTAATAAACTCTCTTTTCCAAAGATGAGTGATTTCTCCATCAGATAGATTTATTTATTTTTATTATTTTGTTGTTTCAGCAACATTAAATTTAAAAACTGTACTTTTGAGTTAAAATATATATTTATAATTTTAATAAATGACAAATTAAAAAAGCATGCGACAGTACAGCCTAGGCTGCACTGTCGAGCGCAGATTCACTGAGCGCTCAACACAGACAGCATCGTCAGAAGAAAAGTTGATCAAATAAATTAAAAATGTTGTATTGTTCGATACATATGCGTACCGAACCGAAAGCACTGTATCGAACGAGTATTGTTGCAACCCTAATAAATAAATAAATAAATAAATATATATATATATATATATATATATATATATATATATATATATACACTGAACAAAAATATAAACGCAACACCTTTGTTACTGCTCCCATTCCCCATGGGATGGACGTAGAGACCTAAAATTCATTCCGGATACACAATATAACCATCCCTCCCAAACAGTGGTCACAAATCAGTCCAAATGTGTGGTAGTGGGCACATCTGCTATATTGAGATAATCCATCCCACCTCACAGGTGTGCCACATCAGGATGCTGATCTGACATCATGAGTAGTGCACAGGTGTACCTCAGACTGCCCACAACAAAAGGCCACCCTGGAATGTGCAGTTTTGTCTCACAGCAAAATGCGGTCTTTTCGCTACTCAGGTTAAACAAACCCCAGCAGCTGTCTATTGTATTGAGTGTCCACTAAAATAAAAACAAAAGCGTTCTAACATCTCACCTGCTTGTTTTTATTAAGGTATGTACACGTATGTACATGTACACTATTTTTATTAATAGAGATTTCACTACTGAGGTTAAACATGATATATAAGTCACTTAGATCACTTCTAAATGTTAATGTTTGTTTATTTCAGAGTTTAATTTGTTCCTGAGTAAACCGGTTTGGCTGTGATTAAAGTGAAGCTTCATAACATATTACTCACAGTTAAATTAAGAGGGGACGGCAGTAAAAACTCCGGACCTGTGACATCATCAAGTACACTGGCGTTCCAATTGTACAAATCACGAGTCCGTGCTCGCGTTCTCGGCAAGTCCGGTCTCGCCGAGAACGTGAGAAGGGCCAAAGACTGGATAGACTGCTGGGGGATTCCCATGATGCACTGGGTGTTTCTTCTTCACTCACTATGTGTTAACAGACCTCTCTGCATTGAATCATATCTGTTATTAACCTCTGTCTCTCTTCCACAGCATGTCTTTATCCTGTCTTCCTTCTCTCACCCCAACCAATCACAGCAGATGGCCCCGCCCCTCCCTGAGCCTGGTTCTGCTGGAGGTTTCTTCCTGTTAAAAGGGCGTTTTTCTTTCCCACTGTCACCAAAGTGCTGCTCATAGGGGGTCATGTGATTGTTGGGTTTTTCTCTGTATGTATTATTGTAGGGTCAACCTTACTATATCAAGCGCGCTGAGGCGACTGTTGTTGTGATTTGGCGCTGTATAGATAAATAAGGACATGCTGGTGGTGATTCAAGCTGTCAGCCTGATGACGGAGGTCGGGCCAGAGGTGTCCTGAAGCAGCAAACAGAAACAAAAACTTGGAGGCAGAACGAGGTCAGGAAGGTCACACACAGAGAGAGAGTCGTGATTGGCTTGTTCAGAGAGGCGAGCAGCAACCCTCTCTGAGGTAGGAGGCTTCACCGGTGAGACAAGCAGAGGATGGAGACGAGGACGAGGGCTCGTCACTTTGTGGGTCATCCTGCTGTTTGACGCTCTGATGAGCACTTTGGGAAGAAAAACAGTAATTCTTAAACTAAAGGATGGAACAGCGTTAATATTTCAGGGCTGAAAGCAGATCTGCTATCAGGGAATGTCACTCCCAGAATTCCCAGTGTTCCCAGAATTCCCAGAGTGGGATGCCTTATTAGCCCCGTTCTGTGAAAGGTGTAAAGCGTTCCGTGGAGCTGTGAGACAGCTGAAGCAGAAGTGTCTCAGACTGGACGGAAACATTCTGTTTCCTGTCCGCGTGGCGCTTTCAGGAGGTGGCCGTGACCACGCGCTCTGAGAACATCAGCTCTTTGTTTCTGCGTCCTGACGACACTCCGGAACTCTGATGACAGACGCCAGCATCTGAGCCGCTGCAGCAGGAAGTCCTGCGGTGTTTAATGTCAGCCTGTGGCAGGAATAAACATCCTGGAGTGCATCATCACAGAGTGAGCGCGGGGAGCAGCGAGCTCCGCCTCCGCCTTGCAGCTGGAGCTGATGGAGAGCCAACAGCAATGGAATCTGTTCACCGTCAGCCCGACAGACGCTGGTCTGCACGCGCTCACGGGTCGACGCGACACAGGATACCTGAACTGGTCCTGGACGCTGCACGGCAAGCAGGAGGCACCATGCTCCGCCCCCGGCTCTGCCCTCCTAGTGCAGGACACTGAAGGACTCAAAGATTTATACCTGGACACAAATCCACAGAGCGAAAAACACTAGAGGCAGTGAGGAGCTCCTGCAAGCTGTGAACTGAACATCCCTCTGATGCTGCTGCTTACATCACTTCCTGTCATCTCTAGTAAACGCCGCCTGTCAGCAGCTGCCGGCTTCACTGTGAGTGTCCAACCGGCACTGTGCCACACCTGAAGCAGCAGGTAAAGGCAGAGGGTCATGCTGGATGTCCTCAGCATCATCTGGAGCTCCGCCTCTTGGCCGACACGCAGACGCCATCGAAGTGGAACCAATCGCTTCTCTGCTGACAGCGATGCAATTAAAGTCCAGCACAGAGCTTCTGTTTGTGCAGCAGCGCCCACAAAGATGCCGACGTGTCAGAGCCGAGCCGTCGAGTGATGGCAAGGTGCCCCCCCCATCTTTGATATACAGGCTGTGGTTGAGACACAGCACGTTTTATATTTAAACGTGAGGGGTGGGCTAGGTCTGAGGTCAGAGCCGAAGCTGTTCTGTGCTCTGAATCATCCTCACTGCGATCGGGTCAGAGTGGCGGAGCATCGTCAGAGCTTCATCGGACGCTGACGGAGGCTTAGCGAGGCGCAGAAGAAGAAAGCTGTAAATATTTGATGGCGCTCGTCTCAGAGAGGAAACTGACTCCTCTCCTTCCTTCATCACAGCTTCTCCTCAGCAGAGCAGCTCAAAACCTTCGTCCTGGAAAGTTGTTAAATGTCCTTGATTTCCACTGAACATTAAAGGGCCCAGGCAGCAGGGTTGGCAGTTTGATTCTCAGCCTCTGCCTGAGATGAAGAGTGTTTGGGTAAGACGCTGGCAGGTTCAAGCTGCTGAAAGGTCTAATTTTCTGTACTTTGATATTTTTCAGAGGATCAGCATGTGTCAGAGACGCTGACGCCACATCAGAGGCACAAAGCACCGTTTCAAGCTCCCAGCATCCTTTGCATGATATTTGCATCGTCTGCTTCATGCTTACATTGTTAGAGTTCCCTGCTAGTGTACTTGTGCATACAAGTACATACATTAATATAGTGTACTGACGTCTTGCGGACTCTGTTTTCATTATTTCAAACATGCTGCTGATTCTTTTAACTCTTTAAAGCCAGCAGGCTTGAACAGGTGCAGCTTTTACTCTGAAGGTCTGTCTGCTTACATCCTGTCTGTTCAGGGGTCATGTCTCTCGTCACAGAGTAAACAGTGTTTCGTGTCCCAAACATTAAAGTAAACACGAGCCCAGCCGGCAGCCAAACTCTGAGTGACTCACGCCGCACATCAAAGTGAAATTAGTGCTGCTCGTCCCTGCGGAGCTCTCTCTGCTTCAGTCCTAAAATATCTGCTGCGATACGCGCCGGCGCTCACAGGCAGAACTTCGTTTCATCATTCGCTGCATCCTGACGAGCACCGGCTGCTTCGACACCACGAAACAGAAGAAGAAAATCAACAACCAATAAAAGTGAGGGTTCAGCCTCCAGTCGTAGCGACATGCTTTCAGTGCCTGGCATTAATGCTGCTTCCAGCCATGTTCACCTTTGCAAACCTAAATCAGCTGGTTGGACGACCCACTGCTAAGAATGAGTCAGTCAATAATTTTCAACATAACTGATCTGTTTTTAATGATGGACGCTCGATCAAACCTGAGGCAGAGGATCGGTCATGCCGACCACGAGTTTACAAAGTAAGCGAAGAACAAGCCCTCTTTTCTCTGTCCACTCTCCAACAGAGAGGAACCTGTTCCTTCAGTGTGCTGGCGGCAGCAGGGCACAGCGTTGGTTCAGCACTCCTTCACAGTCAGTGACTACAGCAGTGTGTGCTCCGGCCCGGCTCTACTTTCTCATCATTTAACTGTTTCCATTCTAAAATACATCTTGATATTCTATCTCGTGTGTTCATGACTTGATTCTTGATGTCAGTCAGCTGATGACTCACCACCATCCGCCTCAGCTCTACTTCTGACCCTGCAGTGACCTTTAGCACAGTTTAATCATGTGACCTGTGCCTGCTCACCTGTAGCAGATCAGGTGTTCAGAGGCGTTAGGACAGAAGCTTCGTGGTGTCGTGCTGCCCTCTGGTGCGTGCATGCAGTCATTGCACTGCAGAGCCTCTACATTACATTTCATTGGTTGGATTCAGTCTGAACTCCATTAGAATAAAAACTCTGACCTCAGGTGATGAAGTCTTCGTCTGATGAACCATTATCATCATTTTTGTGCTTCATCAGCTGCTGGCAAACTTCACGTGGAGACAGCTGTGTACCACTGCAAAGCCTCCGGACCACCGGTCCCACAGCCCGTCAGCTCCTCATGCCCTCGGACTCATGTCCACACTCACCACATAAACATCCTGCATGTCTGCACGATCAGAGTCCACGGGTTTGGTACGGTGGGAGTCACAGCCAGAGGGTCAGAGCATCGAGCAGGACGCCTCCTGCACTCTCCACAGGCATGTGTTCTGGGAGGAGAGCTGTGCGGCCATCATCACCATGATGACCACAGAGTTACTGTAATGTGATCTGTGAATTGTGGAACGTCCTGAGATTTGATTTTCACCCAGGTGTCATCCACATGTCTGAACCAATGGCTTGGTGCTGTTCCAGGGTAGGACAGCAAAGCCCACTTTTCCACTTCTTCCGTGTACAAATTGGCCACGATGGGTGAAACTGGGGAGCCCACGGCACACCCATGTTTCTGCCTGTAGAACTGACCCTTTTATGAAACAGGTGGAATGAGACACAGTTCAAACACACTAGGTCGATGCTGAGAGCGGTCATGTTGCTGCGGTTGGGGTCATCATGCAAGTGAAGAGAGATGTAACATTGTACGAGATCATGGTTTCACCTGCCTGTTCATCTGTCTCTCAGCTTCTCAACACAATCCAACATGTTCTGGATGTGGTGTTCAGAGCTGCCCACCAGCGGGTTGAGGTTGAGCCAGAAACTTGGAGATGTTGTAGGTGACCGAGTTGATCATACAGACAATCAGTCTTAGAGGTGCACCCTGTTTATGTAAACCATACACAGCATTGTTAGTCAGTCCGCTGGTTTCAGTCATTGTGCAGATGTCCTGTTTATAAGGTTGGAAACCTGCAGTCAGCTGAGACTGAAGAACTCACCTGAAGATGATGAACACGCTATGTCACATGCCCAGAATCAACTTTTTCATTCCCAGTTTACTCAGAGGATCATTTAACTTCTCACTCTGCTTTTTTACTTAAAGATTCTTTATCAAATTTTTTATTTTATTGTAATGTTTTGGGTTTTTTTCTAATATTTATTCTTTTCAGCCTTTAACATTTTACTGTGTATTATTGATCTTTATTTTATCTTTTATTCTAGTTAATTGGCCATTTTTTCTTTGTTTGACATCCTACTTTTATTATTTAAAGTTGGATTGCTCCTCCTGGCCTCTGTAAAACAGAAAATTTGTGATAAATAAAGTAACTTTCTTGAATTTCTTCTCCATGAGTCTGTTGGACCTGCTCCTATGAGGACTCCATGAAGTAACAGAGCAGGTACAACAGGGGGCGCCACAGCCCGCAGGACCCACAGCCCACCACAGGTAAACATGTTTTTCTGCAGGAGTCACCCTGCTGTGACACAGGGGTGGGGGTGGGGTGGGTATTTAAAGGCTGATAATGAGCGTGTGGCCTCTAAGACCACGTCGTCCACAGGAAGAGGAGGGGGGGGCGTGTGTGCGTGCACGCAGGCTCATTACTGAGCTTTAAACTATGAGACTTGTGCAGTTAGAATCAAACCTCTCTATTGACTCATCTGGACAATGTGGCAGGTTAAACCAGCAGGTGTTTCCAGGTTATTTCCTGATGTGAGATCAGCTGATTTCACATCAGTAACACCTGTCTGAAGCTACCTATGCTAATCAGCTGATCGGTCTTATGGATCTGTTCAATCAGTGTATTCGTCCAGGTGTGATTCAGTAACAGCACTGCCGGTGCTCTGACAAAGACACTCTGCACAGGTGTGAAAAAAAAACAGGTGAGTTTATTAAGACAACAAAAGCCTGAATACTCAGGAACGGCAGGTACTCCGGTACGGAGCAGAGGCATTCTTCACACAACAAAAAGTACAACAACACAAGTCCTGCTGGGAGTTCCCACAGGTGAGAGCACCTGAGCCCACACAGGCCCAAGGGGCAGCCCGGCCCCCTACCTGTGCAGGTAAAACCCCACCATGAGACTGTAAACAAACCCAGCTGCTCATTTCCTCGTGAAGCAGAGAGCAGCCACATGTGTGCCTGGCAGCAACCTCACCTTTACCTGGCCTCAAGGTGAGCACCCCCCCCCCCCCCAGTCAAACATAAACATCATTAGCATAGCTCAGCTAGCTGCCGGCCTCGCGACCAAACGGAGAAATTAGAAAAAGTCCGAGCGGAGTTTCCGGTGAGTGGCTCAGGTGTGAGTCCGTGCCCGGTGTCCGGGCTCAGTCTCCGCAGTCCGCGGACAGCTGCAACCGCCTCACGGCCTCCTTGATCAGGTTCCCGGAGAGCAGCAGCTCCTGTAGCAGCCGGTGCGGGTCGTCCTCCGTCCCGCCGAGCCGCTTTCGGTTCCAGGGGCGGATCCGGTCCCAGTCCGAGTCTCCGGAGCCGGGCACGCCGTACGGGCTCGGCCTGCCGCCGGCACGCGGCCCGCGGCGGCTCCGGAGCCGCATGCAGCAGCCGGTCCGCGCCTGCGCTGGAGCCCCTGCACCGCCGGCCGCCGGTTTGGTCCCGGGGCCGCCGGCGAGGCCGTGCAGACGGCTCACCGACACCGGCGTTTGGGCGGAGCCGTGCAGCTGCAGCGCCTCTCCGATCCGCGTCACCAGTGCGTCCACCTCCGCTGAGTCCACGGTCACCGACTGCTCCAGCAGCAGGTAGTCATGCTTCCGGCACGGCATGGCGGCTGTCCTCCGTCTGGTCCTTCGTTGTGTTGGTGCGGGTCGGTGCTGTGTGGGTGCTCGGTGTCCTCGCTGCTCTCTCAGTTCATTTGTAAACAATGGCTGACGCGCTGCGGACTGTACCAAGTGCCCGAAGAGGCGGGGGAGCAGGGCGAACCCAAACACAGAGCCGATCCCGACAGCGCGGCGCCGAGGCTCCGGTTTACTCTTAATCCACTCAGGCGCGCTCTTGCTGCTCCGGTGCCAGAGCTCCGGACGAGAGCACCGGAGCCCCGCGAATCGGGGCCTTCCCGTCCCGCCCCCCCGGCCCCGCGCGCATTGGGCCGCTCCGCCGTCGCGGACGTTACATAACGGCGCGTGTGCAGGCAAAACAAACAAAGGCCCGAGTCCGTGTGACACTCACAGAGGAGCATGCGCACACGCTACCCCCTGCTGTCTGCTAGCCCATGCGCGTTCACGAGTCCACTGAACTGTGGGAGCCTTCAGGTGAAGGTGGCACGCGCTTCTGCACCCGTATAAAATCATCCCGGAGTGTTTCCGGTTTGTCTTCCTGTCCCCCATTCAATAAACTTTATTAACATGGCAGGAAACTCAAATCACTGTTGTTATGGTGGAGGTCCCGTGTGTGTGTGCGCGCGCGCGCGGGAACACGGTGTACGTTTGTTTCTGAGAAGTAGCAGCCGGTCTGAACCTGATGCTCCGTCGCCAACGAGCCTCACCACCGTAAAAGGAGCTACTATCACTGCAGACACGTGGTGCAGCAGCCAATCAGAGCGCTCGGCTGAGGTTTCCTCCGTGTGTGTGTGTGTGTAAAAACAGTCACCACTTCCTGAAACAGCAGCACATTCTTTGGCTCTGAGTGTCTTTGGACCATGTTTAAATAAAGCGCGAGCTGTAAAGGAACCGTTTCAGGCTGTGAGCCAATAAAGTTTATTTGAAACGTGTAATCAGCAGAGCAATGATGAAGTCACTCTCAGTTCAGGTGAGCAGGTGAAACACGGGTACTCTTCACCTGTCTGCCGTCCTCTGATGAACGCGCTCAACTTATCACAATCCCGCTGTCCTCACTCACACCTGAGCTTGGCAGCGGGCGTCCATCTTGTAATATACACGTTCTAACATACATGTTCTAGAACATTCTCAAGGTTTCGTTCGGGCCAAGCAGCGATGACCTCACAGTGAGGCGTTGTGAATGATGTTTGAAGATTTTAGTCGTGTCCAAATTCATGGGCTGCATCCTCCTGAGGACCCGGCCTTCGCGGTCTACGTGGCCGGGTCCTCAGAAGGTCGGGTAGGCTGGAAGTAAACGGCTGTGAAATGGAACGGTCTCGCCTTCAGATCTGTGTCACCGCTGTCTCTGTGGAGTTTAATAAACTCGGCCGTCTGCTCCTCGATATCTAAAATATAACAGGACACTGGGGTAAATTCTCGACCGTCTCACACTTCTGTTTAATCAGCTTTCTGTTTGACGTTTATTCAGCTGTGTGAAAATCACCCGATGGATTAATAACGTTTAATCTAATCTAATAACTTTAATCTCAGCCAAACTGATTTACTCACGAACAAATAAAACACTGAGAAAAGCCCAACAATAACATTTTTAGGTGGTCTAAGTGACTCATATATCACGTTTAACCAGAGAAGCAAAAGTCCGCGGTGATCTGAACATGATGTGCCGGGAGTTGTGCCGTTCTCTGCGGCTCCAGTGACCCTCGAGCTCCCGGCTAGCTATCGAGCTGGTGGGTAGAAGACGTCTCTGAAAACGTCGAAGCACTTTTGCAAATATGTGGTGTCTTGATACACCGAGCAGATATTTGATGTTTACACAACTACTTTCTCATCTGAAAATGTGTTAAAAGTTTATTTTGTGACCCAGAAAGATTAATAAGAGTAATTTTAAAACTTAGTAGTGGCCGCCATCGCCGGAAACTAGAGTTTGGCTGGGCCGCGCTATGAGTTCTGGGATATGGTAGGCCACGAAGGACACACCCGACCCATCCTTCAAATTCGGGGAAAAGGAGGACGCATTTGTCGGCTGCATTCGGAGGAGTCTACGAATTCGGACAGCCCTCGGCGCGTCGCTGTGACGTAATCGGCCTACAAACCCGTCCTCAGGAGGATGCAGCCCATGAATTTGGACACCCCCTTTGACACAGCACACTCTGCCACCTGTTCCACCTGTGTCCCGTCCGATGATCTGATTGGTCAGGGTTAGGTTTTGACGTTGGAGTGGTTGGGTCCTGCTAGCACCACTGCACTACATCAGTCCCGATGCCTTCATGTTTTCATGCTTACTGCTGACCAATCATAGTTCTCCCACAGATATCCAAGCACCTCCTTCCTGTGCGTCACAGTCACCTGGGGACTGCCCCCAAACTCTGACGTGCTCAAACAATGACGTCACCAACGACAGACTGGCAGGATGAAACATGGACGCTCTGGAAACTGAAGGCAGTGCAGAAACATCTGAAGTCTTCATTCTTATGAGAGACCTGTCAATCACAAGGCCTCACCAGTGAGGTTTCACAGCCAGCTCCGCCCCTTGCTTATTACGTCCGATTTGTAAACACAGACACATGACACGTTACAAGCGTTGTTTGTAACGTGTCAGGTCAGACTGGCTGAAGCCAGATTTGTGTGTAACGCTGGATTTTCAGAGTAAAGGTCGAACCTTCAGAGTGAATCAGTTAGCTCAGCCTGCTGTCAGGTATATCATGTCTATTACATGTTTATAAAAACCAGGTCAGACTGAAAATGAGAGCTCGCTGTGATGAAAGCACGTCCTCGCAGGTGAAAGTTTCACATGGAGCCATGTTCATGCCGACAGCAGAACCTCACACTGTTAATGTGAACCGTGCAATAAAGCGGCGCACCGAGTGCTTCCTGTCTGCACGTCAACACCTGAGCGAGGCTGTTTCAGAGGTCGCCCCCTCTGCTGCAGCCAGCGAGGGTTTGGCTGTGCGCTCCTGTGTTTGTGTAGGATCAGCAGGGCCATCTCAGAGCCAGCTGACATCATTGAAACACCCAGAGACCAAAGCAGCGGCTGCTTCACATCATGAACATGCCAACGGTGACACGGGAGTCTGTGGGGACTGGCTCACTGCTGCATCTGCTGGGCACCAGAGGAACTGCGGGACTGGTGGTTTATTCCAGGCTGGTTTCCTGGAAACTAAAATAATCTTTGTTTTAGCCGTTGAGCTTGAGAAACATGCCAGAGCGCCCCCTAGGTGAACTGCAAGGTTACTGACAGGAAGCCCTGCGGTGTTAAACGCAGTGGTTTCTGGGTGCTGATTGGAGGATTCATTTCAGTGAATTTGTTTTTGAATCCCAGGTTTGGACTCAGTCAGCTCCTGGTTCACAGTGTGTGTTGTGTTTGGTTCCCTCCTGCTGGCTGTGGTCATCGGCTCCCCCCCGCCCCCCTGTCCCCGGAGGATCAACTTTGATAGCAGTGGGAGCGCCGCCAGCAGCTCGGGTTCTCCGAGTTTGTTTCCTCATTCAGAGAGAGGGGGAAGCTCCCCCGCTCCACGAGGAATGTGAGGCGGCTGCACATGGCAGGAAGTGATATCACAGGATTTATGAGTCCCTGCAGTTGTAAACACAGAGAAGGCGAGGCGAGCAGAAAGCAAACAAGCCTCCTTCAGCTTTACTCGGCCGGCCAAAAGTCTATAGACACTCCTCTCTGTTTCAACGTGCACTGAGCCCCCAGATCAGCCGACTCCACCCCACTCGCACTCTGGGGCGGTGAGGTCAGAGCCCAGATGGAGACGGCAGATGATATCTGCTTCCTGTCAGTCAGACCGAAAACAAACATGTCACATGACTCCCATTAAATCCTCTCATTACAGCAGATTAGCAGCTCGCCCGCTCCTCGCTCTGAGCGACAAACATCGCATCATACACACAGAGACCTGCTAATCAGCACCATCCAATCAAAAGCCTCGAATTTCACTCATTAAAACCAGAGCTCAGCTTTCTCAGGCGCTCTGTTAATACAGTACCCTCACAGCAGCCGTGTCATTGGTCAGAGGAGGCTCCAGCAGCACAAACAGGGTCCAGACGGCTAACAGCTACAGCTGCCTGTCAGTCAAAGAGACCACGCCTCTAATAATGCACACAGGTGAGTTTTAGAAACCTCTTCCCCCGCACAGGTGTTATGAAGGTGGAAATCATCCAGAGAAAGGCGCAGCGTCTGCTTCAGACTGTAAACATGTTTATTGAACAATGTCTGTGGGGTCTGACTCACTGCTGCCTCTGCTGGACACCAGAGGAACTGCAGTGAGCTGCGGTCACGCTGAGGTGAAGCCTCTGAGTAAACTCTGTCATTGTGTACGGTGGACGTTTAATGACTGTCATTAAATCGCCGTCGGCCCCGCCCTCCTGCTGGTTCCGCCATGTTTGTACTGAAGTCAGCATTTCCATCAGGCTGAAGCTGAACCCTGTGCTCTGCCACAAGTAAAAACATGGATTACATAACAGTGCATGAAACCGCCACACACACCACGTGCTTTGTGTGTGAGCGTGGATGTACGTGAGCGGTGAGGGGTTCTCCTCAGCAGCCCCGGGGCATTGTGGGATTGATAAACAGAGCTGATATGACTGATGGGGCGACACCTCTACAGTTATATAACACACCCCGGGTATGTATGCATACGTGTGTGAACACACCCTGCACGTTGAGCTTTCCCAGTGACACACACGGTGTCAGATGGAGGGTCTGAGAGGGTGTTCCTCACCTGCTCTCAACGGTTTTTAAGGTGGACTTTAAGGTGGACTGCTCATTTTGTTGTCAAACCCTATCAGAGCAGCTTTGTATGAGTCACAGTTCACAATAATGCTTCTTTATTTGACACTGCTGCTCTATCCAGCCCCTCAGTTCCTGCTCTGTCTGAAACCAGAAACGTACCCGCAGGTTGAGCTGACGACGACTGTGATTGGACGCTTGCTCAGTGCATTTCCACCTGAGGAACGCAGCAGCTCTGAGGAAAGACGCTGGCTGCACGCCGCCACGCAACGCAGTGCCAACAGGTGACCTCACACCTGCACAGGTGGGAACAAGAACAGAGGAAGGAAGTAAAAACACATAATCTGGTCTTCAAAATAAAACAGGAAGTGAACTGAAGACAGAGGAAAAGAAAGACTCAAAGAAACACAAAGCCCTCAAAACAAATACACTGATGAGCACGCGGCGAGCAGCTGTGTTAAAGCGTCACGCTGCACACAAACTGAAGGCCGAGGCCAGCTGTTATCCGCCGGCCTGTTCCTCTGGACACCGACTCGCTTCAGTCTCAGTTTCTGAGAACACGCCACTGCCCCACCTCCCTCTCTTGCAGCCAAAACGGTTGAAGTTGTTTTTGTTATTGTTGAGACTGAGGCGGAGCACATGGGCCAGAGAGAGCGCTGCAGGACCAATCGTCTGCTCGCTGCCAAATAAGGAATCACAACTTTATACAGACAAGTGAAGCCCTGCTTTCAAAGGTCAGAGGGCAAGAAACCAGAGAGACGACAGACAAAAAGTCATCTCATCATAAAAACAAGAAGAACTCAAACTGTGTAATCAGGTTTTTACAGTCATGTTGATCAAACAGCTGCAGGAGCATCTCCCAGCCTGAATTGAACTAATTCATTTTAAGTTATCCAGAAACCAGCAGAAACCAGCAGAAACCAGCAGCACCTGCAGCTCCAGTTCCCACCAACCAACAGGCTAAAGACAGAAGCGCCACCTGCTGGCCACAGGGACACAGTGCAGGTCCAGCATCTGAGACTGCGAGAACAACAGTAACAGAATCATCATCATCATCAGTGTCGTGGTCACGATGATGATGAAGGCTTGGAGCAGCACACGGAGAGCAGCTGCACGAGTGGGCGTCGATTCCCCGAGTCCAGCCCACAGCACCAGCCACTTAAACATCTGCAGCAGCTGGAGTTCAAACCATCTTTAATTCACACCGTTTGATTCTGACCAACATTTCGTGTTGTTTAAACGTTTTCTCTCAGCTTCACCAACATGTCCCGAGAAGAACGTTTTGGCAGCGGTCTCGTTAGAGACCGCCTGTTTCTGGCTAGGGAACAGGAAGTTGAACTTCTGTAACCCCGCCTCCTCAGCTCTGATTGGTCACCCATGCAGGTGCAGAGCAGCAGAGGAATCTGCAGCGTCATGCCATGGATGTGCTCAGCGTCTAAATCCAGACACTCCAGCTGCCAGCTTCCTAGAAGGACTGCAGACAGCGTGCGGGACAGAAATAACCTGCTGCTGAGGCTCCTGATATCATGTGACCCACGCCGAGTGTTTCTAAACACGTGTTGTTGTGTGTGAGCGATCAGATGTGTGAGTATCCTGACGTCAGGGATCAAGGAGGCGGAGCCGCTCTCAGGTCAGCTCTTGGTCCGAAAACGTCTTCTGAGCGTGAACTCAAACGTGAGCTGCCATCGTCACACCCATTTCATCACCTTCATCCATCACTTCATCTTTGCTTCCAGATCTTTCCTTCAGGTCAGAACAGACTCTACGCGTCTCCTGACAGGGAGCCCGCTGTCCTGCCTGGGAGCGTCTCGTGACCTCGCCGCTGCGCCCATCGTGTGCAGCGCTCGGTTCAAGGTTCTTTATTTGTCACATGCATAGTTATACAAGTATAACACACAGTGAAATGTAGCCTGACACGCTCCTCGACATGTGCAAAAATTGGGGGGGGGGGGGTGTAGAGGAAGAACATTATATATATATACACACACACACATACATATAGTATATACACTGGGTGAATGTGCAGTAGTAGCAGCAAGCAGGTGAATTCTGTACATTAATATGAATAGACATCTGACTATTTTACAGGATAGACAATATCAACATATTTAAAATTAAAGGAATTGAAATGTACATTGTGCCTTGGTTTAGTGTCTGGAAGAGTCCTGACTCAGTCAATTATAGATGATGTGAGAGGGCGGGTGTGTGTGTTTAGGGCACGGATGGCTTGGGGATAGAAGCTCCTCTTGAGTCTCTCTGTCCTTGCCCAGAAGATGCGGAACCTTCTACCAGATTGCAGAAGTTGGAACAGTTTGTTGCCAGGATGGGACGGGTCCTTCAGTATCTGCGCTGCTCTAGTCCGGCATCTCCTGGTGTAGGTGTCCTGAAGCGGGGGGAGAGCAATCCTGCAGCAGCGTTCAGGCGCTCTTGGAGATACGAAAGAGTCCTGGATGGTTTCAGAGCAGACAGGCACGCTTGGTGAAGGTGACGGGAGCGGGGATGGAGGCGTTTTTTGAATCCACGAAAAATAAAAGTAGCCGTGAGCGGATGACACGCAGAGGACGTCGTCGCTGCTCGAGTTTCGGTGCTGTCACATCCCGTGTGAGGCGGCAGTGGCGGGGGGGGGGGGTCTGAGGCCAGCTGGCACCCGGAGACTGGGTCAGGTGTCAGAGTTGAGCGGGTTCGCCGCTCTGGTCGGGGTCAACCCAGGACACGTGATCCACTCCTCACACGGGGCCCACGGTTCTATTTTAATCCATTTAAATGTCACATTTGTTTTTAGCTCAAGGCCTTAAACAAACAAACGAGAAACCAGTCATGGTGACGATGATGATGATGGTGTTTAAAGTCCAGCCTGATTATTTTCTGCTGATAATTCTAATAAATAATAACTTTTTATTGATATCATTGGTTAAATATAAACATTTCTATTTCACGTCCACTGTGGAGCGACTCCAGCTGAATAGACGCCATCGTGCACATGGCTCTCTGAGCTTTACCGTTGATAAACGGCGCCCCCTTCAGTGAGGAGGTGACCTTTACCCTGATTACGGTTGCTTCGTTTTGAAGGTACGAGCTGTGACGATGCCTCTGTGCAAAGAAACAGCAACAAAACAAAACTGTCGCCATCCAACGACAGGCGAGTTCTGGAAACAGGTGATATTCTCCTGCCCGTCAGCTCAGACATGCTACACAAATACTGTAATACCTGAAGAGGTACCGCCTCTTCAGGCGAGTCATCAGTGATGTTTCTGTAATTCTTCTACATGAGGAAAAGATTAAGTGTTTCAGGAGGCAGATTAACCGTTTAGTGACAGAGTCACACCTGAAACACCCAACAGGTGGCCTCACCTGAAAAATTAAGTGAGAATCACGTGAAGGCTCAGAGTGTCAGGGTCTAGCAGGTAAGATCAGAGCCCGCCTACAGACACACACCAAACCGCCAACAGCTTCACTTCCTCCGATGTCCACAAACAAGCCATCTTTTATATACAGTCTGTGGTCTCCAGTTGCGCTGAGGTGAAGACGCAGCAAAGAATGTCCATAGACCCTCCCCCTGGTGTGGCGTTTAAGATGATGTCACAGGTAAAGTCCTGGCTGTGTGGGCGTGGCGTGAGGAATGAACGCGAGGGTCGGAGGAAATCTGTCCAATCCGATTAAAGCCGCCGTGTTTCCTCCTCGACGCTCGGTTACTTAAGTAGGTGAACTGAGCGTCACACCTGAGCTGCACTCAGCTCCGGTACCTGTTTCTCCCTCAGCGTCCGTCTCAAGCTCCTTCTCTGCTGTCCTGCAGGACGAGGTGAGGGCGGGAGGAGGACAGAGAGCTGGTCAGTGCTCTTGTTTACAGATGTAGAACATCTGTCGCTGCAGGGTCAGGGGTCAGAGGTCAGAGCAGCACTCACAGTTTCAGTTCGGCGGTCCTTCGTGGTCAGAGCAAGGCTGGTACCCGAGCATCAAGTGACAGCGGCAGCATGTAATGGTCACCGTGACGCAGACCGTACATTTGATCTGAGCTAAAAGTTTAAATCACCGTCAGTTTCAGTCTTTTATGTGGGAAGTAGATTCAGAGTTTGCTGACATTCCTTCATGCAGAGCTCTGCTGGCTGAGTTGGGATAAAAGTTCTCAATAGAGTTTTTGAGCTCAGCAAGGAAACCTGTCAGTTCATGGACATGTATGATGCAGTGAAGCTGTCACTAATGCACCAGTGCAGCCTGCCTCACTTTCCCTGTTGCCAAGTCATGTTGAACCAAGTCAGCGCACTTTGCTGAGCTGCACCTGTGCAGATTCAGATGCAGCTGCAGTGTAATGATGCACTCAGGGAAAGACACTGAATGGCCGCACAGTTTATTAGCTCCACTCCTGCAGCTCCGTCTACATGCGGCTCCAACCTTGTGTTTGCTCTCATTTACTTTTCCTTAGGTTTTGGCAGCATGTCCTTATTTCTAACTTGCATAATTTTGACAGGATATATTTTTATGAAGAGCAAAATATTTAAAGATAAAGTTTATTTTTTTAAGTTTATTTAATCTGGAATAATATTCCTGTCTGTTTTATTCATATTTATGTTTAAAAAACAGTTTGTGTTCAGTGAATGTTTATCTTGTTTGGCCCGCGACCTGACGTGTGCCTTGAGTTTGACGCCCCTGCTCTAAACTGTGCGTGCACGTCAGCTGACTTGCCGCACACGTTGCTCCTTACAGGACATCAGTGTGTTTGAGTCTACTGGTCTCAACTGGAAATAACCAACACGTCTCTTGATACTGGCTCAGCTCCCAGCTTCTGTAGTTGAACCAACGTTTTGGAGAAAAACGATGTTCTGGACATTTTCCAGTCTGGTTCCCACAAACTGCACTGAAACAGCTTTACTTAAAGTGTGTGGTGACATGTTGATGGCAGCAGACTCTGGAGAGTACACCGTACTGGTTATACTGGATCAAAGGCCTGTTCGGGATTACTGGTGTTGTTTTAAATATCGTATCTATCAGAGACATCTTTTACCGTCTGTGTGAATCAAGTGTTGTCATCAGCTCTGCCACCTCAAGGATGTGGCGAGGTCCAGTTCTGCCTCCAGGACAAATGATGAGACCACAGCATCTCCTGTCATCTCTGTGCTGATGGCATCAGGTGTTCTGCTCTTTCAAAGCTTCTGAGTTCTATAAATTGTCTTGTTTGAATAATTGTCAGAAATCAAACAGTGGTTGAACCACAGCTTCCTCCAGCTAAATACAGATAAGACAGGAACTTTTGCTCCTGATCACATGATCTCAGCTTTGTGTGCGTCCTGTCTGACGCTTCAGTCTGAGAATCTGCGCACGGCTCGTTCGAGCTGCTTCTTTCAGCTGCACACTTTCTAACTGCTCATGTAAAGCTAAACAGTTTCATTATGGGTCAATGTGGCTACACTGTTTATCTGTACATGACAAGAAAACCTCATCTGTGTCAAACGAGACAGTTTAGCTCCTCCCACTAACCAGCAGGAAGGTGAAGACCTTTGAAAACGTCCTGCCTGACATCATGCACATGCAGGAGAAGCCTGAGCTCATCATCAGAAACCCTGTTTAACACGAACGTCCAGCACCAGAGGAGTCACATGACAGGAGTCACATGACAGGAAGGGTAAAACGGTCTCGAGGGTTCAGTCTCCTGAGGCTACGTCCACACTGGCCCGGATAGATTTGAAAATGGCGTTTCCGCCTGAAAACGCCGTTTTCAAATCTATCAATGTGGAGGAAAAGCAGCGAGTTTGTTAAATGGAGGTGGAGTCGTTGCTGCGAGTAACACAAAAGTACAAAGTTGCAAAAGCGAGTGAGAGTTAAAGAATTTGAGGAAAAGCTTTTTGGAGCGCGTGCAGACTGATGTTCATCTTTAACAGGGCTGTCAAACAGAACAGCTGCTGTGTAACGCCCTCCGCTACCTTTGTTTAACTGGCCACATGACTGCATCACATGACTAACATGCGTCATCGTTTTAGAAAGTTTGCGTTTTTGCTGTCCACACTGCGACGCGAAGCACTGTTTTCAAATCTTTTTGTTTTCGACAGCGTTTTGAAAACGCCGCGCTTTCGTTCACGGAAAACGCCGCCTCAGTGTGGACGGGACGCCAAAACGGAGAGAAAATGTTTTCAAAAAACGAAAACGCATTACTGTGGACGTAGCCTGGAAGTCGGTGATGCATCTGTAGCGACCTCGCCTCCTTCAGCCCATTTAAATGCGAAGCACTTCAAACCTACCAGCAGGGGCGACTCCTCATCAGCTGACCTGAGCTCAGTGAGGAGTGGCGCCCAGCTCGCGGCCTCGTCGACGCCGCTTCTGCATTTTGGTTTTTGGAGCTCAAAGTGGATTTGTAACCTGAAGTGCACACGTGCAGCTCGTGACCGAACCGATGCCTCGTCTCTGGAGAGATGATGATTGGCCGAGAGGACAGACACATCGATGAACTGCTCCTGAGGACTCGGCGAAGGCGTACAGACAAGAGCGAACAAACGTCTTTTATTCTTTTAAATGTTGGGAACAAAAACTTCAGAATTACAAACGACCCATTAAAAATTCCAACACACAGAGGGTCAGTGAAGGACACACAACCACTTCAGGAACACATACAAACCAACAGAAAACTGAACGCTCTGGTTTGAAAACAAAGAAATGCTTAATGCACCTGAGAGCAGGAGCCAATCAGCAGCCTGAGAGCTGCGGCCTTCAGTCACCAAATAAAACTCGTGTACACTTGGAGAGGCGGTTCCAAAGTAAGAACAAACCTTTGGTCCCGCCCGTCACAGTTTCAGTCCCACAGCGGCTGCGGCTGTCCCGCCATCGACATGTACTCGTCCAGCTCGGCGTCCAATCGGCTCCGGGACGTGGACATGTAGTCGTCCAGCTGTTTGTCCAGTCGGCTCCGGGACATGGACATGTAGTCGTCCAGCTCAGCGTCCAGCTGCTTCTTCGTTGGCACCACCTTTCTGCTGCCACCACGCCCCTTTGAAATGGTGGCCCCGCCTATCCGCAGCTTTACCCCGCGCCGTCTTCGTCCTGCCAGAAACAAAATTGATAGATTTACACAAACAGGAGTCAGCAGGTCAAAGGTCAGCAATGTAATGCCACTCCCTCTTTGGTTTGTTTCCATGGAGACATGATTCACTTTTAGTTTTCCTGCTGTTGGTTCTTGTGCGTTTGTGTCCTGAGAGACACCGTGAAGTTTCTTCATCTCTTTATTATCTGACCCTTTAGGCCCCTCCCTCATTCGGCCCCTCCCTCCTGGGCGGATAAAGGCCCGCATGGTCATTTCCTGTTGGGTGTCAAAGCCAAGCCAGAACAAAGTCATGAGCCTGTAAATATAACCATGCAATGTTCTGTGGAAGCCCCTCCCCCTCTGTACTAGGTACAGGTAACCCCGAGCTCCAGCCATAGAGGCGGTGTCCCGATTCAGGGTCTGCAGCCTTAAAGGCCGCATTTTAAGGCCGATTACGTCACAGCGGCACAACGAAGGCTGTCCCAATTCAAAGGCTGCTCCAAATGCGTCCTTCATTTCCCTGAATTTTAAGGCTGTGGCGGTGTAGACTTCGTGGCCCAACATATCCCAGAATGCATAGCGCAGCAGTGGGTGTGGATAATTTTGCCAGAAAACACGGCGGAAGCGGAGCAGCTGAAGAGTAAACTTTAAGTACTGAATATGATGTCACTTATTTATGTGCGAATGTTTAATAATGAAGAACATTAAAACATGACTGTTGGTCACATGTCGGCAGAGTCATGTGACATTAGCGACGTTTGTACTAACTTGGTTTTAAAGCCTTTCAATATGCGCCGTTCGATAGCTGAGCTTAATCTGACAGAGAATCTGATGATTTTGTGGATAATTAAAGTCGGTCATATATCCACAAACACAACAAGCTGAAAGTCAGTGATGCTGCTCGGTTTGCAGTCCTGTATTATCAGTCTGTATTATAAGTCACTATATTATCCAATATTGGATAATATAGTGTAATATAATAAATCTACCCTACCGCCTACTGGTGTTGGCCAGAGGGGCCGATGGCGCAATATGGCAGCCTGGCTTCTGTCAGTCTGCCCCAGGGCAGCTGTGGCTACAACCGTAGCTGCCTCCACCAGTGTGTGAATGTGAGAGTGAATGAATAGTGGCATTGTAAAGCACTTTGGGTGCCTTGAAAAGCGCTATATAAATCCACTCCATTATTATTATTATTATTAAATCACTTACGAGTTTAATTTGTCAGCAACTTCCTGCCAGCCCTCTCTCCTTGCTTTTGCAGCCTTTGCAGTGTTCCCTTGCGTTTTAATTAAACTCTGAAACTCCTGAAATCCCTCAATCAAGAGTTCTTGCTCTGCTGCCGAAAAATACCGAGCGCGCTCCTTCGACATTTTCGCCGACCAATCAGAGGGTTGCCGATCAATGTTTCTACTATCGATGCGTAGCCCCTTTTACGACACCCAGTGATCTCACATTACTTCATCCAGCTGTACTAATCGTCAACAGCAGGTGTGTTCGGAGAACCGGATTAGCGAGCTCACGGTTAGCGCGATGATTTGGTCTTGGATGTAGTAAGCGAGGTACGAAGAACGGACCCCTGAACATCACGGCACAAGCAGGATTCACTGCACTGTTAATGTTAGCTATGTTATATTGCTGCCTCTGTTCGGTGGTGTCGAGCCAAACGGACTTTAACGTGTGTCTGTGAAGGTTCTCAGTCATCCAGGTCATCGTAGTCTAAGGAGCTTGGAAAGAAAAGCGTCTGGACTTCTTTAAGTTGCTTGAAGACGTTTCACCTCTCATCCGAGAAGCTTCTTCAGTTCTAAGGTCAAATGGTGGAGAGTCCCAGATATAAACCTAGTGGGAGTTTCCCCCCACAGAGGGACAAAAGGACCCCTGACTGTCATGCTTGACTGTCTTTGAGTGAAGATTTAAGGTGATTGGAAATGTAAATAACTGCAACTTGAATCTTTACTCAAAGTAGAGTTCAAGCTCACTGCTGTAATGAATCATAATATAATAATAACTATAATATTGGCCATATTATATTTAATTACCACAGTGAGATGACTTTAGTCTCATGAACAACATCAGCTCATTGTTATTTTCTAGCTAATCTTAAATGACTGTTCAGCACAGGAATGAAGCCCAACAATCATGTTTCAGTCCCGTGGTCTCAGATACTCAGCTAATCAAACACAGCTCATGTAAAAACAAACACATGAACAAAAGATTTTCTCCTTTCTTTCTTTCAAATAAAGCTGTCTGAAATGCTTCCAGCAGTTGGTGTCATGGTTGCATTTCACAGGCCTCGCACTTCTTAGTGGTGCTTGAGCACCGTCAAGGCTGCAGACCCTGAATTGGGACACAGCCAGTGCACCAGAGCAACCGTTAGCCTCTGGCAAAGGGCCTTTGACCTCTAAACATTTAACCTTTGAGGAGGGGAGATTTCAAAGCTCTGACTCAGTAGGGGTCAGCTTAGTCGAGCTACTGGGACACGCCCCCCTGGCGGTCAGCCCTCCAGCTGTATTTAAACGTCTTTGAATTTAACTGGCAGACAGTAGCTGTGCCATCAGATGCACGAATCAGAGCGCAGCTCTCCTAACCCCGCCTAACAGGCCAAATCGCACCAACCTTTTCTCCACAGCTCAGCATGAAGCTGTGCTGAGAAACTCACCTGAGGTCAGCGGTCTCAGCTGGCTCCGCCTCCCGAGTCGACCGCTCAGACCTACTGCTCCTGCAGAGGAAACGCACGCACAGGTGGAGCACAGGTGAGAATTCTACTGCAGCTTCAGTCTAGCGAAGAAGGCCACACACTGCTGCCCCGCCCACTGCGCGCCGTGTTTCAGATACTCACGCCTGCAGGTGGAGGTGACCCGCGCTCTCCACCTGTATTTGTTCATGAAGCTCCAGAAGCCTTGATGCGCAGAGGCTGACGGGCGGCGAGTTACCCGCTGCCAGCCGAGTCGAGTCCAGACGCTCCTCTTCCTCCTCAGGTGACGATGCTCCGCCCTCTCAGAGCTCCCGGCAGCCTGCAACACAGAGACACAGCAGCTCGCTTTTACGGTGCAGTAGCTCGCCATCCACTTGTAAAATCGGACGAGTGTGCACATGCTGAGAACCCTTATGATGACGCAGCGGTGACCCGTGTGGGCGATATAACGAATGCACTCGATGCACCGCGGGTTTTTCACGTACGATGGCAAAAATGACTTTATCGTAACTATCCAGTACAGGTTGCCATGGAATTCTGCACCAAATGCATCATTAACCCCGCCCCCCAACCAGACACTGTTCTACCTGCGCTGAGCGTGCATGTTTATACCAAAGAGGGAAGAAGATTGCGACAGAGTTTCAGACTCGCTGTCATTTGATTTCACGAGGATGTCGAACAAAACCTCACACTGGTTTGGTCCCACAAACACCTCACGACCCCATCGCGCCAGGGATGGTTTCACTGTTTTCAACTCCACGTGGCGGCTGCAGCGTGTCAGACGAGCAGGCCGGTGGTCCTCCGATGAACACCTGGGCCGCCCTTCTTCACAGGTGACCTGTGACCCCTCTGGGACTCACCTGTGGAAGAAGCAGCGATAAGGGAGCTGACTTCATCAGCAGGACCACGGGCAGGGCAGCGGATGCTCTCTGATGCAACCTGGAGCAGGTCTGCTGTTCCACCAGGACTCTGGAGAAGCTGCCGGCAGAGAGAGGAGGGAACGTCAGCACAGTGTGCCTGACCTTTAACTTTGCAGGACGCAGGAGGTCATGGTAACTCACCGCTCGTGCAGGGACACCGTCGATGTTCCTCTGGGGCGAAACGAACCTGGCTCTGATGACTCCATCTGCCTCTGGATGCCGGACCCTGTTCACCTGCCGCCTGATTCAAAAGGATAAAAAGCTTCATTCAGCACGGAAAGCGGAAAAAGCAGCAGCTCCGGTAAAACTGCCACTTCTTGATGTCTGCCTTCATATCGGCATTCTTCAAAGAGCCCACACGCGACCCTGTTCATTTACACAGCTGTTTAACTCACACAGATATCTCCCGTCTTTGAGACGGAAACGCAGATAAAAATTTAATTAATCTCGCTTCGTGGTTCAAAGGTCAGCCGAATTTAAGAGGAGGCCTCAGTGACCTCGTGGTGTTCAACACAGTCTGTGAGCGCTCTCAGTTTCCGCAGGTAACACGGAAATTTCCAATTTCGCTCTGTGCTAAAGCGGCGCTGGCCCGCCATTTTGTGTCCGCGCAAAAAAAGCAGCGCTCACAGCTAACGTTAGCTTCCACAGTTCACCTGTTCAGTTATAATACGTCACCCACGCTTACCTGTATCTGAACGTCCTACCGGGAGAAGCTCACGGCTTAAAACAGACACACCTGTTACTAACTGTAAGGTCACCTCCGCTTGCTAACACTCGTGCTAATTAAGCGCAATGCTAACCCACAAGCTGTTGTTAGCATTAGTTTTACAAAGTTTAGTTTTTACAGATCAGCTAATTCCTCTCCACAGGTTTTAGGTGAGCTCCGGTGAGGCGAGCAACAGCACCTGGTGTTTCTCTCACAGCTCAGCCGCTAAATGTAGAGGCCAAACCGCCGTTAAAGTCACGCTCTGCCCGGGTTAACCGCAGCTAACGGCCCGCTCTGGGGTCAAGTTCACATCTATAAGTCAGCAGCACACACACCTGTGTCAGACTCACAAACACAGAAGCCCACACAGGTGAATGTGTGTAGAAACATGTTTGATCCGCAGGCAGAACTTTAAGGCTCCAGCAGTTCCGAAGGCTATTTCTGCCAATAATTATTATTATTTTGTTTAACCAGGAAGATCCCATTGAGATTAAAAACCTATTTTTCAAGGGAGACCTGGCGACGACAGGCAACAGCAAGTGTCTCACATTTACAAAAATTACTCAGTTAAACTCAGGCAGCAAAAACACGCATGCAAAAATAAATAAAATTTACAAAAAAATAATATAATTCAATAAAATTCAGTTAAAATGACAAACTAATTGAAACAGTTGCATGTTGTGGACTTGGCCTCAAGGATTCTTAGTTTAGATTTCAAACCACTTGATGAGAGTCGTTTCCTGCAGTCCGTTCCAAGCCGAGGGGGCTATGGTCAAAATCTCTTTTGCCAAGTTCAGTTCAGGCGGACGAAGAGGATACGACCAGCATGTTTCACTGCAAGCAGGGAACATATGAAGGCAGCAATCCGATTATTGCCTTATATGTAAAACTGTATAAATGAGAGTTCCTCCTAATGGCCAAAGCAGGCCGTAGAACTCTCAGTGGTGAGTCTGAGATTTACTGTTAGTGATGAACCTCAGAGAAGCACGACACACAGTATCAACACGAAGCATTCATATATAGAATAGACATTTCTATCTGTCTCCAGCACAGATAAAAACGTTGCAGCAACAAACTGCTTCTTTGTATTCAAGAAAAACGCGACTTATTTTGAAAATAAAATCGCAGTATTAACTTCAGTGTTTTTACGAGATTCTCTTCATGTGGTTTGAAGGTGAGCGAGTCATCCAGATATTTCTACGTGTGAACCAAAACATCGAGTCGTGGTTTAAAGGAGAAAACACAGTTAAAGAAAAATCTACAAATCAAAGGTTAAAAACAAACATCCTAATTAAATTAAAGACTGGAAAGGTGGTCATGAGTAAAACATCAGGCTTGGTGGGTGGGGTGGGTTTTTCAAAATTGCCTTCATATTCTTTTTTCTTTTTACTATATAAATAAAACATTAGAAAATATGAGACATTTGAGGCTGGGACTTTGGTTTTCTATTAAAGCGCCATCACTGACCGCTCATGGCTTCAGTTGTGGATGCTGGTCCCCAAAGACGTCCACAGACTGGAGGCCTCGGCCTGCTCGGTGAGGGCGTTCTCCCTGTGGGAGCTTGACAGAGCTGCCGTCCTCGGTGCAGGACCAGTCAGTCTGGGACTGAAACCGCAGAGGTTTCCATGGCAGACGGTCGGAAAGCCAAGAGTTGGCCTGAAAGAGGAAGAGGACGTTTTATTGTGAAAGAGTGTGTGCAGCAGCTGCAGAGTTTTAGAGGAACACACTCTTGTTTTTGTGTCTTTATTTATTGTAGGGCCTGAGTGCAGACAAATGTCACTCTGTCCCTTTTTGTTTCATCATAAAGGTCAGCTGTTTTTATTCTGCAGCTTCAATGTTTCTGTCAAACACGAGAAATGTGTTTCCTCGACTTTCGCCACCAGATGGCGCCAAACACACACACAGACACACACACACACACACAGGAGGGCTGTGATTGGCTCTCTCACGGCTGAAGTCACGCGCACAAACTTTCTGACAAGGCAAAGCGTGTTTCCGGCAGTATCACAAAATAAAAGCAGCAGTAACTGATGCGGGAAAATGAGTGAAAGGAGAGTTTTTGAAGCTGCATTTTGGAAATATTTTAGTTGAGTTGAGTTTTAAAACGTTTCTTTAACCCAGGAAACATCTCTAATAAGTGTTAATATATTTCTGTTAATCATTTTAATCGTTTTTAACCCTTAATGAGTAAGCTTGCCCTAACGAGATTTGATGCTTTTCTTTGTGACGTGAGAATGAATTTAGGTTCACAATGAAGTAAAACTAGGTCAACTAAAAGAAAGGAAAACTTTAGAACGGGACAAATAACTAAAACTAGACAGCGAAAGCACGATTACAGGTGAATAACCGAATAGCCACTTTTCAATAACATGAAAAATAAAATAACATAAATTTTAAAAAGAACAAAAATCAAACCAAGCAGAAAAATAAGGCAAACTGTAATTATCATTGTATAAAACTTAAATTGACTGTGCAGTGAACTCAGACAACGCACACAGGCAACATTACAGTGACATCGATGACAGGTGGCAGGTGTGCAGGCAGGAAGCACAAACAGGTAAACCGCAGGTAAACGCTCCACATCTTAACAACGCTCAGTTTTGTCTCTGTGCTCTTATTTTGGAAGGCCCCAGAGGTCGCCAGACTTCCTGTTATGTCTGGCCGTCGGGGGAGCATGACATAGCCCCCACCTCCTCCTCCCCCCGGTGAGCGTGCAGACAGTCTGGATGCAGACGGAGTCGCACGCGGACGCGCCGACGGACGAACCTCCGGCCTCACGGACCCGGCAGCGGATCATAGCCGAGCGGAGAGCGCCGAGCCCGGTGAGTGCGCCGCAGGAGCCCGCTGAGAGCTTTTGTAATTCTTCTGTGAACAACTGTTGATGCAGCAGTCGGGTCAGCCAGTGAGCGTCAGGCATCGTCAGCATCTGATGACGTCATAGAGCCACGGTCACGACGTCATGTTGCTTACAGTTTGATGAAAAAATGAAAGCAATCAGTAGTGAGACGAGGATGTGCATGTGTGGTGATCCTGTCTCCTCCTCACCTCTCTGTCTGTCTCAGAGGGAAGTGACGTGTGTGGGGGGACAGGAGTACTTCTGATCACTGACAATACGATCAATATCAGCCCCTGCTCTGTATCTGTGCTCAGGGACCGTATGAGGTCACCTGTGGATCAGCTATAGGATCTGTTCCTGGCCCACGGGCACACCTGAGCGTCCCACCTGTCTGTGTGTTCCTGTCATGTATTTCCTGTTCCTCTGGCTGGTGGGTTCACGTGAAACCTGACAACGACCTCAGCGTTTATCACGGGTCTGTGTGATGTCACCGAGGGCACACAAGCCCCACCCACATAGATCTGTCCGGGGAAGTCTTTTTATGGATCTGATTGTTGAGCCGTCTGAGCAGATTCTGTTTTACTTTATCAGGTGACCATGTCGGTGCTCGGCCCCGCCCCCAGCAGCGCAGACGCCTGCCTCAGCATCGTCCACAGTCTGATGTGCCACCGGCAGGGCGGCGAGAACGAGGGCTTTGCCAAGCGCGCCATCGAGAGTCTGGTGAAAAAGCTGAAGGAGAAGAAGGACGAACTGGACTCGCTCATCACCGCCGTCACCACCAACGGCGTGCACCCCAGCAAGTGTGTCACCATCCAGAGGACGCTGGACGGCCGGCTGCAGGTATGGCGGTGAAAACCTGACAGAGGGCCCACAGGAAGGCTTGAGGCTCAGAGAGGAAGTAGTCACCTTATTTTATTCTGACAGAGTTAGAAAGATAACAGGACTTCAAAGAAAAAGTCTTTAAAGTCTTCAGGCTCCGCCCCTCACCTGGTCTGCACCTGATCCTGTCCTTCCTGTGTCCTCTGTCGGCGCTCCAGGAGCTCCTCACCGCTGATATAATAATAATGATGATGATGATGATGGAGCTGTGAGCAGCAGCCTGGGTGTGTCCCCCAGTCTCTCAGTAATTATGAGACCAGAGGACAGAGCACACCTCAGTCTGCTGAGCAGGTTCACACCAGGAACAGCTGATCCGGCCCACAGCGCACCCCTCCCCCCACAGTCCCACTAAAACATGCGACACCTTCTCAGGAACTTCTGAAACATTCACAGACCCTTTAAACCAAAACGTCCCCACCCCACGAACCGTAAAAGGAGACGTGGTTCACCTGAGGACATTGTCTCCATCCCCACTCCGTCATCCTGTGTATGCTGCTGTTAAAATGTTTCTGTGATAAGTTCAGGTTGGTGGGAATATGCTTTAAGGATGCAGGGCTGGGCGGGGCACACAGGTGAGCCGCACACCTGTAGCAGGCTCCTGTCACGGAGCGCTGCTTCATTAAACCTCAGCCTCCATTCGCCGCAGCGTCGCCTGATGAGCGAGCTCTGGAGCGCGTGCCTGTGCGAGGGCGGTGGGCCTGAGCTGACGCCGTTTCAGTCTGAGGGTCGGCATGTGAGCGAGGAAGACCCGAGAGATCAAACCTCGAAGGCATAACCAATAAAACGGAAGCGGTTAGAACCACGTTACAGCGTCGGTGTGACTGCAGGATCCTGCAGAACGTCGCAGGTCTCACATCCAAACAGCAGCAGGAGGAGGAGGAGGAAGGGCAGGCTGGCTTGTTTTGTCTGAAACACAGGAAAGGGGCCGGGTTAACTTAAGCCAGACAGTCTGGTGTGTGTGTGTGTGTGTGTGTGTGTGTGTGTGTGTGTGTGTGTGTGTGTGTGTGTACAGCTGTCTTTGTGAGCACCTTGTTAGACTCAGGACCCGTTTGTGGCCCTCGCTTCAGAGCCGGTTTCAGGGCTCAGGTTTGGGTTCAGGGTCGTGTGTGTGTGTGTGTGTGTGTGTGCGTGTGTGTGTAAGCATGCAGAGGACGGGAATGTGGACTCGTCTGGGACTCTGGTGGATTTCATACCGCAGAGTTTCCACACTGTAAGAAATGACGTGCTGCTGCAGACATTGACCCAGAGAGGACGAGATGATTTTGTCTCCCATTAAAAAATCGAGAAGCTCAGCCTGTGGCCAAAAGCAGAGCTTTGTCTTGACTTTTACATCAAATATTTCTGTTTCTGTTTGGTTTCTGTCGGCTCTTTGAGTTCTTTTCTCCTCGTTTCCTAGTTTTGCTCTAACAGGTTTACCTTTTAGAGGTTAAAATCCCAGCTTCATGTGTCAGAGTGTAAATGTTTCAGTCAGTGTTTCGCTCTCACTCTTGTCTTAAACATGAAACTTTTACTTCTTGTCTCATAGTTTTAGTTCAGCGAGTCGACGTTTTCGTCATCCTATAGTTTTGTTATTTGATTGGTTTAGTTTTGGATTTTGAAATCAAACCTTTTGCGTCTGAATTTTTTAATCTATTTTTGTCTTAGTTTTGAATTATAAGCAGTGTTAGTGTAATATCTCACCTATTTATGTCACAATCTTTTCCTCAGATATTTGACTTTATCTGATTTTTTTCTTGAATTTCTCCCTTTCAGTCGTAGATTTGCATGAATAACAATAAGACGTCCTTTTATAATTTTCTTGTGCTTTTTGTTTGGTGATTTTTCTACCCGGGCCTCCGTGTAAACCCCTGATTCTCCGTCACCTCGTCAGTTATGTTTCTAAATGATGTCCAACTCGGTCTTTAACGTGTTCGTATTTGAAGGAAAAGTGCGATGTGTGTTTCTTCTCTGATGAGCAGTTTGTGTTTTCACTTTTCGTAGTCAGGAAGAAACCGGAGACGTTCCTTCTGAATGTGTCATCATGTGAAAGCTCTCCAGATCAAACAAACAAACCCTGGTATATTTGGTATCTTTGGAAAGTTTTGCTAAAATCTTTCTGTGTTGCTGTTTGCTTGTTTTGGGGTTTGGATGTTGTTTTTGCAGCATGCCTGCTTCTCATAGCTCAGAGAGGTGAACACGGCGACACCTTTGGAAAAAACCCAGAAAACAGGAACAAACATTAGTTTGAACTTAACACTTAAAGTTTAAGAAACAGAGTAAAGACACGAGGAGAGTCTGAACGAGCAGGCGGTCGTTCAAAATGTGGATAAAAGGTGATTTAAAAGAAAGTGCTGTTTCAGTTTACGTTCAGTGTGGGGACCTGGCCCTTTGAGCAGGTTTATGAGGA
Source organism: Astatotilapia calliptera (assembly GCF_964374335.1). NCBI lineage: Eukaryota > Metazoa > Chordata > Actinopteri > Cichliformes > Cichlidae > Astatotilapia > Astatotilapia calliptera. The sequence goes on along the minus strand of NC_137432.1, from coordinate 38,665,592 downwards.
CATTTTTTGCAGCGTGTGTGTGTGAGATTGTTTTGTCTGCAGTCTTATCCCTGCCCTTCACCTGTGCACACAGAACAGACCTCGTCCATCAGATTTAAAGCAGCACATTCACAAACCTGTGGCTTTGAGACGTTTACAGCCTGCGGGGATTTTCTGAGTTTAAAGTTTGTTTAGTGAACGCATCGGTGAGAATAAACATCCTCATTAGGGTTTTCCTACAATTAAGGGACCCGGTTAACACACAGCAACATTCATCATCAAACGTTTTATCGAACAACTTCTAAATACTCGGGACCCGCCTCTCTGTGGACTTCCTGCTCCATAGGGGGCGCTGTCGAGCTCAGCAGAAATGGTTCCACCTTTAGACGTTTCACAGGTTTTCTCCTGCAGTAAACGCTTTTTGTTAGAGACGTCACAGCACTGCGAGGTGCTTTACAGCGTCCTCCATTTTGGTTTGGGGCGTGAAGCGAGCAGCCTCCTGACAGCGTCGCCTTCACCCCGCTGCTCCTGTCCTGCACACCTGGAGCTCCTGCTGGGCTTTAACTGTGGAAACAGGCACCTGTCCTAAAACCTTAGCAGCACAATCAGCAAGCGTTAGCAGCATGCTAGTGTTTTATGGTCAGAATTAGCTTCACTGAGAGGAACTGAAGGAGGAAGAGTGCTTTTATCCAGGCTGGATTCATGGACACTAAAATCCAAAGTCTCTGTTTAGCTCCGCTCACTTTGATCTCACAGCGCCCCCTAGGTGAACTGCAGCTAATGTTTGTCTGAAATAGGACATTCAGGTGTGCCCACACTCAGCTGGGGACAGAATACAGAGAAACGCCCCCTGCAGGCTGGAGCTATGTTGGCTCTGTGTTGGGATCTCACTGGGGCGACAGTGGCTCAGGGGGTTGGGAAGCGTATCTGTAACCGGAAGGTCGCCGGTTCGAGCCCCGGCTCGGACAGTCTCGTCGTTGTGTCCTTGGGCAAGACACTTCACCTACCGCCTACTGGTGATGGCCAGAGGGGCCGATGGCGCGATGTGGCAGCCTCGCTTCTATCAGTCTGCCCCAGGGCAGCTGTGGCTACACCTGTAGCCTCCACCAGTGTGTGAATGTGAGAGTGAATGAATAGTGGAATTGTAAAGCGCTTTGGGTGCCTTGAAAAGCACTATATAAATGTCTGACCTGAACTTTTTGCAGCGTTCTGAGGCTGAGGTCAGACGTGATGTCATGCTTGTGGTTTGGCATAATCACCTGACACACACGCACAGTGTTTGTGCTCAGCATGACTCAGTCTGCTGTCACAGAGTTTATTTAAGCTTACATGTTTCCTCGCTGACTGTCTGTCTCACCTGTGCAGGTAGCGGGTAGAAAAGGCTTCCCTCATGTGATCTACGCCCGCCTGTGGCGGTGGCCAGACCTCCACAAGAACGAGCTGAAGCACGTCAAGTTCTGTCAGTTTGCCTTCGACCTGAAGTACGACAGCGTGTGTGTGAACCCCTACCACTACGAGAGGGTAGCGTCCCCCGCCACAGGTAACCCTGCACACCTGCTGCCCTCTGTGATTGGTCTGATTGGGCCGTGAGTCATCGGGCTGCAGCAGCGTTTGGTTTTAGGTGTCTTTGCTGCTTTGATGGAAACACGGTCACAGCTTTAAACACTGTGTGTGTGTCTGTATGTGTGTTTATGTGTCTGTGTGTGTGTCTGTTTCTGTCTCTGTGTGTGTGTCTGTTTCTGTGTCTGTGTGTGTGTGTGTCTGTGTGTGTGTGTGTGTGTGTGTGTCTGTATGTGTGTCTGTGTGTGTATGTGTGTTTCTGTCTCTGTGTGTGTGTCTGTGTGTGTCTGTGTGTGTGTGTCTGTGTGTGTGTGTCTGTGTGTGTGTGTGTGTCTGTATGTGTGTTTCTGTGTCTGTGTGTGTGTCTGTGTGTGTCTGTGTGTGTGTGTGTGTGTGTGTTTCTGTGTCTGTGTGTCTGTGTGTGTGTCTGTATGTGTGTTTCTGTGTCTGTGTGTGTGTCTGTGTGTGTCTGTGTGTGTGTGTGTGTGTGTGTGTGTGTTTCTGTGTGTGTGTGTGTGTGTGTGTGTGTGTGTGTGTCTGTATGTGTGTTTCTGTGTCTGTGTGTGTGTTTCTGTGTGTGTGTTTCTGTGTGTGTGTGTGTGGTCGCTCCTGTTGGGCTCTGAAGGTTTTGGAGCGTCTCTGTTATCTGCCCTCGTGTCTGAGCAGAAGTCAGACTAAACACCGTGGTGACCGTTTCTATTTCCGAAGACACTCTGGAGCCCACACAGACACACACACAGAGACAGAAACAGACACACACACACAGAAATGCCAGTTAATTAACTAACATCCAATCAAAACCATCCAATTTCTCTCATCGAACTCGCTCCACCTTCTTCTCGGTCTGTTACTATGGTAACTTCACAGCAGCCATGTTATTGGTCAGATGATGTCATTAAATTCTCCAAAAGGCTCCAACAGCACAAACACAGTTGAAATGTCCAGAACAATGACTGTAGAAAACATGGATGACGCGACAGCTCCCCAAAAATGAAGCCAAAACGTCTCTTTCGCCCCCTGGTGTCTGGCTGCAGTATAGGTCATAAACCCCGCCTCCTCCATGTTAGCGGATGGGACTAAATAAATTTATTCTCCTCAGATAATTTTTTCCCAAAGATTCTTTCCTTTGTTATCAATAGTTCTCATCATGCTGATTGATGTCCAAGGGGTCTCCTCTCCCATAAGTCTGATTCTAATTCCTACCGCGGTGATGTTAAATTGGGGTGAAACGTCATCATAACAGCTTTGACTGGCAGCTGCAGTCACGGAGAAACTTGCGTATCTCTGTTCGGGAATAGAAGATAGAGCGTAAGCTCTGAGAGGAGGGCCAGCGTTTACGCTTCGAAAACACGACCGAGTGTTTTAACCTGACAGCCTGAGGTGTTCTTCAGTAAACTGGACTACCCGACAGAAGGACCCGAGGCCCCGCTGCACTTTTTCGGTAAGTTAAACGTGTTTGTCAGCTAATCCGTAACTACCGTCCTTAGCTAGCTCCTGAGACCTAGCTAGCTAAGATGAGGACTCGGCTGTCAGGGTTCGTTTAGCTAATCTGTGCAGGTGAATGAATTTACACCGACTGAAGAAATCAAGAGAAACGCCCCGGGCTGCTCAGTCACTAATTACTGTTACTGTACTTTTATTACAAGTATTTTACTGTAAAAGCAACAGGCTGCATCCTGCTTCAGCTCCTGTGCAGAGCTGATTATTAAATATGTGCAAGCAACAGCATGTTTTCAGTCTCCACATGTGTAAAGACAATAACACCATTTTATTTTTATTTTTTTTAAGCTTGTGCTTCAGTAACTCCTCATTAATAAGTAACTATTGATTAAACTGTAGAAGTGAAAAAAATGTAAGAGAAGAGCTTCAGATCCTGAGTGTGAGGACAGAAGGATCAGCTTTATTTCAGATTTAAGAGATAAACTTTATAATTCAGTTTGTGATGATTCTGATCTCTTTGTGATTACAGGAGCTGCCCTCAGATTCAGACCTCAGCACCACCCAGTGACAGCACAGATCATCCAACATGTTCACATGTTAACTGCAAAATGAACTGATGAAAACAGTGCAAAGGTTAAAGTGCCACACGTCCTGTAGTCAAAGCTGCAGCTTTATTGATAAAGTTAAAGACAAAAAACAAAGGATTAATCACTCATGTAACTGTGTCACTGTATATCAGCATTAACAGGACCTCAGTTTGATGTTTCATAAAGCTGCTGATCTCAGACCTGCACAGCTTCCAGTTTAAACACTTGATGTACTCAGCTGCATGAAGAGCACGTTTGAGTTTCTCTGACACAATTAAATAAAACCTGATGAAGGTCAAAGGTCGTCACTTGTATGTTAAACTACAAACTGGTGATCTGGAATTCTTTCACAGTTTTTTGCAGATAGTGTGAATCACTTTATGGTAAATAACATAGTTATTCATACCCAAGTAACCAGAGAGGATCATATATTTTTAAATATTAAGCCCGGAGCCTCTTGGGAGTATCTGACTATTTATAACATTACACAAACCAAAGGTCTCATCACAGTGTTGATGAAATGCTGGGTGTATCCATCTCCTGGGGCGGGCCTACGTACGTACAAACTCCAAAACACTTGCAAACTAAAAAACACATGCAAACTCCAAAACACGTACAAACTCCAAAACACTTGCTAACTCCAAAACACGTACAAACTCCAAAACACATACAAACTCCAAAACACATGCAAACTCCAAAACACTTGCAAACTAAAAAACACATGCAAACTCCAAAACACTTGCAAACTAAAAAACACATGCAAACTCCAAAACACGTACAAACTCCAAAACACTTGCAAACTCCAAAACACGTACAAACTCCAAAACACGTACAAACTCCAAAACACATGCAAACTCCAAAACACTTGCAAACTAAAAAACACGTACAAACTCCAAAACACGTACAAACTCCAAAACACATGCAAACTCCAAAACACGTACAAACTCCAAAACACTTGCAAACTAAAAAACACGTATAAACTCCAAAACACATGCAAACTAAAAAACACATGCAAACTCCAAAACACTTGCAAAATCCAAAACACTTGCAAACTCCAAAACACTTGCAAACTAAAAAACACATGCAAACTCCAAAACACTTGCAAACTCCAAAACACTTGCAAACTCCAAAACACGTACAAACTCCAAAACACTTGCAAACTCCAAAACACTTGCAAACTCCAAAACACTTGCAAACTCCAAAACACGTACAAACTCCAAAACACATGCAAACTCCAAAACACTTGCAAACTCCAAAACACGTACAAACTCCAAAACACTTGCAAACTCCAAAACACTTGCAAACTCCAAAACACTTGCAAACTCCAAAACACGTACAAACTCCAAAACACTTGCAAACTCCAAAACACTTGCAAACTCCAAAACACATGCAAACTCCAAAACACGTGCAAACTCCAAAACACGTACAAACTCCAAAACACGTACAAACTCCAAAACACGTACAAACTCCAAAACACATGCAAACTCCAAAACACGTACAAACTCCAAAACACATGCAAACTCCAAAACACGTACAAACTCCAAAACACTTGCAAACTAAAAAACACGTACAAACTCCAAAACACATGCAAACTAAAAAACACATGCAAACTCCAAAACACATGCAAACTCCAAAACACGTACAAACTCCAAAACACGTACAAACTCCAAAACACATGCAAACTCCAAAACACGTACAAACTCCAAAACACTTGCAAACTCAAAAACACTTGCAAACTCAAAAACACAACGGAAGTGCTCCAGGACACTAGGGGCAGTGTTGAGCTTTTGTTACCTAGTAACTACACAAGCCAGGAAGTACCAATGACCGGATTTGGGGTTTGCAGCCTTAAAGGCCGCATTTTAAGGCCGATTACCTCACACCGACAAGAGAAGGCTTTCTGAATTCAAAGGCTGCCCTGAAATGCGTCCTTAATTTCCCTGAATTTTAAGGATGGGTCGGTGTAGCCTTCATGGCCCAACATATCCCAGACTTCATAGTGCGGTGGTGGTGTGGATAATTTTGCCGAAAAAAAAACAGTGGAAGCGGAGCGGAGGAAGAGTAAACTTTCAGAAGTAAGTACTGAATATTATGTCACTTATTTATGCACAAATATTTTTTTAATGAAGAACATGAAACCATTATTGTTGGCCACATGTCGGGAAAGTTGACATTAGCGATGTTTGTACTTTCAGAATTAACTTGGTTTTAAAGCCTTTACTTTAATAAATATATATATAGTCGACCTTAATCTTACAGAGATTGTGATGATTTTGTAGATAATTAAAGTCAGTCATATATCCACAAACACAACAAGCTGAAAGTCAGTGATGCTGCTCGGTTTGCAATCCTGAACATCACGGCACAAGCAGGATTCACTGCACTGTTAATGTTAGCTATGTTATATTGCTGCCTCTGTTCGGTGGTGTCGAGCCAAACGGACTTTAACGTGTGTTTGAACGAGCTGACGGTTCACTCGTTAAGCTGAAAGAAAGATGCTTTAATCACAGCAGTCACACATGTGTCCACTGCACCATCTGGAACTCTTCTTGTTTACACTCGTAATAACACAAACACTAAATCCTGCTTCTCTGGTGCTGTTGTGTAGCAGTGTGTACACCTGAGACTGTCACCTGTCTGTCTGTCCTGCACTCTCTCTCTGTTTCTTTCTCTCTGATTGTGGAATAAAAGTATGAACATGTGTTTATAAGTTACACTTGTGTTTGAATCCTGCAGCTTATCACACATTTGATTTCCATGTGTGACGACTGCAAGTGTCCAGAGTGAGGACAGACTGAGGGACCCACTGCTGCACATCATCTGTGAGGCTTTGCAGCCCTGATGATCCACCAGGACAAACTCAGCAGTGTGTGAGGAAGAGGAGGAGGAAGAGCCAGCAGCAGCTGACAGATGGAGAGAATAGACAGACTGTTCCCTGTTTGTGAAGGACTGCTAGGAAAGTTTAACATAACTGTCTGTGCTGAATCAGTCTTATTAGGTAATGTTCAAATAATGTGATCATCCCAGTGTTTCCAGTGTGGGAGAAAGTACTCAGAGTACTCAGGGCCTTCAAGTTACACACTATGAAAGGCAGCAACAAGTTTAATGTTCAGAAACCTAAAGTCTGTATCTGCAGCAGAATGGAGCTAAAAGTAAATGTTTGTTTCAGTTCTATGAAGCTTTGAGTATTTTGGATCAGTAGCTGCTGTGTGTGTTGCATCATATTGCTGTAATTGTTTATATGCTTTATATATTCTGAGGTAAGTTGATCTATAGTGTTACATCATATTCTATAAGGATGTTATGTTGTCAATGGAAAATTGTATTTAGTAGTCAGTATAATCTTTTAGTGATATAAGTTTGCATATGGTAGAATACTGCATGTAGTTATTTGTATTAGGAAATATTCAACCATGTATACTTAGAGGCATATAATTAATTGTGTGTGATCTCTAACAGGCTGCAGGCTTGGGGTGCATCCCAGGAATGCACCCCCACGTCTGGGAGCATGAGAGCTCATACCTTGTTTTATTGTTTTACGGCAGGATTAACGTAGCTATGTCTGTTTTAGTTTAAGTGCTTCTTTACATATAGATGAACTGCTGGACTTCCTCACCATGTTATCTAGGGTGGGGGAGACTACCCCCTTTCCTGACCAAGGATGTACCTTTTGTGCTCTCATGACCCTTTGATCAGCAGGACACACACACACACACACACACACACACACACACACCTACTGAAGTATAAATAAAGATTGGGGCAGTTTCTTAGTGCGAGTCTCAGTCTGGAGGCTGCCCTTGCTAGCAAGAAGTTCTGTGTGTTTCTCTTCTCTGAGTCTTTACTGAAGAAGTGTTTTAGAATATTTTCCCTAACATATGTGTTTGTAGACTTTCTGCCCAGTTTGACCCATTTAGCAGAAGTCAGCCTGTTTAAGCCTCTGATATCTATTCTGTATGACTTAAAGCAGTTATGACATGGTCTGATTTTCTCACCCAATAAAGGAGTATTTCATATATCAGTCTACCCTTCATTCTATCAGAAACAGTTATCACAGCTTGTACATTTTCTTTTTATAAATATATGTAAGCAATGAGCCAAATTTAGTAATGGCAACATACTGAAGTAACAACATTTGTCTCTGATATATGATACACCTATATATACACTGTCAAAGATACTTGTCTTTGAGTGAAGATTTAAGGTGATAAGACATAACTGCAACTTGAATCTGTACTGAGGCTCAGTATTTGACACAGAGTTCATGTTCACTGCTGTAATAGCTAATAATGATTAATATAATAACTATAATATTGGCCATATTATATTTACATTACCAAAGTGATATGACTTTAGTCTCATGAACAACATTAGCTAATTCTTATTTACTAACTAATCTTAAATAACTGTTCAGTACAGAAATGAAGCCCAAAAATCATGTTTTACTGTCCTGTGGTCTCAGCCTCAGATACTTATCAAATCACACAAAGCTCTTGTAGAAACAAACAAATGAACAAAATATATTCTCCCTCATTTCTGTCAAACCAAGTTGTATGACACGTTTCCAGCGGTTAGTATCATGGTTGCTAGGCAACCTGGGAAGCGCGACAGAGACTAGACCGTCCCATACAGACAAACTTGCCGTTTATTTTGCAAATAGAGCTCAACACTGCCCCTAGCGTCCTGGAGCACTTCCGTTGTGTTTTTGAGTTTGCAAGTGTTTTGGAGTTTGTACGTGTTTTGGAGTTTGTACGTGTTTTGGAGTTTGCATGTGTTTTTTAGTTTGCAAGTGTTTTTTAGTTTGCATGTGTTTTGGAATTTGCATGTGTTTTGGAGTTTGCAAGCGTTTTGGAGTTTGTACGTGTTTTGGAGTTTGCATGTGTTTTTTAGTTTGCAAGTGTTTTTTAGTTTGCATGTGTTTTGGAATTTGCATGTGTTTTGGAGTTTGCAAGTGTTTTGGAGTTGGGCCACCGTAGTAGATGGCTCTGAAGATTTAAACAGTTTTAGATCCATTACACTCACAGTTTTATGTTAAAATCTCAAAGGACAGCATTATATTTTTGATATTAACAGTAACTCTGGGCTTCTGTAGAGTGTGCAGATGATCTCATCACTGTCTAAAAATGGATAACAAAACCTAAGCAGTGCTGAATCATTCAATAATACAGACTATTAGAGTAACGGATGTGTAGCATCGCTAACTAGCTAACAACAAGCCTCAAACACATTGCGTATTCTAGCGGCTAATCTAGCGCCTTGCTAATCTATGTGTCTTTTCCATAACAGTGACATGGTTGTATTTACCTTAATTAAACAAGTCGTCAGTCGCGGTAAACCCATCAGCAAATAAACTGGAGCAGCCGGGCTACGTAAAAAGTGTAGGGGGCGTGTTTGCGGTCACGTCCAGCAGGTGTGTCGGTGGGAGCGTAACACAGTCGCTCCACCTTAAGTCCCTACTGCGCAGACTCTGGCAAGATGGCAGCTTCCAGAGGCGGGATATTTTGGCTTCATTTTTGTAGAATGGGAGGAGGTGCTGTCACGTTGTCCATGTTTTCTACAGTCATTGGGTCCAGATCAGGTGAAGCTAACAGACAGTTAGAAGCTACAGTTGCCTGTGTCACCATCCACCTGTCAGTCAAAGAGGCCACGCCCCTAATATTGCAAACAGGTGAAAAGGATACTGTACTCAGAAATACATGTACATTAGTGGGTAATTATGTCTTCCAACCACCTGAAGCATTCTTATAAACGTATAATTAAAGTATTAAAACAACAGAGGAGCGTGCGTCCGACTAATGGTGTGTTAAACATGTGGCTACAGACAGCTGCATATGTAGGCAGACGAGGGAAGAAGTCATAGGACTTCTTATGTGTTCAGACTCAAAATATGAAGGCTGATACTAGTGTTTTCTCTTCAGTGAACAGGGCCTCTTCACCAAAGATAAAGAAAGAGACAACGCCACCGCCATCTTAACAAACACTCATCTTCTTCCTCCTGACCTCCAGCTTCATCTCCTGAACTGAAGTCAGGGCTCTAACTCTTGAAAATGTGCATAAACATGCTTATTTATTCCCGATATTGTCACAGATAATTATTTTCAGCAGTTTAGACCTGCCGTCTCCAGATAGCTAAACAACAGCTTGTTGTAAGCTAACATCATGGCAAACTAATGTCAGGCTCCAGTGTCCTAAAATCATACTTTCCCTCTGATAAACAGTTTAACTACATTCTCAGACTGTATGAGAGTTTATTCACCAAGCGTCCGTGTCCTGCGACGAACAGCCACTTCAAATAAAGTATTACTAACAGTCATTAACAAGAGTTAACAGTCATTAACAGGAGCTAACGGTCAGCAACAGGAGCTAACAGTCATTAACAGGGGCTAACAGTCATCAACAGGAGCTGACGGTCATTAACAGGGGCTAACAGTCATTAACAGGGGCTAACAGTCATCTACAGGAGCTGACGGTCATCAATAGGAGCTGACAGTCATTAACAGGGGCTAACAGTCATCAACAGGAGCTAACAGTCATTAACAGGGGCTAACAGTCATCAACAGGAGCTGACGGTCATCAATAGGAGCTGACAGTCAACAACAGGGGCTAACAGTCATCAACAGGAGCTGACGGTCATTAACAGGAGCTAACAGTCATCAACAGGAGCTGACGGTCATCAACAGGAGCTAACGGTCATCAACAGGAGCTAACAGTCATCAACAGGAGCTGACGGTCATCAACAGGAGCTGACAGTCATCAACAGGAGCTAACAGTCATCAACAGGAGCTGACGGTCATCAACAGGAGCTAACGGTCATCAACAGGAGCTAACAGTCATTAACACGGGCTAACAGTCATCAACAGGAGCTGACAGTCATCAACAGGAGCTAACAGTCATTAACACGGGCTAACAGTCATCAACAGGAGCTGACAGTCATCAATAGGAGCTAACAGTCATTAACACGGGCTAACAGTCATCAACAGGAGCTGACGGTCATCAATAGGCGCTGACAGTCAACAACAGGGGCTGACAGTCAACAACAGGGGCTAACAGTCATCAACAGGAGCTAACAGTCATCAACAGGAGCTAACAGTCATTAACAGGGGCTAACAGTCATCAACAGGGGCTATCAGTCATTAACAGGAGCTGACAGTCATTAACAGGAGCTGACAGTCATCAACAGGAGCTGACGGTCATCAATAGGAGCTGACAGTCATCAACAGGGGCTAACAGTCAACAACAGGGGCTAACAGTCATCAACAGGAGCTAACAGTCATCAACAGGAGCTAACAGTCATTAACAGGGGCTAACAGTCATCAACAGGGGCTATCAGTCATTAACAGGAGCTGACAGTCATTAACAGGAGCTGACAGTCATCAACAGGAGCTGACGGTCATCAATAGGAGCTGACAGTCATCAACAGGGGCAAACAGTCTTTAACAGGGGCAAACAGTCATCACCAGGACTCGGATTGCTACAGTTGAGTGACTGGGGTACAAACGTCAAACCTGGGGTACAGTCTAAATGTTTGTAATGTCTGCTTTGACAGGTCCTCAGTCTCTCATAAAAGAGGAGTTCATGCAGGAGTGTCTGCAGATCGACCTGCCCCCCCACACCAACCCCTATGGCCACCCACGGCCTGTCGGCATGTATCCCAGCATGCCTTTGTCTCCCCCAGGTCAGTGTGCTGCTCCTTGCTGTCAGCGCGTGCGAGACGCCGTGACGCTGTTGTAACACAGTCGTGTTTCCTGCAGGCAGCAGCTCCATGGTGCCCGCAGCTCTGACTGCCAGGGGGGTCGGCGGCGGTTTGGACGGACCTGGCCTCCTTCAGATCGCTCCGCCTCCTAACCACGGCGGCCAGGCTTCACCGCCTCACTCAAATCCACCTCACACTCCCCAGCCCCCCCATCCCCCGACCCCAGCCTCCCCACATCAGCAGAGCCCAGAGTACAGTGGCCCCCACAAACCTGGTACTGTACCCTAAGTACTATGTACTACCTGTGCTTAGTACTACTTCTGTAGTATAATGAGTGTCCTGTGTGTCTCCACAGCCAACTGGGCAGGTAACAGCCCTGCCCCCTACACCTCTGCGCATAGTGGGCGGGGCAACCAGCCACATCCACCATTGCATCATCATCCTCATCATCATCAACAACACCACGCCCCCAACACTCACTTCTGTAAGACAGCATGTTAAATGTTACTGCTCTATTCAGTACCGTAGTACTGCGAGTACTGCATTATTGCTGAGTACTGGGTCTGTGTTTGTTTCTGCAGGGTCACAGCATCACAGCACCGCTCCGTATCCACAGCCAGTATCCAACCACCCAGGTACCACACCTGTCCACAAACCCCGCCCCCTCACTCTGACCTCACTTTATTAATAAAGATTCAAAACATAGTGGCCGACGTCCCCAAAATACAAAATGTCCCTTCTTAGTGAAGCAGGTCCAAAAAATGTTAATGTAAAAATAAAGTGCCCTGATACTCACACCTATCTGTCTGAATTCCCTGAAACAAAGATGTCCTCACTTACAGAAGTAAAAGCTCAGGTAATAAAAGGTTGAGAAGCACTTTTGTCTCCAGTTTGTCAGGATGTTTGGGGAGCAGGTCCGCCATGTCCTGATCTGTGTCTCGATCCTCAGGTCCAGAGTTCTGGTGCTCCATCTCCTACTTTGAGCTGGACGTTCAGGTTGGTGAGATGTTTAAGGTCCAGTCCAGCTGTCCCCTGGTGACCGTGGACGGGTACGTGGATCCTTCGGGAGGAGATCGATTCTGTTTGGGACAGCTGAGCAATGTCCACCGTACAGCCGCCAGCCACCGCGCCAGGTGAGCGGTCGTTTAGTGGGTGGCACCATGAGAATTATTGCAGTGTTAGTATTTAATGTTGCTGATGTTGTTGCCCTGCAGGCTCCACATCGGCCGGGGGGTTCAGCTGGAGTGTCGGGGGGAGGGTGACATCTGGATGCGTTGCCTTAGCGACCACTCTGTGTTTGTCCAGAGTTTCTATCTGGACCGGGAGGCGGGCAGAGCACCAGGCGATGGCGTTCATAAGATCTACCCTGGAGCATACATCAAGGTGAGCGGTAGACACCGCGAATGACCATCTGAGCCCAGACGGGCTCGGATTCACTAAGGTCCAAACAGACGTAAAACAGACAGACAAAGACGTGTTTGGGGATCGCAGGAAGTAAAGCAGCGAGTCCATCTTCCTTTTACAGATTTGATATTCTTGATTTGTGAAGAGATCCGAGTTTCTCTGAGAGGTTTGTTTGGGCCGTGTTTCTCGATACTTGGACAGCTTTGTTGTAACTTCTTCAGCAGCTTGTTGACAGTTTTATAGGACAGATTTGTGCATGATTGGACATAAAAGTGTGAATTGGCTACGGTTTCTATCAGGTGGTTTTGGCTCTGCTGGCAGTTTTGCTCTTTGTTAACCCTAGCTCATTATGGCGTGTTCAGTATGTGGCCGTTTTTGCCCACCATGTTCACGCACATTTACACCTGGATGGATCCATCACAGAGAAACGTGCGGTAGGTTCTTCCCCAAGGATATTTGGCATGCAGACTGGCATCGAATGACCACCTCTACCACCTGAGCTACAGCCACCCCGGTGTCTCACCCGTGTACCTGTCTCACCCGTCTGCGTGCCTCACCCGTCTGCCTGTCTCACCCGTCTGTGTTCAGGTGTTCGACCTGCGGCAGTGTCACCGGCAGATGCAGCAGCAGGCGGCAGCGGCTCAGGCAGCTGTGGAGACTCAGGCAGCCGCGGTGGTCGGTGCAATTCCCGGTCCGAACAGTGTGGGAGGAATCGCGCCTGCTGTCAGTGAGTATCACCTGCCCAACACAGCCAGTGACAGACAGGCACAGGTGTCAATAAATTATAACATGAACCAGACGCAGGGCTTAAAAGACTTACCTGCAGAGTGAATCGAGTCAGATTCGCGTTGGACATTTTTGGGCCTCAGTGCGACTTCCTGCTTTTTCATGCATTTAATGTTATTTCACTTCCTTTTTACGGTGGGCGGCCTCGGCCCTCGGTGTAAGCCTCGTGGTTTTAATTTCACATGTTTTAGTTTCTGTGTCTCACCTGTGCTTCCTCCCGCAGGTGTGCGCTCAGCGGCCGGTCTGGGCGTGGACGACCTCCGCAGGCTGTGCATCGTGCGGCTGAGCTTCGTCAAAGGGTGGGGGTGTGACTACCCACGGCAGAGCATCAAGGACACCCCCTGCTGGCTGGAGGTGCACCTGCACCGAGCGCTGCAGCTGCTCGACCAGGTGCTGCACATGCTGCCGCCGCGAGAGCACGCACTCTAGGACCTCCGCGCTCTGCCCACAAACGCACCACAGCAGGGGTCGGTTCACACGGGTTTCAGACAATCAGCCAATCGCAGCGTCTTGTCTCTGCTGTCATTTAAGTTCGTTTCTGTGGAAACCAGCGTGACTCGTTAAAGGGTCAGTTCACGCGAGCTTGGCGTCTGCTCGAGCATCCATGCTGGCCTGCAGTTTATTAGTTCCGCCCCTCAACAGGTGAACTGACCCTTTAAGCCTGATGTCAGAAATCAGCTGATTACCAAAAAAACCTCGTCATCGTCATCTTCCTCCTTCTGTCGGTTTTTAGTTCCTTTAGCTAATTGTCGACCAAAGAGCCATTCCTGTTCCTTTGATGACATCATATCCTGTTTACGTTGCGTTTCTGCTCCGCCTGACGGTCACATTATTTATTCTGTCGTCTGCTTTTTTTCTCACGTTTAACTCATTTAAAGGCTTTTATACTGAAAGGGTGTAAAGCTCTGAATCATCAGCTGTCTCTTCAAATTAAAAGTCTGGTGGATAAAGATCTTCGTCTTTGTTCGTCTTTCACTCTGCATTCAGACACTTCAGAGGAACACTCTCCTCTCCATCCACACGCAGTGATCAGGTAGGGCGCTCCCAGGAAGTCCATCCAGTCGTCAGGACGTTTCATCACTGATCCAGGTGACTTCTGCAGTCTCAGCTGACCGGATGATTAAAGATCTGCGCTGGAAACGATCAAACGAGGAACTTCATGCACGAGAGCTGCTCCACGTAGTGCAGCAGGGAGCTGTAACAGAAAACAGGCCACGCTTGGTCCATAAAAAAGGCCACAATCAGTGAAACGAGTCAATCAGCCTGTACCTGTCCTCTTACTGTTCCAGGCCGTCGATGACCTCACAGCTGTAAAAATCCGCTCTTCCATGATTTCCCGTCTGAGCAGCTTCTGCAGCGTCCTCACGCTGATCACCACCCTGCATCTGTGAGCTGAAGCACAAATCACATCCTTAACTATTGTGAGGTATGACCTCACAGTTTGTCCTGATACAACATCTGTTATCTGCACAGATCAGTGATAATTGTTTTCTTAATGTGGCCCTGATACTCAGTCATAGCCCCCCCCAAAATGTGCTTTCTAAAAGAAGTCCAAACTGAGTACCTCAAAGATGCAGAGTTCCCTGAGGTTCTTTCAGACACTGCACTGACATTTTGTCTGGTTTTGAGTGTTTTAGGTGCTTCGTGCTGCCAGCAGGACTTCAGCTCACAGCACACCCTCAGTCCCACTCAGCCACTCTCACACGCGTGTTCTCAGCCTATCAGGTCTCCATGCTCCTGTTTTATGCATATCTGTGTTTGCTCATGCACACCGGGTCAACACAGTGCAGTGAAGTTAACCATATTTGCATCATAATCTCATCTCAGAGCATTCAGCAGAGAGATCTGCTCTCTGTTCTCAGAATGCTGCTCACAGTGACCTAAAACCTCAAAATGAATAGAATAGAATAGCTTCTATTGTCACGACACACATGCACAATGAGATCCAGAACATCCGTGTTGAAGAAAACCAACCAAAATGAAAACATGGCGCCTGTACATGCCCGTACTTACATGCATGCAGCACCCAGTGAGGAAATGGAAGTCAGATGCTAAAGAACAGCAGCACACAGAGGTCGAACACTGCCCCCTGCAGGCATGCATGAGTCCCAGTCTAAATGTGACTGGAGGAGCTGAAAGAGTCAAATCTGACCAGCGCACAGGGTTGGTGGAACCAAATGGCAACAGTGCCGAAAATGCTGATGGACAAAAAGTTTCCAACTGTTACAGAGAGTGATGCGTGAATGACTGCAGCTTGTTGGCCGCCCCTCCCTGAGCCTGGTTCTGCTGGAGGAGTCTTCCTGTTAAAAGGGAGTTTTTCCTTCCCCTTGTCACCATGTGCTTGCTCATGGGGGGTTTTCTCTGTATCATTGAAGGGTCTTTACCTTACAACATAAAGCACCTTAAGGCAACTGTTGTTCTCTGCAGACACACCTGTTACTCTGTAGACTCTCAAATTTTGACTCTTCCAAATAACTCCCACACAGGTGCTCCCGAGGGTTTCTGGCTGCCTTTAGATTTGTGTCTGGAAAGACTTTGGTGGTATCTAATGTTTACCTCAGCAATCAGACAGGTGGAAGGTTAAAGGTCAGGAAAATCATGGATCATCTGATTATCTGATGAAAGCAAAGTCTAAACTTGAAAACGTGAAAATCTGTGTTTCGGTCACTTTGCTCCTTACAGAAAAAATGTTCAAGTAAATTATCTGATGTATTTGTTTCATATTTTTCTACCACGTCACCTCCCATGGCTCTTAATAACAAGAAAAAGAAGAAGGAGAATAGAACCTTTAATAAATATGAAAAGATTGAGAAACTACTTTGATTAACTATGATATGGATCATGTTTATTGTTGCAATAAATACTTGAAACAACAAACAGCTTCTGTGGTCAGATCAAAGGCACAAAGCTGGATGCTATAATGTGTGTATAAGTGATTTACTGATGTAAACACTGTGGTTATTTTGCGGTAATCAATGAAAAATGATCACGATGATCATTACAATATGGCGCCAACAAGGACAAAGAGAGGGCGCCTGTAAAGTTTAAACGTTTCGTGCTCATCCTCTCATTGGTAACACTAAAGTGACGTATTTGCATTTACAGCCACTCGCAGACGAGGTCTCTGCATACTAAGATTCTAGGGCGGGGCTTAGTGAGTTGATCGTGTTTGGACCAGTAGCAGGTTAAGCTTCTTAAAAATATGGATATTCATTAGATTGGGGCGTGGTCTAACAGTGGCGGACCGGCAACAGCGAACATGGAGGTTTAGTTGTCGCCTTGTGTCCGTTAGAGAAGGAAGGTCTCACTGACGCGCATTTTATTTTCACTTTTCCTTTGTTATACTTTGTTTTTTCGCCTTCTGTTCGGGCTTCGACATGGAGATGAAGAAGAGGATTAGTCTGGAGCTGAGGAACAGAAATCCAGCCGAGGCAAGTAACTACAACACTTTAATTTATTTATTTCCTGAAGAAACTGGTGAAGGATGCAGTGTGAAGCTATGACGACGCTGATAACATTCGGCGTGGGCGGCCGTCGACTTTTCCCAACCCGCGGACTGATCTTCTGTCGGTGTTTTTGAACGATTAGACGCGACATGTTTGTGGCTCCAACATGGAGGAAACTCCGCTTGGTCCTGGAGGAGGAATCCGCTGCGTGCAGGCTCGCTCCCTCTCCCGCGCTCACTTCTCGCGGGGCAGCCTCGCGCGAGCCTCCCACAGCTAGCACACGGGCTAACAGGCTAACCTGCCGAGTGCCCAGCCCGCATAACAGAACCGCGGCCGAGTGAGTGCGCCGAGAGCCGCCGCAGGTGCTCGGCGGTACCGAGAAAATGCAGTCGCGGACTGTGGATGGGCTCCGCTGCATTTGTTTGAACGCCCCGGGGCGACCGCTCGGCCGAGCCGGCTCCCATTTTAACCTTCACCGTTAGAGAGTTACTGATCTGCGATGGTCGTGCTGTGATGGCGTTTGCAGCCGGACTCCATTCTCATTTCAGCGTTTAAGTGCACATAGTTCTAGGTCAAGTCATTTTTTCTGCCATAACATCATTAAAGGGTCTCCACAGTTTCTTTGTCGGCACGGGTCAGCTCAACACAGGCGCAGTCTAAAATTGATACTTTGTTCACGTTAAATTGGAGTTTTAACAGTTGTTGTTCAGTCTGCTGTTCCCGCCCTCCTCGCTGTGTTTTCAGGCGCACGAGTGCCGCGCGCTTAAATCTCACAAAAATTGCACGAGGTTCGGTGGGAGGCGGATTTAAACGACGGAGAGGGTTTTTAAAAAGTTTCTCGCACGCACAGCTTTGGTGGGTGAGGTGTGCTCTCCCACCGGTGATCGTAACGGTGAAGCTGAGCGCCAGTTTTCTGGTCACGTACTAACCGCTATATGGATGAGATCCAACGGGAGAGGGGGAGTGCTGGCCCGGGCGAAGAGCTCTGACCGAAACGGAAGGAAAGTGACCCTCGTTTAGTTTTGTGAAACGTCTGAAACCTGGGTTTACTAGATGCCTCCTCTTCACCAATTGCTGGGCATATACAGCGTTACACCACGTGGTTATTCATGTACCTGAGAACTGCCATACCTGCTTACTTGTTCTACACATGCAGCCCCCCCCCCCCCCCGCATGCTGGAACTGTGTTGTTGTCTTCGTTGTCATCGAAACATATAAATCATGATGAACCGCGCATGCTCAAACCCAGGGCTGGTGAAGCTTTACGTGTGTTCTTTGATATTTTTATTTCACCTTTGTACAGGTAAATCTCATTGAGATCACTATATCATAGCTAAAGCACTTCTGGATGGATGCAAACTGCATTTTGTTGCCTTGTAGCTGTGACATGAGCAATGACGATAAAGTTGAATTCTATTCTACAGGGTGGGCCATTTATATGGATACACCGCAATAACATGGGAATGGTTGGTGATACTAAAGTCCTGTTTGTGGCACATTAGTATATGTGAGGGGGCAAACTCCTCAAGATGGGCGGTGACCATGGTGGCCATTTAGAAGTCGGCCATCTTTGATACAACTTTTGTTTTTTCAATAGGAAGAGGGTCATGTGACACATCACACTTATTGGTAATGTCACAAGAAAAACAATGGTGTGCTTGGTTTCAACGTAACTTTATTCTTTCATGAGTTATTTACAAGTTTCTGACCACTTATAAAATGTGTTCAATGTGCTGCCCATTGTGTTGGATTGTCAATGCAACCCTCTTCTCCCACTCTTCACACACTGATAGCAACACCGCAGGAGAAATGCCAGCACAGGCATCCAGTATCCGTAGTTTCAGGTGCTGCACATCTCGTGTCTTCACACCATAGACAGTTGCCTTCAGATGACCCCAAAGATAAAAGTCTAAGGCGGTCAGATCGGGAGACCTTGGGGGCAAAATAACTGGCCCACGATGACCAATCCACTTTCCAGGAAACTGTTCATCTAGGAATGCTCGGACCTGGCACCCATAATGTGGTGGTGCACCATCCTGCTGGAAAAACTCAGGGAACGTGCCAGCTTCAGTGCATAAAGAGGGAAACACATCATCATGTAGCAATTTCAAATATCCAGTGGCCTTGAGGTTTCCATTGATGAAGAATGGACCCACTATCGTTGTACCGATAGTGGGTCCATTAGTTGTACCGACTAATGCCACTCTCCAGTGACATGCGGCGAGTGCTACGCTGTGGGCTCTTGCTGAATGAAGCTAGGACAGCCACTGATGTTTCTTCATTAGTGACAGTTTTCTTGCGTCCACATTTTGGCAAATCCAACACTGAACCAGTTTCACGAAACTTAGCAAGCAGTTTGCTGACTGTAGCATGGGAGATGGGTGGTCTCGTAGGGTGTCTTGCATTGAAATCTGTTGCAATGACCCGGTTACTGCGTTCACCAGATATCAACACGATTTCGTTCCTCACGTGTTAACCTTCGACATGTCAATGGCTGTGAACAAAGAGAAACTTGTAAATAACTCATGAAAGAATAAAGTTACGTTGAAACCAAGCACACCATTGTTTTTCTTGTGACATTACCAATAAGTCTGATGTGTCACATGGCCCTCTTCCTATTGAAAAAACAAAAGTTGTATCAAAGATGGCCGACTTCTAAATGGCCACCATGGTCACCGCCCATCTTGAGGAGTTTGCCCCCTCACATATACTAATGTGCCACAAACAGGACTTTAATATCACCAACCATTCCCATGTTATTACAGTGTATCCATATAAATGGCCCGCCCTGTATTCTATATGAGGTCTCGTTTTCAAGAAGCGAGGCCCAGAGGTGTGTATGAAGTTGGGTAACTGTAACTGTGGGCAGGGAGATGTGTGAGTGTGTAATAGCCGGGCAAACTGTCCCCCCCCCCCCCCCCCCCCAGGGCTACAGTAATTTTTAAATGCGCACACGTCGGAAGATCGTTTATTTAACACATTATATTTTACGGTCACAGACTGCAGTCTGTGTGTACGCCACCAGGTGGCAACAGGTGAGTGTGAGGCATGCAAACTGAAAGTTTGAATAAACCTGTGATGTATAATGTGGTGTAAATTTTACTCTTTGTCATGTGATGCGGTGGCGCTCAGGTGGCCGAGCTGGTGGTGGATAACTGTCGCTCCAGCGACGGTGAGGTGGAAGGACTCACAGACGATTACACAGGGCTGGAGATCCTCAGCATGGTGAATGTCGGCCTCAGCTCGCTCTCCAAACTGCCCTCACTGCCCAAACTACGCAAGGTCAGTTCACCCGCAGCTACGACACCTGAACACAGCACAGTCAGGATCGGCGTGTGTGCTGTGATGAGCATCACATGTGACCTCTGATTGGATGTACCTTCTGAATGTGTCTTATGACTTTTGACCCCAGCACTGACCCTCACACTGAGAAGATGAACGATATTCCACTTTTATGCATCAGCTTGTTTCTGCCACAGGAAAGCAGTATTGTGCACTTTGAGATACCGAACTCAAATTTAGGGATATGGCCCACACACATCATCCATCTGCATCCGGATAATAAGGAAATGTCATCCACCGAGCTAGATCCTGGTTAGCAGTACTAACTTGAAATTTCAACTCAGAATTTGGAGTTATGTTTGACTTTGTTTTTCAGTGGTGGAAACAAAGTTTCATACTTTTGGAGATGAATGAAAATATTTGAAGTACTGCTGCAGTACTGTACTACTGTAGTACTTCTACAGAGTCGATAGATGAGGAAAGATCTGGCGGGAATGAGCTGAGTAGTTGTTGTCTGTGTGCTGCTTCCTCCTCTCAGCACGCATGATGATGCATTTCCTGTGTTTCAGTTGGAGGTGAGCGATAACACCATCTCGGGGGGTCTGGACGCGCTGGCGGAGAAATGTCCCAGCCTGACCTACCTGAACCTGAGCGGGAACAAGATCAAGGATCTGAGCACCATCGAGCCTCTGGTACGTCCATTCATTAAGCTCGTTAGGCCGATCGCTAACGAAACACCCGAACCTGTCGATGGGAGACCCTGAAACGTAGCAGCAGATTAAAGTCGGGGATTCTGGCGTTGCTGTCCATGTTTTTGAGGGTTCCTCTGCTTTGTTCTTGTACTGCAGCAAAACCTGAAGAACCTGAAGAGCCTGGACCTGTACAGCTGTGAGGTCTCAGCGCTGGACGACTACAGAGAGGGCGTCTTCGAGCTGCTGCCTCAGCTCACTTACCTGGACGGGTTTGACGAGGAAGACAATGAGGTGCCCGACTCCGAGGCCGAGAACGGTGAGCTGCTAACGCGGAGTCTCTCTGGCTTGACCGAGGGGCGGGGTCTATTTGTTTTTCATGTGCACACTTCGTTAAGCCATAAACGTTTCCGTCCAGTGAGCGCGTGCAGATCTGCTGGTCGCCTTCAGCCGCCTAATTCGGATTAAGGACAGGAAGTGGTCCACGGGGAGGACGAACGTCCTGTTTCTGATGTTAGGATGTTTTGTTCCAGATGAGGATGATGAAGCCGGCCCGCCGGGAGATGACGACGATGAAGACGACGATGAGGATGAGGAAGGCTCTGAGGGAGACGAGGTCGGTCTGTCGTACCTGATGAAGGAGGGAATCCAGGTGAGAGGTCATGACTTACAACTTCATTTATAATGAAGGTAAACAGAGAGCAGAGGAGGAGGAGCCTGCCTCACGGCGTGCTCACAGTTGAGTTTAACGTGTTTTTAACATATTTTAAGGATGAAGAGGACGATGGAGACTACGTCGAGGAGGACGAAGAGGACGAGGAGGAAGAAGAGGATGGAGGTTTGTGTCGCTGAAACGTGATTGGATTCTTTTGGGGGGAGGGGAGTTGTTGTTTTTTTACAGCCCCTGTGGCGGTCGTCACGGTGACTTCGCCGTCGATGTCTGTGTTACAGTAACGATCACATCATGGCGTTTAAACTGCACGCTTAGGCCACGTTTCCCTGGTGACAGCTTTTACATGTGCGTAGTTACCCGATGATGAGTCATTGCGAGTTTCGCTGTCATGTGATTGATGTGTTCAATGAAACCCGTTCAGTGCAGCGCCACCTAGTGGTAAAAACGCTTTCTGCTCTTCTCTCGGCTGAGTGAAGGAATCGTAGTTCTGTCAGGGTTGCTTCCTCCTCAGTGTCACCATGTTATTGATTACTGATTATTGATCAGGTGATTGATGGCTGCTCTGATTTCCTCAGATGAGGACGGCGCTGCTGTTCAGGGCGAGAAGAGGAAGAGAGACGCCGATGATGAAGGTGAAGATGACGACGACGAGTAGTCCAATCACCTTCGTACGCTATATCGTCTGACACCCCCGCCCCTCCCCACCTCCCCCTGACCCTGGCAGGATGTGGTTTTGGAGCTCCAGACAAACAGGAAACTGCGATCAGGCTCATCGCTGTCCTTCACCGCGGTGATGTCACTCCGCCAGCCAGCTGGTCAGCAGGAGGTCGATAACAGAGCTCAGAAATGCGCCGCGTTCCCTCAGACATGTCACGCACAGATATGGAATTCAAGAAAGTCACGAAGGACAAAAAAATAGGAACACCTCAGCAGCTCCTCAGTCTGCTCCAGATTCATCACCTCCTCATCCTCATCACAGACAGCAGGGGGCGGCAACACGCCATTCCCCACTCCTGTGAACAGAATATTTAACAATCCCAGGAACGCCCTTCGTGATTGGTGTTTCTCAATTATGTCTGTGAAGGTTCTCAGTCATCCAGGTCATCGTAGTCTAAGGAGCTTGGAAAGCGTCTGGACTGCAGAGGGCAGAGCTGAAGAAGCGTCTCAGATGAGAGATGAAACATCTTCAAGCCACTTAAAGACGTCCAGACGCTTTTCTTTCCAAGCTCTTAGACATCACAGCGCTGCCAGACTGTCTACCTAGAGAACGCGGCGTGTTCCTGTCTCTCCTTTATTGATTATTGATCAGCTGGAAGGCGGAGCTCTTCCCAGTCAACCCAGTTCTTCTGACCCTGTGACTCCACTCTACACTACCCATGATTCTCAGCAGCTGATTGCGCCAAACATGGATCCAGAGTTGCCCTCCTCTCTGCTCTCTGATTGGATGACTCCAAAGCTCTCTGTAGTTGGCTCCTCCCCTAAGCTTTTTTTCTTCATTCTTTTAAATTGACTGTTACTGTTTTAACCCCGCCCCCGTCACCTGTGGGTCTGCGGCCTCCCTTCCCACCCCCACGGGTCCCTGTGTAAATAGAAGTGAACTGGTCTCTGTAGGTTCGTGCTGTTGTCCGTTTGGCCTGATCTGTCGTGTTAAGTTTGGAAGCGTGAAGCTGGAGCGATGCTCCTCCTCCGTAATTTTATTTTTTTATTCCTGTGTTCTGATCGTGTTGCTGTAACCAGAGTGTTTTTGAATAAAATGACTGAAATCTCCACGCCTTCTCCTTTCTCGTCACATCTCTTCACGCCCTAAATTATGAAAACAATTTTATTTTTCACTTTAGAATAAAGAACAATCAGAAATGGAAAGGCTCCTCGTGTTCTTCTTCCTGATGTTGCCGTCTCTCGGTGTAGCTACATCTATCACTGCGGCGTGCGTGTCCAGTTTGTCCAACAGGAATGTCTCGGGTTTGGCTGCTGTGGCAGCGCCCAGCTCCTGGAGTGTGTTCCTGTGCCGCCATGATCAGTATCCAGTGATGAATCCTTTTTGTGGAAATCTGCTGCAGGTTTCCAACCTGTTGGTTTCCAGCTGTAGTTGCAGCTCTCTGCCTGCAGAGGGCAGAGTTGTCCCTTTGTGAGGGTCATAATGTGTCACCTGAGAACAGGCCAGATATTTGTCTAAGTTAAAATAAGTTCCCTGGTGAGCCACGCCCATTTTTCAGATGTTTTATTTTGAATATTTTGTAATAAGCACATGAATCACTTGCTGACCGATGATTGGTTCTTTCTGCTGACAGCTCATCAAATGATTTCACATCATTGCAGTCACGCTTCCTGCTGTGCGTGTGTGTCTTGACTCGATATACTCCTGTCATGAGCACTCGGTCCTCTGAAGATTTATTTTTTCCTTATATGGATGTACATCACAACGAGGGGCGGAGCCAAGCACACGCAGCTCTGATTTCTGTGATAAAAATGTTTTACTTCACTTTTTATAGAAAGGAGGAAATTAAACAGAATCTGAAGCAGTCTGTTTTTCACAGACGAGCGTTCGGGCGTCTTACAGCGTCATGGTGACGATCAGGCGGTCAAAGTTCATCATGAGACTCATAAAGTCATAAAACAGTCAGCTGACACTTATGAGGTAACGCCGTTTAACTGAACACACACACACACACACACACTCTGATCAGTCAATCTGAGCCGATCCATCTATCTGATGTTCACCTGACATTTACTGACTTTGTTTATGGCACTTGGTGATGTTCCCACAGGGAGGCGACTAACCTGTGTGTGCCTCACCTGTGTGCTGCAGGTGTGTGTGTGTGTATGTAAATGTCTTTGATTTGTTTCAATCATCAGGCTCCACCTGATAAGCAAATGATCTGCAGTTTGCATCCAGTTTGAATGAGACGTCTGAGAGCGACCTGCACACCTGCTGATGCTGGAAAACACCTGCTTTACACTGCAGCAGGGGCGTAGCCAGAGGGTAGGCGTGTCCACCGCAGGGCGGTGACCAGCGAGGGACTTTGAAGCTCTCAGACGTCACTGATGAGTGGGCCTGCTCTTCCTCAGCTTTGTTCTCCTTTTCATGACTCTAAAGTTTTCACAGGCTGGTCACGACGCCGTCAGTGTCCCGCTCTCGTCCTTAGAGGTTTAGAATAATAAATGTGGTGCACGCTGTCTGCTGAATCTCACTGTAACCGAACCCCCTGCAGGTATCACACCTGCATCTCAGCTCAGCCTCTGCACACACCAGCCGGCTCCTCCGCAGGAGCAACCTTTAACCAGCAGAAGTCACGATGATGCTTCCTGCCTTTAGTCTGAGCTGATCCGAGCACCTGGGAGGCGTTTTTTAGCTGAGGTGCAGGAGTGCGCCCTGAAAACCGGCACGCTGAGCATTTATTAGTACAGACAGGTGAGTCTGCAGGTGTGACCTGAAGGTGTTTCTCATCTCAGCTGAGAGTCAGTTGGCAACAGCAGGTCTCTTAGCAACAAGAGCTCACACGCTTCAAGTTCAGTTTTCATCACTTCTGAGGACTTTACATTAACTCACATTTGTTTCCTGCAGATCCTCTGACGTCCAGCAGAGGCACCAGTGAGTTTGTCTCAGAGACTCCATGTTAAAACGTTACAGCAGAAATAAACGTGTTTAACGTAATAGGGGCGTGTCGTCTTTGACCCACAGGTATCTGTAGCTGCTAACCATCTGCTAGCATCACCTGAACTGGACCTCTGGACCGTGTTTGTGCTGTCAGAGCCTTTTGTGAGTGAAATTTGAGAATTTTGATTGGATGTTCCTGATTAAATATGTCTGTGGAAGTAAACTGACAATGTAATTCATCTAAACCTTAAATCTAATCTGAATCCAACGTTCCACAGAATAAACTTAACCCGAGCCCCCCGGTGTGGTCAAACTTCAAGTTTAGTTATTACGAACCAATTTGTGTGGCCCCACATTGACTCAAAACAGGAACACACACACACTCACTCCTCATTAGCAGATCAAACAGACGGCACAGATCCAGGTTGAGTTTGCAGGTTTTATTTTAGCACATGAACTGATCAGGACTCACAGCATCACCACCTGCTTCACATCCCTTCAGGACTACATCTCCCATCATCCTCTCTGGGTTTAAGGCTACAGCAGCTGGCGAGGAGAAGTGCGAGTATAAAATGATCAAAAAAACACAGGAAGATCAGAGGAAACAGGAACAAATACAGCACGTGCAAGGACAAATACAGATCAATAAAATCAATCACAATCAGCCGGTTCTCACACCCACCTCTGACGGATGTGCTGAATGTGAGACACAAAAATGAAGCTACCTGTTTGTTATTTATTGCTCCCACTGAACCTTGATCATCTTCCAGCTCGATACAATCTGATAAAAAAATAAACTTATGCTCCGAGGAAACTCGCTAATTGTTATTGCGGAATCGAAAAACTCCAAATAAAAACAGTTTCTGGTAAACCATCTGAGCACGCTCATAGGTGTGCACCGCGAAGAAGCTCTCTGTGAGTGTGACGGGTTGTTTCCATGGACACGCATGATTGGAGGTCATGCTATGGCTGTTAAAGATACCCTGGAGTGTTGAACCTGCTTCATAGTGCAGACCTCAGGAGCTCTGATTGGACAGTTGGTCCAGTTCCTGATGAACTTTTACACCTGAGTTTCCAGCTAAGATTGAAGGCGGCCACATTCAGAGAAGAAGAAGAGTCCGAGGAGGACGACTCGGGAAGCAAAAGCCGGTCGCAGCGTAGATCGGTTCATCCTCGCCGGCTTCTGTGACGGCGGCTGAGACCATGACTGGTTCTGGTTGTTCTTGTGTGAACTTTTCTAACAACGTGTGAAAGTAAGCTGTTTGTTCTGATGAACCAAACATCTGATGTACCGACTTTAAATTCCTTAATAACAACTGCACAAACTGCTTTTTCCTCTGCAGAACGACTTCCTCTGCAGTCAGCAAAGAACAAAACCAGTCGCATTAACTGGTTCTGATGGAAGTCCAGAGCTCCAGAAAAAGCTGGTACTGAGCGGCGTCTGTGGGGGAAACCAACCATCAGCAGGAAGACCAGTTCGTACCGTCACTTTCAGAGTCGTCCTCCAACTCTGACCTCCACAGTAAACACCCTGCATTCGTACCGTCGACTGATTCCTCTTCAGTTTTTAAGCCTCAAACTGAAGGTTTGTCCCAGGAAGCAGAGCATAAAGGATCCACAGGTAAGGCCGTGGACCAGAATGAGATCGGGGTCCACAGTTTCCACGTCTCCAAACTCTTGTCTTGGCACATTTCCGGTCTCTCTGACACTGACGTCAGGTAAGTTTCCTTTAAAGGAACCTAAACTGAAAAACTACTCGGGTTAATCAAAGGCAGCGACGAGCCGACCAACCAGAATCAGGAACCTTCTGAGGAACAATTCCTGTTAGGTTTGGAGGTTTGAGGGGACCTGTAGGTTAGTCTCTGAGGGATCTATGCCTCAGGTATCAAGTCCTGGAAGCAGCTAAAACCTGAATTTAAAGAGTTTTAAAGTGATTCGTCCATCTTCATCGGAAGTCCATCGGACACAGCCGTTCACCCGGGCCGGGCTGAGTCGTACCGGCCGGCTCACATCAGGCTCTTGCGGTTTAGTCTGGAACTTTTAGAAGAGGTGATAGGGGAGGTGGAGTCCAGTTGTTGGTACAACTCCCTGAGCTCCTTCACCTCCTCCAGCACCTCCTGCGCCTGACTCCAGGCCGCCTTCGCCTCCTTCAGGAGTCTTTCTGCCTCGGTCGACTCCTTCCCCCACCTCACCATTCCCCGCTCACCCTCGGTGTCGCCCCGCACTTCCTTCAGCAGCCTTTCCGTCTTCTCCAACTTCTGGCTGATGAGCTCCTGCAGCTGACTGACGGGCGCCATCGCAGCGGTCGGTGCGGAGGCAGACGAACGACTCGCTGCCGCCGTTTTACTCTTATCGGCTCTAGTCTCAGAGTGGCTCAGGATCTCATCCATGGAGGCGCAGCGGTTTTTCTCTGCCGTCGTGAGGCGTTTTTCTGGCTGGGGGGTCTGCTCTGAGACCACCGTCACCTCACGGGGAAGGCTGTGAGATTTCCCAGCAGCCTCGGCAGTCCGAGCTGAGAGCGCGCCATCTGTTTTGGACCTGGCACAGTCCGGACTGAGGTGGGATGCAGAATTTTCCAAGCCGGTTCCTTGAGTGTTTGCAGCATCCTCTTCCTGGATCAAGTCCAGAGTCAGCATCCCATCCGAGGAGGAGGTGGAGGCCTGACAGACAGAGAGAGGAGGAAAATCAACAAAGACACAAAGAGTCTGACGGAAAAAAGCTTTTTCAGGCCGCTCTGACCACCAGAACGAAGAGTCCCACAGTCAGTCTGCACATACCTGACAGGTCAGAACAAATGTTTCGGTGCAAAGCAGAGGAAAAACGATTCGTGCCAAAGAAAACCCCAAAATAACAACTGTTCAATGCTTCTATTAAAACAAAGAACAACTGTGAACGGCATCGATAAACTGTTCGAAATATCCAGAAAACAATCTGCTGAAAAAACACAAAAAACTGTGGAAAAACTTACCAACCATTCAAAACGGCTCAAAGCTGCCCCAAAATCTGAATAACACTGAAAATCCCACCAACACCTCCAAAATAAGGCAAACAGCACACTGTAAAAAGTGTCCCAACAGGATGCGCCCGCTGCTAACCTGTAACCTGCCTCATCATTCACATCAGAAGTTCGAGGTTTGATGAAGAATAAAGTCCCAGAGGAAGAGGAGGATACTGACCACAGCCAGCAGGTGGCCTCTGGTTGGCAGTCGGCGGTTGTGAGGGATCTTCACTCGATCTCGAGTCAGATGAGACAGCTGCGAGTCTTCGACCATCACCTAAAAACAAACGAAGAAGGCACGTGGCCACCAATCACTGTGGGAGCTCCTCCAGGACAAACCTGACACAATCACATAAAGACACCTTAAGCAGTTACACGACCTGCAGTCATCATCATCATCATGGTGCTCTCACAGACGGAGCCGCGAACGCTTCCATGTAGGTAACTTAGCATTAGCCAGCACGAGCTCAGGATTGGACGTCCTGCTGACGCTGGCCGTACTTCCTGTTGACTGTTTATGAGGCGTGTTTCTACCTGGTGATTGGATGGATTCCTCACTTTTTTTTTACCACTTTGACACCCAGTCTAAGGCGTGGCCACCGCACATCATGATCTCAAGAGTTTGGATGTAACACAGCACATCATCAATAGGACATGCATGTGCCACTAGCCTGGAACACGCTGTGAAAGACTATTGATCGGGGTATCGACGTGAGTATCGAGCGGTGGAAAAGGCAGACAGCTGCTCTGGCACATGCGCTGCTACAGAATAAACACATCAAAACAGAAAAGTCGCAGGAAACGCCAACATCGAGAGTCAGACCTGCATTAAAATCAGACGCCGCTCAGCCGTGTAACAGGAAGTGAGTGGGGGAAGCAGCCCAGTCACATGAAACACGCATGTTCAGGTTCAGTAACTTCTGCTTTCATCATGTCTACTTCCTTTATAAAAGAATCAAACCACAGAAACACATTCAGAAGCTGCCTGAGAGTCTGATTTTAGCGTCACTGACGTGTTCGACGTACGATGGCCACGGACAGTTCTGCACGTCAGACACACTCGGAAACGAAAACCTCGATTCAGTTTCATTTACAGCTCAAGGGTGAAAGGTCGTCGACTGTCCCAGACGTCCTCACCTGATCCGAACAGCTTCCATCTTTAAACCTGGAAAAACTACACAATCTGTCCAGGTGACAAACTACTAACAAGTCTGTGGCTTTCAGGCTGCTGACGAACAAAGGCGGGCCCAATCTTACTGACTAAACACAGCGGGGCTCCCTGTTTACATAATCAAAGATCACACCTCGTCCAGAACGCTGTTCTTGGCTCTGGTGATGGCGGCATTCAGGACGCTGATCCAGGATTCTTTCTCCTCTGGGCTGACAGCGAGGAAGACGAGGTTGGGAACCTGCAACAGAGCAGAGACACAACAGAGTTAGTCCACGCTCACGCCATCAGACACGCCGGTTTGTATTTTTAATGTTTCAATATTTGGTTCAGTTTTTCAGGCATTTAGAGCTTTTAATGGAGACGCCACAGACGCAGAAATGATTTTACCTCGAGCTGAAAGTATCTGTGTTTATTATTCAGAGCAGGTCTCACACAGACGTCTGTACGTTATAACAGAAGCTGCTTTACTGTGAACACTGATTGGATAGAACTGCTGACATCACACATAAGGACCCCGCCCCTGTCCCCCTTCAGCTGGATTACGAAGCCTCGGTGGGTGACACTTGCTGAGTGTGTGTGTATACATGTTTGTCTGTCAATGTGGGGACCACTATTAGTGCAAAGACCTGTAGGGTCCTCACTGTCACACTTCAAACCAACATGGAGGACATCATGTGAAGCGGTGCTGCGATGTCACCAGTAACCACAGAAAGGGATTCTACTGCACTAGAAAGCAGTAAAATAATTAAAATGGAGCTATCGTTTCGACCGTTCTGTCAAAAAAACCTTTTTGTTTATCTTGTCATTACCCAAACTGCACACCGAAGCTCTTTGTTTCTGCACACGGACATAAGGTGCAATATTCCTGCTTCTTCCTTTCACAATAAAAGTCTTGACATGCACTGTGTGACTTCTGTGGCGCCAGTGTCCGGCAGCCTCGCCTCTGTCAGTGCGCCCCAGGGTGGCTGTGGCTACAATGTAGCTGCCATTGCCAGTGTGTGAATGTGTGTGTGAATGGGTGGATGACTGGATATGTAAAGCGCTTTGGGGTCCTTGGGGACTAGTAAAGCGCTATATAAATACAGGCCATTTACCATTTATTTATTTACTTCTGAACATAAACTTGCTTCGAGCAGGGTTTTTCTAGGTTGCATAAAGTAAAGGAAAAAAGGGAAACAGTCACAAAACATATTTATTCTTCAGAAAAGAACCCTTCTCAGAGTGGACATAAAGGTCAAGATCAGGACTTTTTCACCGTGAGCAGGTAACCGATTCACGACTAATGAATCATCTCAGATGTTCTGTGGACTGATGTCTACTCTGTCTTTGGCTTCTTCTTTCTGGAATACGACAGCACTGGTTTCATACTGAGAACAGTTTGATCCTCATCCTCCATCTTCCTGTGCTAATGTGTTTGTTTTAGCCTAATTATAGCTCTGTAACTAGCCACCAGCTAGCACATCATCATATGTCATCTAGGCCAACTTCACGACCCTCCAAACATCTCTGAAATTAATTTTGATAACACCCACAGTCATGGCAGAGCGGTATATTTAGAGATCCTTCACTCAGAACATGAAACACCCTCTTTAGTTGGAAACCAGTTAGCTAATTTCCTGCTAACGCTTAACTCTGCTAAAGCTCATAAAACATTTTTTTTTCAAGCACGCCTGGAGTTTAAACTTTATTGTAAGACCTCAGAGAAGAGCGCAGGGCCCTCAAGCTCCCAGGTAGAGGACCCGAGCTTGAAGATAAAGATCGCCCGCATATCTTAACAAAAAATACATAAAATACATACATATAGATGGAAAAATCCATATAAATGAAAAAGAAAAAGACATTTCCTATAATTGTATCAATAGAAAAGTAAACTTAAAATGCCTAAAAATAAAATACCTGTGTGAAGTTTAAGAAAAAGGTTAGTTAGTAATAAACTGTATAAATAAAATAACCCTCCATAAGAGGAATAAGAGGCCGTGGCTTGACCACACAGAGACTTTGGCGGTGCAGGAGGCGGACCTTGATATCAGGTCTCCACCCCTCCGAGAATTTGTCCTGTATATGACATCACCAGGAAACCTGCAGCACAGATTCTGGCATTTCATGGCATATTTCAACTCTGGAGGGGTTTCAGGGTTCAAGACCAGGTCCCGTTCAGGTAACACACGTCAGTGATGGTCCTCACAAGTACCCAAAGACAAGTATGTGTGTGTAATAGAATCTGCCACCCAGTCTGCAGGACACTTGATCCGCCCCTCCCCCTTTCCCCAAGAGCATTCTGGGTATCTGCGAACATCTGGTGTGTGTGTGTGTGTGTGTGTGTGTGTGTGTGTGTGTGTGTGTGCTGCTGTCGAGGAAAGCCTCTTGGAGCTGGAGCTCCACCTGTGCTCACTGACAGCCGCTGCTGAGTCGGGTCAATAACAGCTCCACCTGCTTTCCTGCACAGTTCAGACGGAGGTTTTATTCAGATTCACTCTGAGCTTCTGCACATGTGCAGACCGTGCGACACACGAGCCGCCTGGGAACATGAATAATCAATGACCTTAGGTTACAGGAGGTTTGATGAATCAGAGCTCTGCCTCTGCTGAGCACCGCTGCTGCTGCTCTTTATGGGACAAGTGAGGCGTGGATGGTGTTAATCACAGCGAGTCCTCCCCTGCTGGCGCTCCTTCTGGACTCTGATGGGACCAGCATGACCAACATGGACGCAGCTTTCATCAGTTTCACACTCGCCTGCTGCAACTTTTTATGGCGGTCACTCCAAACACCATGGGAAGTGTCTGTGGACGTGGACATGACAGCCGACTCAAATACAGATGAATCTCAGGCCGCCGTCAGGCGGGATTCTCGTGACACCACCAACATGTGGGAGGAGCTTACTGACACTTATCACCAGGAAAAAGGAGCCTTGATGTTCTGTAAATATGTTTCTGTGACCTAATTCCCAGTTTTACAAAGACTCCTCCTCATCCCATTGGCTGTTTGTGAATAATGATGATGATCATCATCATAATACAGATGGAGGCCCCGGGGCAGAGCCAGGATGCTGGAGACGTGACATCTCTCAGCTGGCCTGGGAACGCCTCGGTTTCCCTCGGATGAGCTGGAGGAGGAAAAAGGGCGGATGATAATGAGGAGGGATCAGGTGTGGTGGCTTTTGGTCGTTTGGGACAGCAGGCTGAGAGCAGACAGGTGAGGTCCACCTGACAGTGAGCTGGCAACAGCACGGTGTGTCAGGTGTGTGCAGGTGTGTCAGGTGTACCGTGTTTCCTGGCGAGCTGCAGCGCTGCAGTCTGAACTTGCTGTGGTTCTTCTTGCTGCGGCTCTTGTTCTTCCTGAGTTCCTCGCAGCGCTCGTAGTCCGACAGGTCCAACACCTCGTCAGCTCGACCCAGCTCCTTCACCTACAGACACACAGGTATTACAGGTAAGTAACATAGGCAGGTAATACAGACAGACATCTGGAATCCTCTTTCATGGTTGCTGATTGGTTGAGGCTGTTGCCTAAGGAACAGCTAAGGCACAGGTCGTGACAGCAGGTAACGAAGGTCATTGGACAGGTGAGTCAGGTGTCCTGACCTCACCTGCTAACAGTGTTAGTCTGTGCATGAGTACGAACCTTCATCCTCCTGATCAATCAGCATCACCTCATTATTCTTTTATTTGTTATGTGTACAAACTCCTGACAACGGTCACTACTGTCATTATTACTACTAAACTCTCAACGGACGCGCTTTGACCTTTAACCTTTTAATGAAACTGCAGGATTCCTGATGTTGTCTGTGTCACCTGAGGTGACCTTATCCGTCATTATAATTACTTCTGCGATTGGTGGACGTCATCGCTCACATGACCAAAACAACATGTCTTTATTCTCCAGTAAGAGGCTGTTCGGCCACACCCACATCCAGGTGGATCCCCTTAATGGTACTCGGTGAAAGCCTCACACTCACTGAGCCTGA
>NC_137432.1:38477325-38624825 GCF_964374335.1 Astatotilapia calliptera | reverse complement strand
GACGTTCCCTGTGTGATAAGGGTTCTATGACGACGTTCCCTGTGTGATAAGGGTTCTATGACGACGTTCCCTGTGTGATAAGGGTTCTATGACGACGTTCCCTGTGTGATAAGGGTTCTATGACGACGTTCCCTGAGTGATAACGGTTCTATGACGACGTTCCCTGTGTGATAAGGGTTCTATGACGACGTTCCCTGAGTGATAAGGGTTCTATGACGACGTTCCCTGTGTGATAAGGGTTCTATGACGACGTTCCCTGTGTGATAAGGGTTCTATGACGACGTTCCCTGAGCGATAACGGTTCTATGACGACGTTCCCTGTGTGATAAGGGTTCTATGACGACGTTCCCTGAGCGATAACGGTTCTATGACGACGTTCCCTGTGTGATAAGGGTTCTATGACGACGTTCCCTGTGTGATAAGGGTTCTATGACGACGTTCCCTGTGTGATAAGGGTTCTATGACGACGTTCCCTGAGTGATAACGGTTCTATGACGACGTTCCCTGTGTGATAAGGGTTCTATGACGACGTTCCCTGTGTGATAAGGGTTCTATGACGACGTTCCCTGAGTGATAACGGTTCTATGACGACGTTCCCTGTGTGATAAGGGTTCTATGACGACGTTCCCTGTGTGATAAGGGTTCTATGACGACGTTCCCTGAGTGATAAGGGTTCTATGACGACGTTCCCTGTGTGATAAGGGTTCTGTAAGGACACTTTTCCTGTGCTGCAGCAGTGAAACCGGAGCACTCTGTGTATCTGTAGCTCGGACTGAAACTCGACTCCTGCAGAACGTCGGCTGATGAAACCCGAGGAGAATCTTTCTGTTTGCAAACTGAACTGCAGAATTTGGAGGAAGGCTAAAAATACTACACACAATACTCTCAATGCATGTACATAGAGGTACTTTGGAGTACTCTGAGGTACTTCAGTGCTTACCAAGTTCAACATGTCAGATGTTCTCTGCAAGAGTTCTCCTGTAAAGTTCTGTAACAGTTTCATAAAAAAGCTGCGCACTCCCTTTAAATCTGTTCCTCGTTAACCTTCTTAATGACATCACAGGTGTCACCTGCCTGCTGGTTACAGGTGATCACGCTGTGAGGATCAGAGACCTTCTACCTCTGATCATGTCCACTGATCGATTGATTGATTGACTAATTGAGTGAGTGAGTGTCAGGGGTTGGTCACCTGTAGGCCCCGCCCTCTCTGACTCACCTCCTTCTCACAGATGAACAGCTGGTCTCCTCTCAGAAAGACAAAGCGGTTCTTCCAGATCTCTCTGAAGATCCCTTTGCCGCAGAACTTCCTGATCCAGCCCACTTTATCAGGCGGCGCGTTCTGCGGCGCCGACTCGGACGCGCCCTGAGACAAGAAACAGGAAGCCGACAGAGCAGGTGAGGAGCAGGGAAACCTGTCAACACGGCTCCAGAAGCTCAGCCTAAATCAACCTCATCTCCTCAGTTTGTATTTTTAGTCTTTGTTTATAATACTCTACTTGTGTTTCTATTCATGCTTCTATTGCTGTTTCTACTCTGTTTTCTGTTGTGTACAGACTGGGAGACGCTGATTTCTATTACTCTGTTTCTTCATCCTCACCTGTGTGGACAGACAGGTGTGTGTAGCACCGACAGAGCCCGCCTCTAACTGCTTTCATTCTGAGTTCAGCCGGTTTGGGGTCAGATGGTTGTTATGCAAGTCCATTAAAGGCTGTAACTGAAACTGGAGCTGCTGAGCAGATTAACCATCACACCACATTCAGGTCACTTTAAAGCCTCCAGGACCGGCCTGGACCTCACAGACCCTCACAGACCGGGTCACTGTTAAAAACATCACTTCTCCGTCTGTTTGTTGGCCTTTTGGCACTTTTTAAGCATCAGCAGAGTGAGGCCTTTATTATGAAAACCGGACGTGGGTTCTTGAGAAGCCTGCGGCTCTCAGCCTTCAGAATAAAACTAATCCTCGGGCTTTTGTTCTTCGAGTTCTGCTTTAACGGAGAGAGCCCCGGGGGTCGCCCTCTGTCCCGGTATCACTCACCCGTTTCCCGGAGCTGCTCCTCTTCATGCTGCCGGTGTCCGGCGGCTGATCGCGACACTTCTCCCACTTTCACGGGAACTCCGTTATCCGCTCGATGGAGACTCGGAGAGCCGTTAAAGCAGTCAAACTCCTGCAGGGGAGACCGGAGCCTCCGCCTCAGCTCCGCCGCTCCACGGCTCTGTTGCTCGGTGTCACTGTGCTGAGCGACTCGCTGCTGTGGCTGCCGCCGGGCTCCGCCGCACTCTGACCGGCCAGCAGCCACTCCGTGCTTGGGTGTCCGGTTACTCCTCCTCCCTGTCCCCCCTCCCCGCCTGCCCGCTGGCTCAGCGGCTCATCGGCAGCCCGGAAGCGCCCCCCTCCGGCGGACAGCGGGAGTGGCCGAGAATGAGAGCTACTGAAAGCGCTGACGTCACAGGGTGGGCAGTAACGCTCGAGCCTGCAGTTCCTCTGGTGTCCAGCAGAGGCTCCGCTGCCTCCGACTGGGAGGACAGTCTCCTCCTTTTGGGCTGAACAGACCCGAGACCTGAAGCTGAGCCTGGTTCCAGCTTCAGCTTCAGGAAACACGCGGCACTCTCTGTAATCCCACAGACATCTGTGCTAATCCACAGCATGATGTAGATTATGGCGTGTTCACAGAGATAATCCACGAGGGTGAAATGTGTCACACAGACGCCGCCTGCGCCTGGCGAAGGAAACTGACCTCAGCCTGTGGACACAAGCGGGGGAGAGAGGAGGAGGGAGGTGATCTCTAAAGTACTGACAAATATCTGAAAGCCTCAAACTCCAAAAAATGAAATAACTGCTGGTGATTTATGGATGGAGGTGAGCACCATCAGCTCACAGCGAGCGCGTCATTGGTCAAGAAACCAAACGACTCAAATGTAGAGAAACTAACTTTAATCAGAATGACGATAAAACGCTTTCTCCGACCCTGCTCACCGAACCAACACGACCGCCCGTCTTTACTGTGCTCCATTACAGGATCTTTAATTAGTGCCCTCCTGTGGCCGTCGCATGAACTGCAGCTCGTGCTTGCACTGTTAGCATTGACCAAAACTGTGATGAAACGCGCATCAGGCTGCCCCAACATCCTCATCAACTCTGAAATCATGCCATGAACTGCAGACTGCAGTTTTGGTTTGCAGATGGTGTCCGCAAACTGCAGACGCCATCTGCAGACGCCGCGTCCTCACGAGTCTGCAGCTGCTCTGCCGTCCTCGTCTCTAGATCTGCATCGGGTTGATCTGACAGATGTTTCCAGGTTCGGCTCTGATCTGGAGTCAGTTTCAGTCCCAGTGTAGATCACAAACTGGGTCACAGCGAGAGGTGGCGGCTCATCTGCAGATTATCCCCGACCCCATCATTAAAGGGACAATCCGCCCAAAACAACAGCAGCAGATTAGAGCCGCAGGTTCAACCCGATCAGCTCGGACTCACCAGCAGCCGACACCCACGGCCAACAGCACTGCTCACCTATAAATAATAATAAACAGTAACAATGAAAAAATAACTTCAAAAAATAAATAAATGATTAAAAAGGAAACTCTGAAAACTCAGAAATTGTTAAATTAAATAGAAAAATATTAAAATAAGGAACTGACAAAAATCAATTCAAATCATAAAAATCGTAACAAATAAAAACACCAATTGTTAAAGTAATAATTATGAAGACAACTGGAAAAGATATCAAAACATATAATAATAATAATAATAATAAAATATAAATATTAATCTAAAAATGCTTTTATGACATAAATCCAAAAATAAAAACGTATCAAAGTTTTGTGACAAGTGACCTGCAAGTTTTACGAAAGTAAAACCTGATTTTATAAACGATTTATTTTTAGTGTTTCATGAGACGCCCAATCAGATCGAAGCTGAGACTCACTGCCTTTGGTCTGTGACGCCCTCTGATGGTTTCTGGGTGAAGTGCAGCAGTGTCTGAACGATCACAAACATCAGCACAGAAACGTCATGTTATTTTTTATTCATTACAAAAAAAAAATAACAGCTGGCAGCTCCAGTCAGACCAGTCGGCCTCGCCGTGCTGCTGCACACGCTCGGTTTCCCTTTAATGAAGCAGATCCTGAAACGAAGCTGGGAGGTACGGAGGTGAAACTGAAACAGGTTCCTCTGCTCGGCCTGCAGGGACCGGCGGATCCGTGAAGTCTGACAGCGTTTAAAGGTCAAAGTTCAGACGCAGCAAAACAAACGAATCAATCCAAGAAACTGAGATCAGCAAAAACAGTTTAATTCACCCAGAAAGACATTTACACA
Organism: Astatotilapia calliptera; assembly: GCF_964374335.1. Taxonomy (NCBI): domain Eukaryota; kingdom Metazoa; phylum Chordata; class Actinopteri; order Cichliformes; family Cichlidae; genus Astatotilapia; species Astatotilapia calliptera. The sequence continues at coordinate 38,620,513 of NC_137432.1, read as the reverse complement.
CGTTTCACTTCAGGGGGCGCTCTGCACATTCAGCGTGGCCAAAGTCTGAAATGATGAGGTCACCACGTGTCACAAAGGTGCACGAGCTCCTCGCAGCAGTTTGTAGATGATTTAGCTCCTTTATGATCAGGACACGCTACAAGAAAAAATCAAACTTGGCAATAATCACTCCAGACGTCACAACTGATTCATTTTTCATCCCAGAAAGAAAAAGAAAAGCGGTCACCGCACCGCGCTGCTAACATCCACACGTTTACGTGGCGTGTGAGCAACGCTGCAACTCAAACAAGTAACGTTTGCTCACGTATTTGTGAAGAAAACCTTTTATTTATTAAACAAACAAAGACTTTTGGCGTACTCGTGACTTAGCATGCTAACAGGCGACGGTGAAAAGCCACGGCGAGTTTGAACCTTCACCTTCGTGCTGGATGTCCGTAGATGCTAACAGGGTTTGTTTCGGCGTGAATAATACCGTCTGGTGTTTTTGATCATTTAAAATCCACCACCATAAATCAGCACCGATCAGCTGATCGATCGGGCAGGTCGGGTTTTTTTCCTTCAAAACAGGAAGTCCGGTTTCTACATCTCATCGGCGTGTCCCGGTTTGGCCTGATCGCGCCGTCCTCCTCGGACCGTCGACTTCTGGCCGAGGGCGCCGGGTTCCGTCTGCTCGGCAGCAACCACCGAGCCGTTTCCCGACCGGCTCCCCTCCGTACCGTCTGCGGCTGCGTGTTCGTGGTTTTCTGTTGGTTCTGGGAGATTCGACGTTCCCTCAGGAGGTTTTGATTGGCTGAGAGCGGGGGACTCAGACTGCAGGGACGTCGCACCGTAGGCGTCGTCTGAGGTCGGCTGAGAGGACGACGGATCCGTCAGGATGTTTCTGGAAATCACTGGAAAGATGAAAAAATAAATCATGAGTCCAGCGGTTTGACGTGCCGAGGAGAAAACGCGACCGAAGTTATTCCTAGGATTCATTTTCCAGTCTCTGAGGCAACATTCCTGCCACACCGACAACATGAGACCAGGATTTACCGCGTTTACCTGCGTCGCCATATTTACACAGCGAGCGTCAGGAAGCGCTCGAGCGCCTGAAGAACTATTTTTATTTAAAATGTTCAATCCTACAAACTCTCAGCTTCCCCAAAAGCCTCCATCTAAACCCTGTGCTGCCATCACAGATGCTCAAACAGGAAGTGATGTCATCAGGGACCAACCTCCTGTGGGTCTGTAGTCGTCGTCTGCACGGTGGCGGCTGAACGGGCTGAAGCTCGGCAGGATGATCAGACCGAGAGAGACGAGGATGATCTGAAGACACACGAGGAGCAGGGTCAGAGTGTGTGTGTCTGTGTTCCTGTCTAGCTGTCATTGTGAGGACCGAAATCTGCATTCTACTATACTTGTGAGAACAGTCACTTGTGAGGACACACAACCCGGTCCTCACAAGTCTGAAGACATTTTTGAAGCTCAAAATGTGGTTTCAGTGTCAGGGTTACAATTCGGTTATGGTTAGGTTTAGGGTCAGCATTCATTCATGGTTAGGGTTATTAAGGTCAATGAAGGTCCTCACTAAGATAGCTGAACGGGCGTGTGTGTGTGTGTGTGTGTGTGTAGGAGCAGAACTAAAACAAACAAACAAAAACAAAACAGACTTCATTCCACCTTAACGGGTTTAAGGTGGTCGTACCAGTAGGCAGGTGCTGGTCTGGGCTCCTTTACTGACCGTCTGCTTGATGAGAGACTGAAGCTGCTGCAGCTGAGCCAGCAGAGAGCTGAGGAGCAGGAACACAGGGGCTGGTTAGGGCTTACCTGAGCAGGTGAACCAATCAGCAAGCAGCAAACTCAGCAGGAAGTTCAAGAAGAAACTAAAAAGTAAATCTGACTGTTTCAGACAGACTCAGGTCCTCGTGACTGAGCTGTCCGAGGTTCACATTTAAAGTGAGAGCACAGTGCCCCCTGCTGGTGGGAGTCAGAACCACAGGGAGGTCTCCCTGATGTGGATGTTTCTGATCCTGTTTGTGACAGAAGTGTCTGGAATAACATGTCTGTGGTATTCATGTCACCAAACTGTGTGAGATTACAATAAAACCTACAGAGTGTGAGCTCGACATCGTTCCCTGTGTTTATGTCACAGGAAGTGACCTCTCTGTGACCTCAATAATCAGCAAAGCGTGTTCATACTTGTTACGTTTCTCCAGCTGCTCCACCGTCCGCTGCAGCTCTTTGTTCTGCATCGAGCACGCCGCCGCCCTGTCAGCGCACACACACACACACACACACACAGGTGTTACCATGGGGACCTCTGTGCAGACTTGAACAGGACATGAAGCCGTACATGTAAAGGTTATTTCATCACCGCTCACACAGACGTAACTCTGCCTGTGAGGCTGAGAGCTTTAAAAACACGTTTAGCGCCGTCTTCGTTAATGACAGTTTAACGCCAGTAACCCGGCGACGCCGCTCGGTGTCAAGGCGTAACTTTCTGTCGCTCTGCGGTTTCATCACCAATACAACAGGTGGCGCTGAGGTTTCTCTAAGCTGAAGAAGTCGCAGGAGGAAACACAATATGGGGCGGGGTTTGTGGTCACGACGGACCTATAGCATCGATTTAACACACAGCTGTGACTCCCTCATTACTCTGAACCCACAACAAAAACACATCTGAGCCGCTCTGGCTGACACAGAGCGAGCCCCTCCTTCTCCTGCTCATAGCAGCCAATCTGCAGGTGAACGTGTGACAACGCCGCCCTCATCCAGCGTTAACCCTCGTGACGTGACACTCGTGACACTGGAGACGGCTGAAGTTCAGCGGGGTCACGACCCCTGGAGGATGGAAGGAAGTTCAAATTGAAAGTGAGAGCAGATAAATGAAGGCGGGGGGGCGAACTATCGACTCGCTGAAAAAACCTCACAACACGTCTGGAAATGGAGTCTCTGTCAGCGACGCGGCGGCGGTCAGCTGGCCGGTTACCTGCTCTCCAGCCCGTCGATGTACTCCTTCCTCCGCCGCCGGCTGTCCTGAGCCGACTGCTTGTTACGGATCTTCCTCCGGACCTTCTTCAGAATTCGCTCCTCGGCCTGTGAATAAAGTTCGGTTCAAAGTCAGCAGCGTGCACCTGACACAGAAACGCGGCGGCCTGAGAGCATCTGTGCACCCGACCTTGGTGAGGGGGAGGTTGCTGGGCAGCGACACGCCCTCCTGGGTCAGCAGCTTCTGCTCCTCCTCGGTCAGCTGAAGATCCAGGCACAGCTGCAACACAAGAAGAAGAATGAGTCGTTAGGGCGGAGCCTGACGAAGGACAAGGAAAAAAAAAAAAAAGGAAACAGAGGCTCACCAGGTCGTCGTCGAGGCTGGGAGGAGGGATGGCGAGCCGCGGCGCCGAAACCACAGGTAGTTCGCTCACGACGCACGAGTCCGACAGCAGCAGCTGAGAGCTCCACTGATCTGCAGAGAGAGCGCACCACCGTTAACGACGCCACTCCTTCCTGTTTCTGCCGCGCTTACATCACACTGTCGATTTTTTCTTTAAATGGGTGGAGTCATAGTTTTTGGCTTCACACCAGGTCGTTTAACAGGAAGCTGAAAGCTTCAGTCTCGTGCCGTGAACGCCACCTAAAAATATTAAACAATGATTTAAAATCATCATCGTTCCAAACTAACCATGACGTCACCAGCAGGGGGCAGTGTTTCATCCATGTGCAAAACCAGCTCGCAGTTTCACATCAGAACGAGTTCGTAATTAAATTCAATTAACTTTGTTCATGTAGCGCCAAATCAATCGCTTTATATTGTAAAGACCCTCCAAACATAGAGACAAACACTCAAGCACTTTGGCGACAGTGGGAAGGAAAAACTCCCCTTTAACAGGAAGTAACCTCCAGCAGAGCCAGGCTCGGGAGGGGCGGGACCATCTGAGGGACCACTGAGCTGGGCATCATCTGCATAGCAATGAAAATGTATGCTATAGCTTCTGTTAATACTCACACGCCCCCTGGTGGAGACACCGGTACTACACTAAAGTTGGACTTCAGCTGATTCTCAGCATGAATCATCTGCTGATGCTTTAATGAAACAAACTTCTTTAAGCTCAGTCGACACGAGCATGAAGCTAGCTGCCGCCGCTGAATGTCGCCTGATTCGTCGAATCCTGAACGGCAGAAACAAAGCGTGGCCTCACCGAGCTCGATGGAGATGATGTTCTCCTGTCCAGCTCCAGTCTTAGCACCGCCCAGCCCGCTGATGTCATAAACCAGCTGGTAAACTGTCGTTGGCGCCAGCTGGGTGCCCGCTGCAGTCACCGTGGTGACAGGACTCTCGATGGCGGGGTCCTCGGAGATCCCGCTGTCGCTCTCTGATGACGGGTCAGCCGGTGGCCCGCTGGGAAACACCTCGTTTGGATTGACGGCGTGGAGGACGTCCTCGGAGTCGCTGTCATTGAGAATCTGATGAAGGTCACATTTTACACAGTCACGAACAGCAAGGCCACATCAGACATGGAAAAACTCGCCACCACTTCAAAGTTTCAAATAAACACTTCCTCTCTGAGTGGTCATGTGATCACAGACACTCACACACTCGGGGTCCACCGCCCAGTCCTGCAGGGGTTTCTCTGAGCCGGCCGGGATGAGCTCTGAGGAGGAGAACGGACCGTCGAGCTGCCAGCTCCCGGATGCCATGACGCCGAGAAACAGCTCCCCGCTCTCTGCATCCATCACCTGCAGACACAGGTTCACACCTGGATCAGTACCAGACAGAGTGGGGGGAGGAGGAGGAGCTAGAGGCGGACACTGTATGGGAAAGCAGAGCAGAGGTCACAGCTGAAGCTCTTCAGCTCGAGTTCCTGAATACGACACCTTCGCTGTTCTGAAAGCCTGAGAAGCTGCAGCAGTGTGCAAAAGGCATCTGTGTGGGTCACATGACCTAGCAGCAGCTGACAAACAGACAAAGCAGGTGTGTGTGTGTGTGTGTGTGTGTGTGTGTGGAGAGCAGGTAAAGCAGCTCTGAGGAGGACATCCTGGTAGGCACACACCCAAACGCACACACCTGAGCTGAGACCTGATAGGCTGCCAAACGTGTTTCTCCGCAAACAAGCCCGACCTGTCCCACGTCTCTTAGCTTCCAAACACGACAGCGAGGAACCTGCAGACTGAGACCGCCTCCGATTTACCTGAAGTCACATGAGCTGATCAATAAAACAGCCTCACGGGTGAATCCAAGTCGTGCTTCAGAGGGAAACACTCCACCGAGCCAGCCTCAGCTGTACCCGCCACACCTATATCATCACCTGTTGTCCCAATTATGGTCTAGCAAAGGTCTTCCTGTTAGACTGTACGTAAAAGATGGACACAAGCTGCAGTCCAGCAGTGAGGTGATCTCTCAGACCCTCAGGTTAAAACTTTACAACATGTTTACAGCCCGCTACGGCAGCCTGCGAGCGCCCAAAGAAACCACAAGGACGTTTCTCCTGCAGACTGAGGGCCATTGGTTCATTGGTCGTTGGGTGGCTGCAAACAACCGATGACATCAACAATCAACGCGGGACTTCAACCAGCGGTCAGTGTCACAGCAGCCGTGTCCATCTTTGATATACAGCCTTTGCAAAGTCTCAGCTTGAGACGAACGACATCACAACAACACACCAGGTGAAACGCTCCAACCCAGAGCACGCTCGCCACAGCCAGGGTGGAGCAGAGCTCATCCAACCGGGCTCATTCACTAATGAGGTCCCCGGTTGAGGCGAGACACCCAGAATGGGATTACTTTAGATTACTCAGTCAGAGATGAAGGTAAACTCACCTTACCTCCAAAACAAATGGTCCAAGCTCCTACTGTCTACCCAGGAGAGGGTCGAACTGAGCATGTGCAGACTCCCACTGGTCACACCTGCAGTGACACTTATGACTTCTCATAACCGCACAGCACACTCCTGTACTTTTACTGTAACAGAGTACTTCTAAACTCAGTACTTTTCTCACTCTTCCTCTTTGTGTGCCATTCAAAAACTTTCCAGCACTCTCCAGGCGCGGTCCCGGTCGGACCTGAGGAGCAGCAGAGGATACTCACAGCTGACACACGGAGCTCTGCTGTTGTCGTTTCCGGTACAAACGCTCCGGATCTTCATCAGCGGTGCTCCTCCTCCTCTCTCTTTCTCTCACACACACACACACACACACGGACCTTCGTGTCGCTTCACGGTGGAACACGGAGTCCAGCTGGCAGCTCACAGCCTCCTCCGCCTCTGCGCATGCCCGACTTCTTCTTCTCTTCCTATAATCAGGCAGACTAAACAGAGCCCTCTGCTGTCTGAGGGCCACCAACAGGAATGTTAATAATATTATTATTAATGTCATTATCATAGTAATAATTATAATAATAATAATAATAATACATTTTATTTGAGGGCGCCTTTCAGAAACCGAAGATCACCTACAAAAGAAAAAATGAAAAGGAAAATAGTTTTAAAACTATATAAAATAAGTTAGAATTGCAAAACAAAACTTGACAACAGATAAAATCAGCACTAAAGCGAATTAGCCAGTTTGAACAGTGAGTTCAAATCTGCAGCAGGTTGTTAAAGGTTAAGAGTTGATAAAAATGACTCCGGTCTGACGTGATTTACAGCGTCATGGAATATCCAATGACCGTGCATCCGGTGCAGGAGCCCACCCTGGACAAAGATGGAGGGATCGCTTCCATCTGCAGCATGCAGATGTTCCACGTGTCCCTGGACCTGCTCTCCTGCCTCTGGGCTCTGGAGGTTTGAGGCTCTGCTGAAGACGGCTCCTCTGACGGTTCCCGTGTTATCAGCCATCATATGACTCTGTGTCATATGGGGGGGGGGGCTAAGGTGTTCCTCTGTAGAGATGCTGAGAGGAGAACCGACTGATTTGGACCTAAGAGGCCTGACCCCACACTTCACCCACATGCCCATCCTGACGGCCACGAGAAGCATTTTCTCAAAGTTAATCTCACAGCAGCTCAATTCACTCTGACCACTACCTGTTGAACCTGAGCAGCAGGTCAGAGGTCAGAGGTTGCTCAGCAGAGGATGTAGAAGCACGAGTGTGATGTGTGCCTCAGGCTGAAGCAGCAGAAAACCTGAACATCTGTAATTACGAGCACACTGTTCTCTGCGAGTTGGTCAGCACCTGTGCCGACATGTTTGCTTCTCCAACATGAGGCTCCTCCCCTTTGTTTTTCTGTTCATTTTTATTAGTATTTAGCCCTGCTCCTAAACACCTGCCCCGTCACCGTGACTGCAGCGCTGGCACTTCACCACCAGGTGTGACTGTTTGGTCTCTGAAGGTTTCCTCTTACAGGTAACTCTTTAAATCTCACACCTCCACCATCTGATTGGATGCTGATGGATCCTCTGCTGGTGAAATCCTCGGCAGAGGGCGTGGCTTCAGAAGCTGCATTCACAGTCACCCGAAGTTCTGCAGAAGTGGAGTTTGAACAGTTTGAACTTTACGCACCTGCAGAAAGAATTTTACATGTTTTTAATGCTGAAACAAAGCTTTTATTCTGAAAATCTGAATCAGTTTTACCACTAAAGCACTCAGAGACACAAACGATGATAATCTGACAGATGAAACTATCGCTGTGAGAGGCGAACGCTGTCAGCACTCCAGCCCCAGCTGCAGGGGTGTGGATGCTGAACGCAGCCCTGAGCGTTGGCTGAGCAGACAGCTTTCTGACCTCTGGACTCTCCAGAAGCTTCGCAGAGGAACCGTCGACCGCTCTCTGCAGGTGCAAAGTGCTTCAGAGGTTCTGGAGACCGAAGCGTGCAGGAAACACCTCAGGGGCTGAAACAGGACCAGGATGTCTGCAGGAGGGGAAGCAGCTGATGTGGTGTACTGCCTGGCCCAGGAGCAGGACTTCCAGCAGGTCCCAACATTTTTCCATTAATAGTCACATGACTCTCTAAAGATCACAGGTCAGAGTGCGAGATGTGAACTCAGGCTGAATGCACAGGCTGAAGCCACTGATAGGACGACTGACCGCGGCTGCTCGAGCGGTTCTCTTCGCCTTTATGGCGTTTGCTCCATAAAACATATGAGGTGAAGGAGTGCACACCGCTGCAGCACGCCGCTGAACAGCTTTAAAAAACTTTGAACATCACATAATTTACTGCTGTGACTAACTAAAAAAACCTCATGGCCTCATTTCCTGTTTGCTTCGGCGCTTTGTCATTTCTCACAGGGACAAAGGACACACATGAATTGCAGGAGTCACAAGTTAGAATCGATACCTGAAGAAAATCTGAGCAGTCAAATAAAATCACAGTGATAAACTCTGAGCACCTCAGACAGACGACGCGTTCAGAGCTGATTTAAAGGTCTAAAGGGGTCTCCGTGGGGACAGACAGAGGCGTGGACCCTTTAGTTTCAGGCGAGGGAGGTTGCTGGGAGCAGCGACGACCTCTGACCTGTGGTTAACCTGGGAGATGTCGTGGAGGTGATTGATGGAAGGCTTTAACAGCCAAACTTAAAATCAGTGCTGAGCGTCACGGACCCGTGTGTCGTCGTTTGCTCTGCGCCAATTAGAAGTTGTCTGTATTCTGACGTCTGTTTGAGGCGGAGTCAGGAACGCCCAGGTGTCCTCAGAGCGTCGTTCCTAACAGAGCCCGTGTTGTCCCGCAGGTCCTGAACATCTGCACGCCTGATGACTACAACGGGCTCGATTACATGGCCGCCTTCTTTCACCGCTGGCTGCAGGAGCCTGGACGCGTCGTCTTCATCGCCCGGATCGACGGCAGAGTGGTGAGGCGTGAAGGCGAGCCCTGAGGAAGCAGACCGCAGTTTTCATTTCACGGCTCTGTTTTTCTACACTGAGCTGCATTCTCCATCTCCCTGCAGGTGGCGCTGGAGTCTGCGCTCCTGGTGGATGGCGGTCAGACGGCAGTACTTCAGGGGCGCAGGGTGGTGTCCGATCTGAGGGGCAGCGGCATCGCCAGCGCCCTCCAGACGCATGTGACCAACTACGTCCGCCGCTACTACCCAGAAATCTCTGCTGTGAGGCTGAGCCGAGGAGACAATCCTTCAGTGAAGACACTCGCCAAGTACAGGCTCATCGCAAAGGAGGTGTGTCAGAGTCCACCGGTTTGTGATTGTGACCAAAGTTGGTGATAATTCTTCATCACAGCGACGTCGCGCAGCTGTTTGCAGAAGCTGATGCGTCTGTTCGAGCGGCGCCGTTCCCTTTATTCTGACCGTGCTGTGCAGAAATGCCGCGTCCTCCTGAAGCACGTAGACTTTCAGTTCATGAACGTCGTGGTTGAGAAGTAAAGCTAATGTGTCGATATTCATAGGAAATGAATCAAAGGGTTTTTAAAAATAAATAACGACTTGAATTAATTTATAATTACTCTCCTGTTAGGACTGCAGGACCGGCACAGTGTCATCACACTGACGTTTGGTCAGAGATCACCGCTGGCTTCTAGTTATTGCAAGGTGGCCTTTGTTGTCGTGGTTACCGTGATGCTGCAGACACATCCTAAGACTGAGCGTGCTCTGAGCACTTACAGTTGAAGAGTCCGCCTGGTTTTTCAGCCTGGACTGTAAACGATCCCTCCGTGTCCACTGAATGGAAACTACAGATGTGCGGTTCTTAGTTTGGCCTCAGACTCGTGACGGGGGTGAAGAGCACACATGCCACGTGATTGGATGATGGACTGGATCACAGCATGAATAGTCCGGTTGCATGTTGTGACCAAGCCTGAACTTGGACTTGTTTCCCGAGCGACTGCGATGAGTCGAACCAGAACAGGTAAGTAAACCACAGACTCACCCCGTCCTCTCTGTCGCCCCCTGCAGGCCATCTTGTCTTTGTGCTGTGAGGCGGTCAACCTGGGCTCCTTCATCACTGAGCTTCGATCCAAACATCCGCTCCACGCCGACTCCTCCTGTGGTCCGGTCACGCTGAGCTGGCGGCAGGCTGAGACGCTGGTCCTGTCCGACCACGTGGTTTCCAACCTGCTGCCCGGCAAAACCATCATCAACGACTGGGAGCCCTTGAAGCCGGTGGAGGCCAACCTAGAGGTGCTGCAGCGCAGAGGCCTAACGTGGATCGTAGACCGTGAGTTCGAGCCCGCTGCCCTCAGTCTGGGCACGCCACCGTATGCCGTACCCTACCGCCACAATGCCATGCGCCTCAACATCAACATCTTTGGCCGCAGTCTGACATCGGTGTGCGCCGTGTTTCTGGCACAACTGGAAGCTTTCCTGCCGAGTCTTAAAGGTTACCTGGTCTGCCACACCTACGTGGATCCTGGGCTGTGGGCGGGCTTACGTCAGTTCTGTCAGAACGATGCAAACGTGTCATTTTTTAAGGACTACTGGGAGGAAGTCATACTGGAGACAGACCTCTGACTGGCCTCGGCGTGACAGCTTGAATGCTGGCGGATATTTTGACCTCTGCCAGGATTCCTTCAAACACTTCCAAACCTTTTGTCCTGGATTCCCAGGATCCCGTGAGGTTCCACATGCAGGTTTAATTAAATGTTATAAGTTTGTTTAGAAGCACTAGTGTGAGTTTTAACAATTCAATAGGAAATCATCATCGTCACTCAGAGGTAACCGCTAGCAGCTGAGAGAACCTCGGTTCTAGGTCAGCTGCTAGAGGTTGTTGTGGAGTTTCAGCACGTTTCAGATATTTTCCATTCTTCCAAACGTTCATAAGTCACGTGTGACAATCGGGAAGGTTTCTCTGTTCTTGGAGGATTGAATTGGCTTTGTGAGGACTGTCTTCATCCTTGAACAGTTAACAGCGGTGCCTCAAATGGCTCCTCGCACTGACGCGTACCTACGAGAAGAGTTTTCTCTGCTAAACAAAGCTTCGTGTTTAAATCTAAGACACCGTCTGACGGACATAAAGTGATTTTTACTGTCTGCGTGTGACAGACGCAGCAGTGTTGACAGGCTTGTCTTTGTGTGGAAGATAAGGTTTGTTTATGATCTCATGTGATGCACCTTTACCTGACGCACACCTTTATGTTCACCTGCTGACCCACGCATGAAACGTTCTTAAAATTCTGACTGTCGATATGTAATCACCAGGTTGTTGCTGCTTGAATATAAATAAAATCAGATATTTGAATCTTGATCTGGCTCTGTGGTCTTTCTGAGTGCCTCGCCCTGTAAATCCACCGAATCAGGCGGGAAACCCATCAGCTGACCTCGCCTCTGGGGGCAAAGGTCAGTTTCTGGAATCGTCCGAGTGAAGTGAGAAGATATTTCTGTTTCTGTCCTCCAGCCACTTTTTACACATGCACACTTTACAAGGTGAACTAAAAGCTAAATGTTTGTCGATTGAGTCTCGATGTTCCTGCAGGGAGCCAAAGACGGCTCGGACTGGACGGAAACGACAAACCTTCAGATTCCCAGAATCACACTGTTCTTTCCCACATTATAAAAACCTTTCAGACGCTGTGTTGGATTTCTACAGCGTTATCGGAGAGCTTTAAAGGTGGTGAACTTTGAGTGTGGGCTTCTTTGTGCTTCTTGGATTGTGGTGTGTGTTTTTGTGTTTCCCTGGTGTCCACTGTGGAGTTTACTCGGTGTTGTGAAGGTTCCTGTTTGGGTTCTGACCGAGTAGAAAAGTCCAGAAAAGCATCATGTTGTAATCAGCCACACCTGCCACTCATTAGAGATCACAGAGGAGTCGCCCCCTGATGGACAGAAGAGGCAATGCAGGTTTAAGGAGCTCTGTCCATCTTTGTTTACAGTCTGTGGTTTAGTACTTTGGCTATTTCGTGTGTTTCAGTCTCTTTCTGTGTTTCTGCATCTAAATGAAGTTGATAGTTGGACGTCTGGATTTTTTCATAGTATCTGTCTATCCTTGTGTATAATTTAATTTTTTCACTGTGATTGGTCCTAAATTTGAGGTCATCTGCTTTGTTTTTTATGGTTTTTCATGTAAATGAAGTAGATTTTTAGTCATTTTGAAGTTTTGTGGTGTGGTTTCTGGTATCTGTGTCTCAGTAATGATTTGGATCATGAGGCGTTGCTTCCAAAGGCCAGGACGACTTTTGTTTGTGCTTACTGTGACCTTTGAGCCCGAAGTTTTCACAGCTGCTCTAACCACAAACAGCTTAACAGACGTTTTACTGCTGCCAGAGTGCTGACTGCAGCATTGTGTGATTTATGTACCAGTGAAGCTTCCACAGTGTCACGCACACAGTCACTAACAGGCAGTGGCGTTTGACCTCTGACCTCCTGTGATTAATGAGTGATGGAAAGTGACACTAACATGGACTCTTGGGATTCCTGTTAAGCTACAAAGTCAGCAGCTGGAAGGATCCGCCTCCCGCTCCAGCTGAGTGAAGTCAGAAAACGACAGGGGATTTCGGCCTTCAAAATAAAAGCCTCACGTTTAGTTTTTGAGAAAAGAATCAGTAAATGCCTTTGTGTAGGCTGAGAATTAAAAATAAAGATGAACATGAGCTTCTGACAGTTTTCACTGCAGCAAAATAAAAACACAGCAACTTTTTTTAAACAACAATTTATTAATTGAATAAATTAAAGCGCATCAGGAAAATAAAGCTGAAGACAAACGTTCACTTCAGAGGAGAGGCAGGCTCTGCTCCCCCACCAATCAGCAGTCAAACGTTTGGATCAATAGGATCAGGTGTGACAGAGCACCTGTGCTGCGAACCCACGCACAGATCCATAAATATTACAGATCAATGATTAAAAACGTAAGACGTGGCTCGTAAAAGGCTGAGATGAACTCAATTACCCTTTTCTGATTGACTTACCTGATTGACTGTTATTGATGACTGATCATCGAGGGTAAACATGAAGAAAATCTGTGATTTTTCAACATAAATGAAAACTTTAGCGTTATGACGTCACATACATGAGGGACAGGAAGCGTTTGATGGTCCGGGGTCTCCTCCTGCTGGACCCAGGACCGAACCGGAAACCAAACACTGACGGGCTTTTATTTTGTAAAGAGGAAATGCGGTGTTTTATTGCGGAGCGCTTCACAGCAGCTCCCTCACGAGGCGGGATCAGCTGGTGGGAACTGAGTCACCACTTCCCGGAGAGCAGCACCGAGAGAAGCTCACGCCGCCGATCAGCTCTGATACCGAGAGCCTCACCTGAGCGCGAGCCCGCGGCTGAACAGGTAAGGGTGTTTGGACACCTGAGCGGAGTCTGTGCGCGGGACCGTGATCTGCTCCGGAGTAAAAATATTCCGTTACCTCGGGATCATCAGCGGGAAACACACGATGGTTACCACGGTTACGCCTCCATGACTCACAGACTGCGCGTGCGCACTAACTAAAACCCCTTTAACGTCTGATTAGTTGCGCGAGGAAGAGTCGGTGCACGTCATAAAGATGACGTAGCAGATGTTACAGCTGTGGTAAATCTGCGCAGCTGCTTAATGTTCGGTTATTCGACTCACCAGCAGTCGGATACAAACTGATCTGACCTCTGACCCCGTGCCTCAGCCTGTAAACATGTTTGTTTCTGCCTGACTCGCTGCTGCCCCTGCGGCACAGCAGAGGAACTGCAGGGGGACCGCCCACTCCGATTTCAGACACGTCCTGAAATAACGTGGAAATCCCCCCCAATCAGATCAGACCCGCCCCTCCGTCTGAGCCACTCACACCTGCTTTCAGTTAATCCGCCTTCTTCACCGCACTTCCTGTCAGCGCGCCGCTGCCTCTGTTTGCTGCTCTTATCGATTCCTGGGGTCACATGACTCATGGCGCTCTGCACATCACAAACATCTCTGTTTGCTGCATGAGCTAAACATCACACAGGAAGTTCATCACCCCGCCTATGCCCTAGCCCACAGGAGGGCGGCGAAACTGTGACCTCACCGAGCGACCTGCAGGCGAGGGTTAAACTAGTGATGGGCAGATGAAGCTTCATGAAGCACTGAAGCTTTTCATCCAATTGGTTCACCCCAACGCGAAGCTTCATGAAGCTTCATTTGCTCTAGCAGGACACCTACTGGACGTAAAAATAATAGCTGGCATGAATTTGAAGAGTGTGGCATTTTGCACACAGCCTGTAAATGTCAACAACAAAAGGAGTGTGTAAAACATGTATATTGTAGTGATGCAGTATACTGTGTATATTTATAGTGGCAGAATGTAAAGACAATAAAACAAAGCACAAATATAAATATCACACACGTAACTTATAACAGTTGTATAATATTGTTATATCATTTAGTAACATTACTGCATCCTATATTATCATTGCATTTGATGGCTCACCTGGTCTTGCTCCACGATCGGTGTTCCTCTTATTCTCATGCAAAGCTCTGTAGTGCCTAAGCATGGATGAGGTGTTGTTGTTATATCCCAGCTCCCTGGCACATAGCAAACACTTCACCTTGTACAAAAGTAACGACAGCTTAACATAAGTTTTATTGCACCATCAGTATCATGAAAATACATCTTCTGTAGAAATTTACATACCTTGTTGGGAGGAATAAGATCAAAATGTTCCCACACAGGGGAGGACATCCTCCTCTTCTTAGCTGGCTCCATTCTCTCCTGACTTTCTCTCCTCACTCTCATAAACCTCCAAACTGTCTCCAAACTCTCTCTAACCGCAACTCTCCATCAAACACCCACATTTTGAATGAAGTCTGAGGGGTTTATATCGCTGTCATAGCTCGCGGCAAAGTTCGAACCACTTCATGAACCAGTCACGTGGTACAGCCGGGCAGCGAGGCTTCGGACGTCATCATTTTCAGCTCCTCCCATAAATGAAGCAAGCCTCGATACGCGCTTCGCGGAAACGCCCCCTCCATTACTCGACACACGCTTCGAAGCCTCGATACAGAACGTCCCATCACTAGGTTAAACTTTAAGAGCACCGTCCTCATGCTGACTGATTGTGTGTGTGTGTCTGGCTCAGAGCAGCCTGTGAACATCGCATACGTCAGGTTTCATCGTCAGCTGCTAGGAGTACGTAATGCGTTAGTCTTTGCAGACTCACAGGTGTGATCCAGGCGCAGCGCCGCAGTTCGCCCGTACCTGCAGGAAACCATCATTCAAATGAAACATGTGTCTCACTGTGTTGTTCTTCCTCTGTCTGACAGACTCTCGTCCTCAGAGCGAGTCCACGGTTGCGGTCCGGTCCAGAGAGCTGACATGGCTGTCGCAGGCGGAGCATCCTCCTCTGTCCTCGTGTCTTCAGCAAAGGAAACGGCGGCGCTGAAGGTGAACCCGGCTGACGTCCCTGCCCTGGAGATCAAACTAGGAGCGCTGGCGGTCCTGCTGTCAGTCACGCTGCTGTTCGGATTTGCCCCGCTCTGCATCGTCCGAGGGGCGGGGCGCTTCAGCGTGCAGCCAGGTAAACTGAGCAGATAAACGTTTCCAACATCGGTTTCTGTGTGAGGAGGTCAGAACGTCAGAAAGAAAATATTTGGACTGGGTGGCTGAAATCAGCCGTGCTCATGCTGGCTTTGCATGGACAATTCTTCTTTTGAGCATGGTGTTCTGCAGGTCAGAAACACGCTCCTCCCACTTTCAGCCAACGGTTTTCCAATTGGCCATGCCTCCTAAAGGCAGGTGGGTGGGGCTTCACATGCTCTGGTAGTAAAATACATGAGAGGAAGTGGGGAGACGCAGGATAACGGGTTTAGGTTTAGATCCCGCTGAGCCCGAAGCCACGCTCGGAGCTCCAGGATTAGTCTGCAGTGTTTTCATCTCACAGCTCGACTTCCTGTTTTCTCCTAACCAGCTGATTAGATGTGACGTCGTGTGATCTCTGTGCAGTCACTCGATCAGCTGCAGCAGGAGAACATGAATCCATGAGCGCTGCTCTGCAGGGCTGTTACACGACGCCTTTCAGGAGTCTGACTTTCTGTTTGCTTTCAGTTTCAACCTCTGGCTCTGCAGCAGTGTGATTGATCCGTGCGATTGATCCGTGTGATTGATCCGTGCGATTGACCTGTGTGATTGATCCGTGCGATTGATCCGTGTGATTGATCCGTGCGATTGACCTGTGTGATTGATCCGTGCGATTGATCCGTGTGATTGATCCGTGCGATTGACCTGTGTGATTGATCCGTGCGATTGATCCGTGTGATTGATCCGTGCGATTGACCTGTGTGATTGACCTGTGTGATTGATCCGTGTGATTGATCCGTGTGATTGACCTGTGCGATTGATCCGTGTGATTGACCTGTGCGATTGATCCGTGCGATTGACCTGTGTGATTGATCCGTGCGATTGATCCGTGCGATTGACCTGTGTGATTGATCCGTGTGATTGACCTGTGCGATTGATCCGTGCGATTGACCTGTGTGATTGATCCGTGCGATTGACCTGTGTGATTGATCCGTGTGATTGACCTGTGCGATTGATCCGTGCGATTGATCCGTGTGATTGACCTGTGCTGTCCGTGTTGCAGATTTAAGGCGCCTGCTGCTGAGCTTGATCAGCTGTTTTGCTGGAGGCGTGTTCTTCGCCACCTGCCTGCTGGACCTGCTGCCCGACTACCTGCAGAGCATCAACGAGGCCTTCAGCAGCGCCGGGATTAAGGTAGGAGAGCGCACACGCTCACCTGAGCACACGTTAAAGAGGCCTGAAGAGAAACCGCAGGTAAAGCCTCACCGTCACGCTCAGAGATGCTTTAACGTCTGAGCTGGCTGAGCCCACCGATCCTGCTCTCAGACAGTGATGTAACTCTGGATTTAATAAAAAACAGCTTAAAGTCAAAGTTTCAAAATCCTGTTTAGCGCCATCTTATGTCCGCACGACTGTGACGTCATGTGGTTGGTTGTTAGCTAACTCGTGACAGGATCGATAACTCTGAGTAAAAGCTTCAATGCTGCAACTATGAGCTGATGTTAGAGCGAGGCCTGTCTGTGGCAGGAAGTGACTGTTTGACTCGCTGCACTCAAACAGACAATGTTGGTGTTTGTAAAGCACAACCTCCGACACTCCAGCTGTTCAGGCCGGCTGCACCGAGCCTGCAGTCAGCGGCCACGCAGATGTTGGCGAGTGTTTTTGTTTCCCCACCACAAACAGTTTACTGCACGCGTGTCGCACCACAAACATCCATTAGCACGTCTGCAGGAAACCCCTCTGGGAAAAAAAGGAAATCTGCAATAAGCACAAAAATAAGTACTTTTAAATAAATAATAAATATTTAATATTATTTCTCACAATTGTTGAATGAAGTTTATTTATAGATTTGGTCATGTCGGGCCTCCGTAGAGCTCGTTGCTGGAAATTCAGTTTGTCAGCGTTGAAATGCTTTTATTTTGAAGCAGCAGCTGGTTTATTTCCTGTCCTCAGAGTTCGCCACAGCGCTCACAGGAAACTGAGCGAGAGGGAAGTGAAAACGTTCAAACTCAGAGAGGAAGAGACACAGACGCTGAGCCGTCCGTCACTCCTCTGCTGTCTTAATTATTCAACATTAACATTTGTTTTCTGAATGTTTGGAGCTAATAAAGTCCGACAGATGCTTTTAATTTTGAGGACAAACGTAACAAATTTGAGTTTTTTTGACATTTTATTGACGATGTTGGTTTTTTGTTTTTAGAATATTCACATTTTTGGGACATATTTGTAGTTTTATTTTTATGTATTTATTTAAACTTGGAGGATTTAAAAAAACCTCTACAAATTTGGACATTTTAATGAATTCTTATGGTTTAATGTCATAAATAAATCTGGCATATAAAAATCATATTTGGAGATTTAAATGTAATCCGGTTGAAGCTGCATCTCTGATCATGTATGTCATGTGTTATTGATCGTGTCCATGGCGATGAGAACGTTCTGGAGTTTCTACTCTTAACGTTTTATTAAATATTGACGTTTTTTCGATGATTTATTCGGACATTCAGATCTGTGAACATTTAGGTCTTAGTTTTGGACCCTGGAGATAAATCCAGATGTAGGTATCTCAAGCTGACTCTTCTTCTCCTCCTCCTCTTCCTCCCTCAGCTGCAGTTCCCCCTGCCCGAGTTCATCGTGGCTATGGGCTTCTTCCTGGTCCTGGTCCTGGAGCAAATCATCCTGGCCTTCAAGGACCAGACGTCGCCGTCCCCGGAGGAACGGCGCTCTCTGCTGGTGGACTCCAGCATTCAATCCAACGATCACCGCCGCCGGGGCTCAGCGGACTCGGACGGTCACTTCCACGTGGACTTTGGTTCTCAGTCCGCCCTGCGCGCCTTCATCCTGGTCTTCTCGCTGTCGCTGCACTCGGTGTTCGAGGGGCTGGCGGTGGGGCTGCTGGAGGAGGGGCAGGAGGTGCTGGAGATCTGCCTCGCCCTGATGATCCACAAGAGCATCATCTCCTTCAGCCTAACCGTGAAGCTGTGTCAGGCCCGGCTGCGTCGCTCCGTGGTGGTCGGCTGCCTGCTGCTGTTCGCCGTCATGTCGCCGCTGGGCGTCGGCCTGGGCGTCGGCCTCACCGAGACCAAGACATCGCCGGGGCACCAGCTGGCCCGCTGCACGCTGGAGGGGCTGGCGGCGGGAACCTTCATCTACATCACCTTCATGGAGATCCTACCGCACGAGCTCGCCGCCGGCAGGAACCGCATCACCAAGGTGGCCATGCTGCTGGTGGGCTTTGCCATGGTGACCGCCGTGCTGTTCATCAAACTGTAGAGGCAGACGGCGAGAGGGCGAGCTCCGTGTGCGACTTCAGAGACGTCGCATGGTTCAGAGCTTCATTAGGAACACGTGTTTAATTTTTGTGACGTTAACGAGAGACGAAGACTTAAGCCAAAGAGAGACGGCGCGAGAGCGCCAGGGGGAGGAGCAGAACAACCCCGCAAACCTGATCCGTTAAAGTTTCGTGCCCTCCTTCGAGGTCTCCTCTGACCGCCTGCAGGGTTTGACAGAAACCCACCAATCAAACCCCCTCATGAGCCGCACCTGGTGACAGCGGGGAGCGAAAACTCCCTTTTAACAGGAGGAAACCTCTGGCAGGCTCAGGGAGGCGGGATGAAGCTAAGGAGCCGCAGCAGGCGATCGAACACCCAGGGAGGGAAGAAGTGCATCATGGGAAGCAGGCTGGCCTGCTGCAGCACTATCTCAGAGTTCAGGGTGCAGCGGGAGAGCAGCCATATTTGATGGCTAATAGAGGCGTAACGGCAGGTCGTCGAGCTGTTCGAACTTCCTGTTTGGCAGCTTTTATTGGAGGTTCCAGGTGGAGACGCTTTGGCTGTTTAGTTACATCGAAGAAACGACCGACGGAGCAAAGACCCTGATCACATGACCGATACTCCGACCTCCTCGTGAACAAAGTCCCAAGGAAGGCCTGAAGTGATCGACCAACCACAAACCTCCAATGTGCTCGCCTCAGAGGAGCGTCCCAGAGGAGCGTCCCAGAGGAGCGTCCCAGAGCTGCGCCCCAGAGCTGCGCCCCAGAGCTGCGTCCCAGAGCTGCACGAGATTTCAGCTTTTAGAACGAACGCGTTGCTAAACAAGGAAAACCTTCAGAAATCTGACTGGAATGTTTGGAGGCGTCGGAGCCGGAGGAGAGCATGTTTTCGTGGAGAGCTCTATTTTAACTGACAGCAGGATTCAAACACTTGTTTTTTGTAATAAAAGTATTTTTAAACATGTAAATTTACTGTAATCAAGTTTGTATAAAATCATGCAGAAAATAAACACGTGTGTTTGAATGTTTATTTCATGAGACGGCGTCCTGCAGCCGCACAGCCACGGGTCAGACGGACGCAGCACTGAGCCGAAACGACAGGAAGCAGAAACGCAGAAACATAAAGCGCATCTGTACTGAAGTAAAAGTACTCGATTACATTAAGACTCAAGTATTTTCAGAGACGTGAGGTCAAATCTCTGCTGCGTGACGCTTTCTCAGCTCCTGTAATCTGATTACTCGGCAAAGATAAACTGATTACTGATCTGTGGATCGGCAGCACTGATCCAGGACGAAGTCTGACAGCTCGACAGTCACATGACCGCCTCGGTACGCGTGACAACAGTCTGAGCAGTGATGACGCGTCGTGACGGATTTTTGTCCTCAGCTTTAGCCGCCGACCGTCCATCGTATCCAAACACGTCGGGCGCTCGAGCCGACGGAAAACGGTTTTATTCTCATTTTATCTGAGAAACAAAAAAGTGTTTTTATGCAAACTGCAGGCGGAAAACCAACATGGCGCCAGTGACTGTGCTAGTCCATCTTTTACATACAGTCTGTGTTCCCGTGGAACAGGAAACAAGCGTTTTCTGTTTGTAAAGCTAAATCAGAGCTGCCCTGGAAACAAGTTTGTACCATGTGGCCTCGGATCGCGGCGAAAAATAAATCACCATGACGACGACCACGTGGCACGGGCCTGCAGACTGAACGGTGACGCCTGGGGGAAATGTCAACTCTGCTGTCGCTGCAGGTTTCTGGGTCGCTGACAGACGCCCCATTTTTCCCTAGTAACCTGTGGTTGCCATGGTTACAGGCCATTTCCTTGGCAGCTGCTCTTCAGCGATGACCTCGCTGATGTCAGGATGTGAGGCGTGTCCTTGTTCAGGTGAAGAAGCAGTCGGAGCGCCGCTGAGCGTTCCTCTTTCACTTCAGTCCGAGCCGCCTGCGGTCGGTCTGCAAGCAGCTTTCAGCTCTCCCACCGCAGCCCCGACACGGTGTGTGTGTGAGAGATCACCTCGTTCATGTCACAGTTTCACTGATGAGCCACAACAGTTCAGCAACACAGCGACACCTGTGTGACCTCATCAGTGCACCTGAGAGGACAGCAGCAGAGCGATCGCAGCTGAACAATCACCGCAAACGTGACAGGAGCTGAATTTCAGGGCTGTGTCCCAGTTCAGGGTCTGCAGCCTCAACGGTCCTCAAGGGCCGCGTACTCAAAGACCGCTGAGGCCGGAAGTGCGAGGCTTGTGAAATGGGTGGTCTAGCCTCCGTCGCGCTGCCCGGGTTGCCTAGCAAATCAAATCAAATCAGATCACTTTTATTGTCACATCACATGTGCAGGTACATTGGTACAGCACATGTGAGTGAAATTCTTGTGTGCGAGCTTCACAAGCAACAGAGATGTGCAAACACAATAATGTAAACAAGCAAAATACAAGAATGGCTACATCTGAAACTAATAAATATATGTACAATATATAATAGTATATGCATTTCTGGATGTGTATACTAAATATTTTTCTACGTGTGTGTGTGTGTGTGTGTGTGTGTGTGTACACATATTTTACAAATTAAATAGAGTAAACAATAAATAAAATATATAAAAATATACAGAGTTGAATATGTGCAAAACAGTGGCATTACTGTACAGTGTGGAGTGCATAATGTTAAAGTTCCAGTAGTGAAGCTGAGGTGTCTATGAAGTGTTCATCAGTCTGATGGCCTGATGGAAGAAGCTGTCTCTCAGTCTGCTGGTACGGGACCGGATGCTGCAGAACCTCCTTCCTGATGGAAGCAGTCTGAACAGTTTATGGCTGGGGTGACTGGAGTCCTTGATGATCCTCCCCGCTTTCCTCAGGCAGCGCTTCCTGTAGATGTCTTGGAGGGAGGGAAGCTCACCTCCAATTAACCATAATAGCTGGAAACGCGTGTTTGGCAGAAATGAAGGAACATGTTTTGTTCGTTTGTTTGTTTCTACACGAGCTTTGTGTGATTTAAGTATCTGAGGCTGAGACCACGGGACTGTAAACATGATTGTTGGGCTTCATTTCTGTGCTAAACAGTCATTTTAAGATTAGCTAGTAAATAACAATTAGCTGATGTTGTTCATGAGACTAAAGTCAGTGTAAATATGAGATGGCCAATATTATAGTTATTATACTAATCATTATTAGTTATTACAGCAGTGAGTTTGAACTCTCAAATCAAATCACTTCTATTGTCACATCACATGTGCAGGTACACTGGTGCAGCACATGCGAGTGAACTCTGTCAAACACTGAGCTTCAGTAAAGATTCAAGTTGCAGCTATTTATATGTCCTATCACCTTAAATCTTCACTCAAAGACACTCGAGTACCTTTGACAGTGTGTATACAGATGTATTACATATAAGAGACAAATATTGTTCCTTCAGTATGTTGGCATTATTACATTTGTCTCAATGCTTACATATATGTGTAAAAAGCAAATGTTCGAGCTGTGATAACTGTCTGATAGAATGAAGAGTCGACTGATATATGAAATATTCCTTTAATGGGTGAGAAAATGTCCAAATGTCTTCAAAATGAAGGACGCATTTGAGGGCTGCATTTGGATCAGCCTTTGAATTGGGACAGCCTTCGTCGCGCCGCTGTGACGTAATCGGCCTTAAAATGCGGCCTTTAAGGCTGTAGACCCTGACTCGGGATACAGCTCAGGACGCGCCTGAAGGTGCTGGACGAGCACAGGTGAGAGCAGCAATCACAGAGCGTGTTTACAACAAAACTTTATTGGCAAACAATGAAAAGGCCAAAGTGATCGGCTGACCTCATCGTTACATCAGAAATAAAACAAGAAACCCGCTGCTGACGATAAAAAGAAAATAAAAGTAATGGACCAAATGAAGAGATGTCAGGGTCAAGAACTTTGACCCTAAATCACAGTGAAGACTCAAAAACGAGGAGACGTGACTGAACTACAGGTGGTCTGAAGGTTTCTTCTTCTGCACTCTGTCTTCCACAGACTCGGATTAACTTTATACTCACACAGTGAGGAAGAATAGGATCCCCACCTTGACCTTTGATCTCTAATCTCTGCAGCTGGAGGGAAATGGAGGAGCAGCCTGCAGCGGCTGAACTCTGCCGGCAGGGGGCGCCAACACACCTCAGCCGAGCCATCTTAGCTGGTCTGTGAGCCAGAGGTTACACTCCCCACGAAGAAACGCTGAACTCTGTCCACGTGACCTCCCCCCCCCCCACACACACACACTTTTTTAATACAACTTTGAATTGTTTAAGTCGACAGAAATAGGTTCGATTATTTAAATCTAATACATTAATTTTGATTTTGTAAATATCTTTAATTCTTAGCAAGATGAACACAAAAAGACTGAACATGCTTTCTTGTTTGTTCAGGATTGAAAAAATAATTAAAAGAAAAACCAACAACAGAGCTGCTGCCTCGTCAGCTCCTGGCTGTGAACCCGGTCCCGGTCTTCCGGCGGCTGTGAACACGGTTCCCCGGCGGGGTGTTTTCGGCCGGGTTTCGGTTGGTCCCGCTGCGAGACTCGCTGCTGGTTTTGGTGCTCAGAAAAAGCGGGGGAGTGATTCCTCTTCACCCCACCCCTCTCTGAAATCGTTCCACTACGTCAGCTCGTCCCGTCCGCTCGGTGAAGATGTCTGCGACGGGCTCAGGCGGCTGTGGACCCGGGCCCGCCTCGGGCGCCGGCTCCGGGGCGTCCAACCCGCGAAAGTTCAGCGAGAAGATAGCACTGCACACCCAGCGGCAGGCCGAGGAGACGGCCGCCTTCCAGGAGGTCATGATGGACATCACTTCGACCAGGGTGAGTGAGAGGCGGCGGCAGGAGGAGAGCTGCCGGAGGAAGCGAGGCCTAGTCCGGGCTCGTCGGGCTCCGGATAAGCGCTGTGCGGTGTCTCTGCGCGGCGCTTTGCTGAGATTTGGCGCTGTTTTAGCGGCAATCACCTCGTGGGGACGCAGTGTGTGGGTTTTGTTGGGTGTTTGTCTCTCCGGGACGCACTGCTCTTCATTTCCGATACATCGTTAGCGCTCGAAGCTAACGCGGCTAACTTGTCTTGTTTACTATGTTACGTGAACGTCGCTGTCAGCCTCGCAGTGCCCCGCAGAACTCCGGCCAAAAACCGGATATTTTAACGCGACGTCACCTCACGTCACACACACATATCCAACACCTTCGACTTAATTAATTCGGGGTGTTTATTTCATCCCTTTGGCAACTTCGGCGTTAATGTCAGCCATTGACAGGCTTTGCTTTCATGTAGATGAAGCTCCCATTACTCGTGTTTTGTGCCTCCTAAGGAAAATAGTGTGATTTTATTTTTGATTTGTTTCTTTGACTTGTGGAACAAATATGTGTGTTTTACAGATCTGACGTGGTGATTTTATCTTTGTCCACCCTGCCCGGGAAAGATTACCTTAAATCGTGCATACTTTACACGGACTCTGGCCTGGCGGCGCCGTTTTAATGTCAGGGTGGGCGATTGGTTCGGATGTGTTAACGTCACCTTGTCATTGGTGATGTGTGGGTGTCACTGTGATCTGAAACACGCCCTCAGGTGTGAAGCAGGTGAGAGGGTCGGAGTGTGGAGGCAGGTGGTCTCTGCTGGTGTGTTTACTGTCGTGGGAAAATGTGGGAGTCTGGCTGTCAGTTTATTTTTGATGGTTTGAGGTCATTTCTGAAATTTTTTTACAAGTTTAAAGGTGTGTGTTTCTGAAGCTGGTGTTTTTGTTCTGTGAGTCCAGCCCGTGATGCTGCCGTGGGGTTTGGAGTTTTTAGGTGCGTTTGTGTAATTTTATTAGAACACACAGAAATGGTACTGAAATAATCACACAGTGGTAAAAGTTCATCCTTCAATACTTATTTTGGGTCAAAGTCAGCAAACCTTTATTTTGAAATAAATGCTTCAAAGTAAACCTTTATTCATTTTAGTTTCACATCAGATGTGACAGTGATTCTGCACATAGACCACAAAATTAAAGGTAGTTCAGGAGATGCCTGAAGGTGGCTGCTGAGTGGTGGGACTTGCGTATGGACCACGGTAGGCCACAGCTTCTCCCGGACTCAAACCAAAGAGCCGTGGGCCCGACGGCTGAACAGAAACACGAATGCTTCAGGCTGACATCCAGTCACGTCTTTCATAAACGTGTTTATTTCATACACGAGTGAATGAGAAAAGCTCACTGTTTATGAACGTGGTGGGCTGTGGACGCATCTTTATACTCTTATTCTGAACGTTCAGCTGCTCTGTTCTTCCTGTCTGGAAGCTGTGAGTTGCTCTGGACGCTGCTGCAGGTCAGACAGTCTTCTTCCCCTCTCTGTTGAATTGCAGCTCCTGCTGATGGTCCTGGTTTGGTTCTGGAGGGTCACTCGGACCAGAACCTGCAGCAGATGCTGCACAGAGCAGGTCCAGGACCAGCAGCTGCAGCTTCTTATCATTATGAGGTGCTGTTTAGTTTCCTTGTGGGGTCGAGTTGGTCCTGAGAAAGGCCCTGGTTCTGTGCTGGTTCTGTGTAGCTCAGATGGATTTAGTCAGGCATGTGGATCCGGACTGATTGTTTAGGTCTTGTGTAAAGATTTTGTCCTCCAGGGTTTGTGAAAGCGTGATAAAACAGAAAATATCCTGAGGTTTGATGGTCTGACCCTCTGGTTTCATGATCCGCATCATTATTGGCTTGACCTCACTGACAGGTGACTGGTGTCAGAGCTGCTCAGTCACACGTCGGGTAGAAAGCTGCAGGTCTGTAGCAGATCCAGGAGTTTAACCCGAGGACATGATCGAGCTCTCTCTGAACTCATACAGTCATGTGAAGGAGGAGGATCTCACTGGACCCTCTGCAGTGTGAGACAAACGGAGTCCACCCCATGATTCAGCAGCTCGTTGATCCTCCCTCAGCAGTGACAGTTCCTGTGTGACTTTATCAGCCTGTCAGATCTCTGAGGAGGAGTTTGACTCCACTCTTCTTCACAGCGTTGCTGAAGTTTGCTCCATTCGTTTATGCACAGCTCTCTGAGCTCTGCACTCTGGACCGCTGCAGCAGCTCCGTCTGCGCTCGCTTCAGCGTCCTGCCGATTGGTCCGAGCTTCAGCTGCGGGACACATGGCCTCACTCTGACTCTGGAATACTCTGATGTACGGGGAGTTCACGGTCCACTCGGATCATCATCCCTCCTCCACGGCGCTCACAGCGAGCAGTTTGCTGCTGTGCACTTTACTCTCGTCTGTTGCTGAAGTCTGCTGCAGCTTTACAAACCTCAGCTGGCTGTCGTGACCTTTAACCTTCTAAATGAGGCCTGTGGAGTCTGAGATCTGTGGGTTTTTCAGGATGAATGTGTTGGGATGTTCACTCCTGGGAAGATTGTGGCATCCTGTTAGCACACCTGAGTGCTGCAACACTTCTGCTTTTACACAGGTGCTCACACCTGCTGCTGAGTCAATCAGTGGGCAGCAGCTAGTTGCTCCTCTTGAGCTCCTCTGTAAGGATGGACGGGTTTCAGTGAGACTGGTGCTGTGAATCGTTTTTCTGCCTGTGACATGAATGAATGCAGAATAATCCAACCCTGAACATAGAGCTGGGCGATAGAACGATAACGATATGTATCGCGATATAACTTTTACTCGATAGAGAAATTAAGCTATCGCGATAGACCTCGCCGCTCTTGTCCTCTTTTTAAAAAAAAAAAAAAAAAAAAAAAAAGGTCAGCCAATCCAAATTAAGTAGCGCAGAGCCGAACCAATCACAGCCGCAGCGTCACGTCGCGTGACTTGTTACGTGCAGCACAAGTGCCAAGCCGCACGTGTGTTTGTTGGGAAGCAGCCAGCGGGTAATGGAGGAAATGAGTGTGCCGACTAGAAAAATCAACCGAGCGTGACCGAAGAGAAAACAGATGATGGTTCCAATGCCCGAGAGATTGTCGAACGGAAGAGCCATAGAAGTTCCGTAGTGTGAAGGTATTTCGGCTATTTCAAGTCTGACAAAAAACAGAGTAGCTGCACTGTAAATTGTGCCGAAAGCAAGTCTGGAAATACAATAAACTGGTGCATGCGTCACACTGTGCGCCACGTTATTGTTTCGGTGAAATGAATTTCTACAATACTGTTAATTCTACTCTCTGCAGTGTTTAAATGCTTACATATACACACAGTTACTGTCCCTCCACACATACGACTCGGTTCTGCTTCTATGCCCCAGCTTTGTTTACTTTTTCCCACCGAGGCTTCTAGACTTCTGATTGGCCAACATTTCTGCACGGTTAGGAATCTAGCGCCACCTGCTGCTTTGGCATGTTCATAGCAGCGTTTTCCTTCATTTCTGCCTTTATGTGTGGACGGGATTATTTTTTAAAGCGAAAACGGAAAATCTCCGTTTTCAAAAATACCCGTGTACGTGTGGACGTAGCCTCAGTCTCTGACTGGAAGCGCTAATTCGTCATTCGGCTTTTGTCAGACTAAAGTAACTGTTAAAACTGTTTGAAAAGCTCAGCTATACAACAAGGAGAGATTGAGAATTTCCTTTTAGTTCTCAGTTTATTTGATATTGACAAAAGTTAGTCAGTTTTGTCTGTTCTTCTGTAAAACAAACTAAGATTTATTTTTAGAATTAATATTTTGTTTCTAAGTGGAATTGACAATTTAGTCTGTTTCGTTTGTTCTATTTTGAAACTTAAACGCTTTAGCGGCTGCCTTTTGTGTAGTTTGCAATATTTGCCTTTATTTATCTGAAAAAGTCTCGTGTTCCTTAAGTACATCTACCCTGTTGAACTTATTATGGGAAATAAATATTTAAAAACAAGCTGCTGATTATTTCACATTTTACTTGTGAGCAACGGCACATTTAAATCTTACAAATATAGTTATTTGGCTTATATCATGATAGATATCGTTATCGACTGAAATGAAAAAAACATATCGTGATATGAAAAAATCTCATATCGCCCAGCTCTACCTGAACATGAATAGTGTTTGGTGCTCGCTCTCTGCGGGTCAGCGGTGCTGGTGTTGGTTGTTTAGAGGTGGGTAAACCTGCCGTCTGACATGCTGTGCCTCCTGTTTCACTTCACTGCTTTTCTTTCTGAACGAGGCCAGGTAAGAACACCTTTCGTGCAGGGCCAATACCTTCCTGTGTCTGCAGGCCACAACACGTAGCGTGGTTTTTCTTCTTTAGATTGCAGCTCGTCGGCAGTTTGACGTTCTTGCGAGAGGAAACGAGGCTGAGCTTATCTGATCTGAGAGCAGGTGATGGACATTCAGGTTTCCCCCCTTAGACCTGAGTTTGTAGCTCTGAGCGTGTTTCAGGTGTTTAATGAACTGAAGCCACAGCACGGAGATGTTCCCGAAGACGTCTCCGGTTTGGCGAGTTCGCTGCTTTCAGGGCTTCAGAGGGCGACGCCTCCAAAGGACAGCAGGCTACATAGACGTTCCCAGCAGCCTCTGAAGAGGAACTCTGCTTTTTGATCGCCGTCCATATGACTCTGTTTCTGCAAAGTCTTCCATATCTGAAGTAGGAAAAATGGCCAAACTCAGGGCTTGTTGAAAATCAGCCATTTGAAGCTGTAACCAAACGACTCCCAAAGAATTCAGCGATGAGTCAGTTTGTAAGGAAACGTGTACGGGTCACTGACTCAGGGCTGCGAGGAGGTGATCGCATGTGCAGTAAATCACCGTCACGCTCTCACAGGAAGGATGTCGGCTTTCAAGCGTTAAAATTAGAGCAGGATGTACTCTTCAAATGAATGTAGATCTGTGGCAGTGCAGATGAAGAAGTAAGGATAAACCCCCCACCCCCACCCCCGTGGGTTTTTCAGATCATAAACCTTATCAGCAGTCTGAGTGGGACGTCCTCGCACTGCAGGTGGAGCGTCACGTGGACACAGGACGGCGTTGTCGGCATAGAGGAGGATTCTTACAAAATAACACGGGTCCATGTTGGAGTTAGCTCAGGCGTCCACAAACACATGGATGGAATATTTCTGAGCTAACGGTTTGCTGTGATTACACTGCCTCATTAGCGACGGGGAGCCATCTTTAATTATAACATTAGCGGTTTTCCAAATTTTGGGTTCAGAATTACAGGAAATCGGCTTTAGTTCATTAAAAAGTTGCATTTCTGAACATGAAACTCTCATCCTGTGACAGCATGACGAGAAAATAGTCGCACGAACAGGGGCTTTTGTTTGGGTGTTGCTAAAGGTCGTTTTTGTGGGCGTGGCCTCCTGACGTTTTGTCCTGACTGAGAGGCAGACAGACGAGCTCACGCTGGTCACGCCGTCTCTGCGCTGATGTATACCGCAGCGTGTACGGCGCCTGCAGCCTGAAGCGATGGACACGGGTTGTGATCCTCATCAGCCTCGGCAGAGACGACGTCTCGGGCAGCGAGGAGGTCCTTCACAGCCTGAGGAGACACTGTGGGTGGAGCTAGAGCTGGGCGATGTCTTTGTGAGGGAGGTCATCTCATTATGGAGGGAAAGCTTTTCAGTCCAGTTTGTGTTCTTCCAGCTGAGCTCTGTGCTCGGCACAGGAAGTCTGAGTTTATTTTCAGAGGCCTGCCTCTTCTCACGATGGAGATGATGGCAGCGGCGGGCAGAGTCCTAAGGCGGGAACAGATGTGTGGTTCGTGGCTGATGTCTCTGAATTCCCCAAACTTCACGGACAAAAAAGGAAATTGTTTGTTGTGATGAGTAAGTTTAGAAGTGGGGAACAGATGACAGCCTCGTGGCGTCACAGCAGGCGCTGATGGCGCCGTGCGAGCGCTCCGAGCTGCTGGTGGTTTCTGTGCAGGTCTTTGGAATGACATCATCAGCTTCCTCTGCAGAGGCCTCCTCCTCCTCGACGTTGTGCCGCTCGCGGTCCTGGCTCTGGTCTGTGGGACCCTCCAGAGCCCAACCGCGACCCGCTACACTCAGCAGACAGGAAAGGGCCGGGCTAGAAACTTTCAAAATAAAACCTGAGGCCATCATATTAGGCATAAGCTTTTTAGCACAAGTTGGATCTTTCATGTGGATAATGGAGCGTTTGAGCCGCTGTTCTGACTTCATTTGACTTTACTGTGCAGAGCAGCTTATATACAGATGAGGTCGAATAAAAGGTGGCAGCAGTTATGTCTACAGATGTTTATATCGCTGTACAGATGTGTTGATCAGTACATCTGCACATTGTCCGTAGTATTCTGGGATGCAGACGCGTGTACCTGTTTCTTTGTTCTGACCCCCGTGTTGGCAAGCGTGACCATAAACTGCAGCCTGATGCGTGGATGTAATGGCCGCTCGTTTGCGCCGCTCGGCCTGAATTAAACGGCGTTTGTGGACGAAGTTGAGCGTGGTTATGTTACGTGTCATGGAGGAGGAGCTGATGTTAAAGAGGAGGAGGTGCTGTGTCTGGCTCCTCCTCCTCCTCACCGTTTCCAGGAACGCTTCAGGAATACGTGGACGTGACGTGAACCCGACACAACCTGAAACCGTCAGAGCAGAACTCTGCGCCGTCTCCTCACATCTTAAGCTGCTCTTCAGTTAAACTGGCGCCGTCACTTCACTTCAGATAAGGAAATACCTCGGTGTTCACATCAACGAGGACCTCACTTGGAGCACACATACGGAATTCCTTATTAGTAAAGGCAGACAGCGCCTCTATCACCTGAGGCGTCTAAAGAGGTTTAAGATCTCCAAGAATATACAGAGGAGATTCTACACTGGTGTCATTGAGAGCATTTTGTGCAACAACATCATGGTGTGGTACGGGAACTGCACAGTACAGCAACAGAAAGCCCTGCAGAGGGTTGTGCGCACAGCTGAACGCACTATGGGAACATCTCTACCAACACTGCAGGACATCTACGCTGAAAGGTGCAGATCCCGGGCCATCAGGATCACTAGGGACTCCAGCCATCCCGCCCACAAACTGTTCAGGCTGCTGAGGTCAGGGAAACGCCTCTGCAGCCTGAAAACAAGAACAGAAAGGTTCAGGAGGAGTTTCTACCCACAAACAGTGAGACTCCTCAACCAAAAACGCAAACCGGATAATATGCTGGACAATCTCACACATAGTACATAATTCGCACTTTACTTTCTTCTTTCCTGAACCTTATCTTATCTTATCATATACATTTGTACTTATGTAAATATGTATATTTTTATAGTTTTTCCTGTCTCTTAGTTTAAGTAAAAGTTTTTCTAGTATGTTTCTCACAGTCGGGGGGAGTATTTTTTAGCCAGGAAAAACATTTCACTGTATGTTGTACTAGCTATAACTACATGTGACAAATAAATAAATAAAGAAAGTAAAGAAGAAACGGCGTCTGCGCTCCGCTGCTTTAACCTGACGTCCAGCTTGGTCCCCGGTTCCTGGAGCCGGGGCGAACCTGAGAGCTCAGACGTTAACGCGGCGCGGCTTCGTCGTTGGTTTGATGCATTTGAGCCGCGCAGATGGCGAATGACTTAAATCTGTTCCTCTGACGGACAGATCCGTCCCTCGGGTTTGTTTAAAGCGAAGATTAAACAGGAAGTTGCCGCTGCGCTCCTCTTTGGTGATCATCCAATCAGAGCTGGACCTGGAGCCTGAAGGGGCGTGGTCAGAAGGTTGAACGAGTTCCGTATGGCAGAGGATTGAGCCTGAGCATGCTCTGGCTCCGCCCCCTTGCTTCTCATTTATGCACTGGTATTTGCAGGTCTACAAAGATTGTTCTCTTCATAATTCTGCTTCAGAGACTTGGGTGTAAGGTAACCACGGCGCCCTCAGTGGGGCCACCATCTTTGTATTTGGATGCTTTTATGACGTAAACAGTGATGTCATCAATAATCCCAAATCTGTGGCGGAGACCGGTGCGAGGAAGCGGCGTTTTTCTGTGCAGGCTGAGCGACTTGTGCGGAGGTGAAGGCGGAGTCAGGCGGAGATGAACGTGGTGTAGACGATGAGAAGAAAGCAGGGCTTTTTTTCACTCTTATCTGTAACACCATCAGCGCTGCTCTTCTTCCCACATCCACCCCTCCGCCTGCTGCCCTCGCGTCACCACAGCACCAAAGCATTAAACGCAACCTTTGACGACATCACTGAAGTGAGCAGGTAACCAGGTGAAGTGATCACCTGGTTACCTGCTCAGGTAACGAGTCTGTATGGGGAAGCACGGTCGGTGAGTTGCGGCTCGCCGAGGTTGTGGTCGTCTCATGTATTTGATCTGAGTGACGGTGTTTTTTTTTCACAGCTCCAGGCCCAGAAGCTCCGCCTTGCCAGGAATCAGGGGCCGTACTATGGCGGCTCATTACCAAACGTGAACCAGATCGGCAGGACCCCTCAGGACTTCCAGGTAATCGACTGCTACTGCACTTTCACCCTGATGTCACTTCCTGTTTCTTTTCTTATGTCGTAGGTGCAGGACAGCGAGCGTCAGAGTATCGCTCGATCTCTGCTGACGTGATAAAGACGCCTGTTTTGTGTAAACGTTACTGCCTATGTTTGAGTATTGGAGTAATAAGGTGGAAATAAAGGTGGGCTGAGGATGGAGCCCTGTGGGGCTCCTGCAGAACATTTAAGGCGGTCTGATGCTTTCGGTGGTTTGCGTGCGGCAGATGTGATCAAAGCCACAGACGGTCTCTGTCGTCGCCTCTCATCCGCTTAGTTTCTCTTTTGGTTTGAATCTTTGGTCCTGATCGTATCTCTTTACTCTCCTCGTGTATATTTTTAATGCTTTTTTGTCCTTCCTGAAAAAAGAAATGTGAGGAAACGGCGCTCTGCCTTCAGCGTCAGTGTTTACTGATTCTTTTGTGACGAGGAAGACGATTGGCTCAGTGTTTTCTCTCCTTTATTCTGGAGTCAATCAGGCACCGGGTCTCTGCTGTGAGCTCCAATCAGATGTGGGCAGCAGGAGTTAGAAAGCCGAGCCCGCTCATCATCTCTGACTCATCAGTGTTTCCATCACACTCGGTCTGTAATGGCGCTGTTCGTGGCTCCTCCTACTCTGCTGCAGTGGAGCTGAGCGTGGACAGAACGTCTCTCAGGTGTTTGAGTTTCCTCCTGTGGGTCTGATGCAGATGGCTGATCCCACATTAAAGGATCTGTCTGCATCAGAGCGACCCAAACACACACAGGTAGCCTGCAGAAGCTCCACCCCCTGATCCAACGGGGTCTCTGTTGTGTGGCTTGTTAACGCCCTCCTGCAGCTGCTGATCCTCTGATCTAGTAAGGTCTCGTCTGCTCGGGGCTCTCCAGTTCTCCCCTGGGGTCGTGCGGGGAACTCTGGGACCGCGGTTGCCCCGGGACACGAGCTTCACTTTACAAACAGCCGTTGGTCCCTACAGGCTGACCTCACCGCCTCATCTTTGTTCAGTTTATTTGAATTATACTCGAAGATCAGACAAAAATGCTGTTTCAATAACCACAACATGTGTCAGTGAACGAATTCTCTGAGTAAATATCTGAGATTACAAATACTGAGCAGAGTAATCCTGACCAGGTCACATTATTATGGGCTTTTATTTTGAAGTGTGTGAGGCTTCCTGTTTCCTCAGTATTTACAGGTGTGGAAATGATGCTGACTCTGTCCTCTCCTCTCATTCCTCCCCTCTCTGTCCCCCCCCCCTCCTCCTCAGGGCTCCTTCCCGTCCACTCTGGAGTCCAGTCGGGCGACGCGGCATCACGGGCTGGTGGAGCGAGTGCAGCGGGACCGCCGCTTCGTCTCGCCGGTCCGACCATATCGCAAAGTATCCTTCAGTTTACGCGAGGCTCCCTGTCTTATTCCAGATTGTTCCTGTGCTCCCGACTTCCTGTCTGTCTGTTTACTTCCTGTAAAGACTGTGAAACCTCTCAGCTGCACTTTGATTGCTGGGAACTATTTTCAGCAGCGGATGACCAAAAATCTGCAGCAGCAGCTCCAGGATGGAGTGTGGAATAAATCAGTGTGTGTGTGTTCGTGGTGACGGAGGATGGCGTGTCAGCTGACAGTGAGCGTTTAGAGATTTTGGCGTGGCGGTAAAATCCAGCGGTGGTGCACTCCTTCTCCTCTGTGGTCGCAGTGATGCGTCATGAAGCCAGTGTTTCAGCTTTTAGGATAACAGAAGGAGACAGGAAGTGCAGGAAAGGCGTCGGGCGGCGAGCTCACAGATGTCGATGCTTTATTGGACGGGTCGTTTTTGTCGCGCTCTTTCTCAGTCGTCCTCTGCGTCGATGGGGCGAGGGGGCGGGGCTGATGCTGAGAGCCACTGCGAGGAACTTTTATCTAAGAAACTCCGAGTGATCACGTTGAGTTTGTGTCACAGCAGCAGTGAAAAAGCTGCTCAGAAAAACAAGTCGTGCAGGCACGCTCGTCTCCACACTTGAAGCTCCTCCCATCTGACAGAAGTGCGACCTTTGACCTTGGTTTGAGTAAGAAGTTGTGGTGAAGCTCTGAGTTCTTCAGACTGCACTGAGCGTTCCCTGTGAGGGCGAGAGTTCAGAGTTCATCCTCTTCCGCTCGCGTCCTGCAGAAACCCCGATGATGAATCAGAAATAAGTTAACAATAAGTTTAAAGAAAAAAACGACATCGGGCTGTCGGGGTTAACGTGTTCTAACAGGGCGGGGTCATTCAAACCCGATGAGCTGATTTAGCCCCCGAGAAGCGACACAGGTGAGTTTCTACAGGTCAGCGTGGTGTCGGCGCCATCTGAAGCTCGTTTAGCTCCTCCTGATACTGAAACTGATGAAGCTCTGTGCTTTCCTTAACCTGCTGCTTCCTCAGATGGACAGCTCCCCGTACAGCCCCGCCTACCTGTCGCCGCCACCCGACCCCAGCTGGAGAAGGTGCTGTCTGTTAACCCCGCCCCCTGCTCTCCCCGCTGTGTGTGTGTCCGTGTGTCTGTCGGCAGGTCTGTTTCTTTGGTTTCGCTCCTGCTTGCTGTTCCCTCCTGAAGCCTCAGCGTCGCTGCAGTAAAACCTCGACGCTCCTCTGAGATCAGAAACCGGAGGAGATGAAGCTCCGCCTCAGGCTGTGAAGGAGACACTCTGCTGCAGTCTGACCCGTGAATAACATCTGTACACAGATGTTCTGTGATTGTGACGGGCGTTTAACCCGTGCTCCCGCAGCGCTCGAGGAAGACTCGCCTCCCCGCTGCAGTGACTGCGAGGTGACTCTGAGGCTTCAGAGGGTCCCGTGGTCCTCGCGTTGACCGAGAGGAGCCGATTCCAGCCTGTGTTCCTCCTGCTCTTCTTCTTCTTCTGGAATCTTTGGCTCTTTCTTCTTGGCTTCTTCCGCTGCTTCCTGCCTTCTTTCTGCGTTTCCTTCAGAGGGAGGCCGGCTTCCGAACTCCAGGTGTCCTATGAAGCTCCGCCCCCGCAGGTTTCTGCCACTGACTGGTTTCAGGTCTGCCTGCGCTCGCTCCACCTCCTTTGTAGGAGCACGGTGGCGTGGTCAGGTTGGGGGTCTGAGCACAAACTACGGTGGCGATAACGCACTCAGAAAAAACCACAACAAAGCAGGAAGGGGGCGGGGCGGTTAAATGTCACGATGTGCAGAAACATCAGCTCAGATCGCGTCCAGCAAGCCTCCAGCTGAGCTGACCCCTCCCCGCCGCAGGCGGAGCGTTACGAGGACTGAAGGAGCCGCGGGACCTGAAATCCTCCACGCGAACGCCCCCACAGGGAGTGAAAACCACGACACATGAAAAGTGGGAGAAGCTCGACCTTCATCCTGCCGTCACAAACAAATGAACAGAATTCAACCGCTCGGGTTTGTTTGGCAGCTCAGGGCCACCGTACAGCAGGACCCGGCAGCTCGAGGCCGCGGAGCCTCCCTCTCTGCTTGGCTTGTTTGTCTCTGAGCCTCCTCCCTCTGCTCCTCTTCGTCACCCTTTGACTTTTCGTCGCTGCTTCCTGCTCGTCAGACCAAAATAACTTTGTTTTTGTCGATCATAAAGGAATTGGTCTGGAAACTTCCCCGGAGATAAAAGCCAGTTGTTTCGTCTCCCCACCACTGCACTCAACAGGTGAACCCTCCTCGTCCTCCTCTTCCTCCTCCTACCTTCACTTCCTCCTCTTCTTCCTTCCTGCAGCTGTAACCTTCAGAGTGGACTTTTAGAAGAATTAGATCTTTTCGATGCTTCAGACTTTGAAGCTTTCTTCCTTCCTTCATCGCTCGGCCCGAGCTGCTGCTCGTGAAAACCTCTGACCTCGGGTGCAGCAGCTGCTGTCACAGGTCAGAGGTCATGTTGTGCAGCTGTTTGCAGTCAGAGCGAGCCTCCTGCGGGGAGCCAGAAGTGCCAAAATCACATTAAACACTCCAATATTTCCTCTTATTGCCTGTTAGACGTTTTTACTTCCTGTGAGTGTCGGTTAAACATCAGGCCCAAGTAAATGGATCAGAATGACTCCGCCTTCATTTACATACAGTAGCACAAATGCAGGAAGACGAGAGATCACATGACCTTCACCCCCGTGGAAACATCTGGAACTCGATCTGCAGATGATCCTGAAGGTCAGGTGTTTACTCCAAGGCAGCAAATCAGAGTGAAAGGTCAAAGGTCGATGAGTGAGCAGTAAAACACAGAAAACTGACGGCGTCGGAGTTTAGCTGCTCGTCCAGGACGAATATTAAAACCTGAAAGAAAACATCCAAACGTCGGGTCGCGAGGAGAGTCGCGATACATGCTAATGATTATTAGTTAATGATTAATCAGCACTGTGCAGGAGAAAAGACCAAAGTAATCATTGTTGTTATTACTATGTTTTTACACTCTGACATGACTAACAGCTGAGCATCAGTGAAAACATAAACAGATAAAACAGAAAAGTAAATGTCTGCGTTTTATTTTTTTCATGTTTTGTTGGTTTTTAAAGACAAATTCATTTATTTTTGAGTCGCTTCTTTTCATTTTGGCATTTTTGTCTCTCCGTAGTTCGAAAGAGCGTTTCTTTGGCGTCTCATCTCTTTGTTTCACCCTCGCTAACCTTCACCTCCTCCAAGCCTTTGCTCCTCTCCCCCTTTAACTCTCTGTCGGTGTCTCTCGCCCTTCAGGACGAACTCCGACTCAGCGCTCCACACCAGTGTGATGAACCCGCCCTCCGGAGACCCGTTCAGCACTGGCGGACCCACGCTCGCCCTCCAGAACGCCAGAATCGGCGGTGAGTGAAACCGAACCGAACAGACGCCAGCACAGGTGTGTGTTATCAGAGACTTGGAAGACGGTCCGTGTTCAGGGCGCGAAGCTTCAAACATGTTGGAAAGTTAAAGTGAAACTGTTCAGCAGGATTATCCTTTTTTAATAATTACAGGAAAACATTTAAATCCAGCTTTGATTGTAACGGCGACGACCTGAGCGGACACGTTTCAGTGATTCAGTATGTTTGTAATCACCACTGTGTGTGTGTGTGTGTGTGTGTGTGTGTGTGTGTGTGATGCTGCAGGTCAGAGCGACGGAGAGGGCAGAAGAAGTGAGTAACGCACATTTATCCTACGTCCAAAGGTCAAACTTCCTCTCACTGATGAATGACTGTGGATGTCAATAGAACAGGAATATTGTTTGTTGTCGGGCAGATGAGCATCTTTACAAAAGTAAAGACCAATAAGAGACTGTACAGGGCAAACATGAGAAGGATGCAACATAGTTACAAAGGAGAGTGCAGCTAGCAGGATAATCTTGTGCTGTATGTTTGTACAACAATGACAAATGCATGAAGGACGCCAGCTTTTCCCTCCTTGAGCTTTTCACATTAAAGCGTCACAGCCCTCCTCTCCATGTGTGAGTCACGGTGTTTTATGTCCCTCAGTGTTTCCATATCCTGTCCCTCCCATCGAGGAGAACGTGTTGGACGAGGGGAAGCTGATGAAACCCTGGGACACCAAGAAGGTAAAACCCACAGAAACACCATCTGCCTGTTTCACCCTTACATTAAATATTCACATTTATATTCATTTCTCCCTCCAATCTCCATAAATGTCCTGAGAGTATGCGAAGGACATTTCTCACTAGTTTATGGAAGTTAAATGAGTCAAAATCTCATTATCATCCTGACACAGCTGCTG
Source organism: Astatotilapia calliptera (assembly GCF_964374335.1). Classification (NCBI taxonomy): domain Eukaryota; kingdom Metazoa; phylum Chordata; class Actinopteri; order Cichliformes; family Cichlidae; genus Astatotilapia; species Astatotilapia calliptera. Next base: position 38,582,927 of record NC_137432.1, on the reverse strand, counting down.
CAGGGTCCGTTTTAGAAACATGTTGACATTTTAAGTTTTGTGTTTTTAGCTTGTTCTAAAGTTTACTGAGTGATTTTGTGTTTGATGCTTCTGAGTCATTTCTGTTATTCTGGATTTTTCTTTCCCAGCTGCCGTTGTTGTCATCCCGGCCGAAGTCCTGCGAAGTTCCCGGCATCAAGTAAGTCCCAAAAAGCTTCTGTTAATTCAATTCAATTCAATTTTATTTATATGGCGCCAAATCACAACAAAAGTCGCCTCAAGGTGCTTTATAGATACAGAGAAAAACCCAACAATCATATGACCCCCTATGAGCAGCACTTTGGCGACAGTGGGAAGGAAAAACTCCCTTTTAACAGGAAGAAACCTCCGACAGAACCAGGCTCAGGGAGGGGCGGGGCCATCTGCTGTGATTGGTTGGGGTGAGAGAAGGAAGACAGGATAAAGACATGCTGTGGAAGAGAGACAGAGGTTAATAACAGATATGATTCAGTGCAGAGAGGTCTGTTAACACATAGTGAGTGAGAAAGGTGACTGGAAAGGAAAAACTCAATGCATCATGGGAATCCCCGGCAGCCTACGTCTATTGCAGCATCACTAAGGGAGGATTCAGGGTCACCTGGTCCAGCCCTAACTATATACTTTAGCAAAAAGGAAAGTTTGAAGCCTAATCTTGAAAGTAGAGATAGTGTCTGTCTCCTGAATCCAAACTGGAAGCTGGTTCCACAGAAGAGGGGCCTGAAAACTGAAGGCTCTGCCTCCCATTCTACTTTTAAATACTCTAGGAACAACAAGTAGGCCTGCAGAGCGAGAGCGAAGTGCTCTAATAGGGTGATATGGTACTACAAGGTCATTAAGATAAGATGGGGCCTGATTATTTAAGACCTTGTATGTGAGGAGCAGGATTTTGAATTCTGGATTTAACAAGAAGCCAAAACAGGAGAAATCTGCTCTCTCTTTCTAGTCCCTGTCAGGACTCTTGCTGCAGTATTTTGGATTAGCTGAAGGCTTTTCAGGGAGTTTTTAGGACTTCCTGATAATAATGAATTACAGTCGTCCAGCCTGGAAGTAATAAATGCATGATGTATGTAAACAGAATTGGTCCTAGCACTGAACCCTGTGGAACTCCATAATTAACCTCAGTGTGTGAAGAGGACTCTCCATTTACATGCACAAACTGGAGTCTATTAGATAGATATGATACAAACCACTGCAGTGCAGTACCTGTAATACCTACAGCATGTTCTAATCGCTCTAATAGGATATTATGGTCGACAGTATCGAACGCTGCACTGAGGTCTAGCAGGACAAGCACAGAGATGAGTCCACTGTCAGAGGCCATAAGAAGATCATTTGTAACCTTCACTAAAGCTGTTTCTGTGCTGTGATGAGCTCTGAAACCTGACTGAAACTCTTCAAATAAACCTCTGCAGATGATCTGTTAGCTGTTTGACAACTACTCTTTCAAGGATGTTTGATATAAAGGAAGGTTGGAGATTGGCCTATAATTAGCTAAGACTGCTGGGTCTAGAGATGCTTTTTGAGTAAAGGTTTAACTACAGCCAGCTTGAAGGCCTGTGGTACATAGCCGATTATTAGAGATAGGTTGATCATATTTAAGATCGAAGAATTAATTAATGGCAGGACTTCTTTGATCAGTTTTGTAGGAATGGGGTCTAAAAGACACGTTGATGGTTTGGAGGAAGAAATTATTGAAGTTAACTCAGAAAGATCAATTAGAGAAAAAGAGTCTAACTTAACATCAATGGTACTAAGAGTAGCTGTAGATAATATTACATCTGTGGGATGATTATTGGTAATTTTTTCTCTAATGATAAAAATTTTATTTGTGAAGAAGTTCATGAATGTTAAAGGGATGGTTGGCTCAACAGAGCTCTGACTGTTTGTCAGCCTGGCTACAGAGCTGAAGAGAAACCTGGGGTTGTTCTTATTTTCTTCAATCAGTGATGAATAGTAAGATGTTCTGGCTTTGTGGAGGGCTTTCTTATAAAGCAGCAAACTATTTCTCCAGGCTAAATGATGATCCTCTAAATTTGTGACACGCCATTTCCTCTCCAGCTTACGAGTCATCTGCTTTAGGCTACGTGTTTGAGAATTATACCACGGAGTCAGGTACTTCTGATTAGAGACCTTAGTTTTCACAGGAGCTACAGTATCCAGAGTCGTACGTAGTGAGGAGCTGAAATTATTAACAAGATAATCGACCTCTGTTGGGGTAGCGTTCAGATAGCTGCTCTATGTTGGTACAGGACATTGAAGATGATAACAGTGGGTGGATTATATTCTTAAACTACAGCGCTTTCAGAAAGACATCTACTGTGATAAAGTCTACTCTCCACTGCTGTGTAATCAATTATTGTAAATGTAAATGTTATCAGGAAATGATCAGACAGCAGAGGGTTTTCAGGAAACACTGTTAAATGTTCAGTTTCTATGCCATATGTTAAAACAAGATCTAGAGTGTGATTAAAGTGGTGGGTGGGTTCTTTTACATTTTGAGAGAAACCAATTGAGTCTAATAACAGATTAAATGCCATGTTGAGGCTGTCATTCTTAGCATCTACATGGATGTTAAAATCACCCACAATAATTATTTTATCTGAGCTCAGAACTAAATCAGATATAAAGTCTGAGAAATCAGACAGAAACTCTGTGTAAGGCCCAGGTGGACGATAGATGATAACAAGTAAGACTGGTTTCTGAGTTTTACAGCTGGGGTGGACGAGGCGAAGCATCAGGCTTTCAAATGAATTAAAAGTCTGTCTGGGTCTTTGGTTGATTAACTCATTCACTGCCATTGACGTCTATAGCCGTCAATTGCAGTGAATGAGTCAATGGGTTTAACTCATTCACTGCCAATGGCTGGCAGTGAATGAGTTAATAGGCTGGTGTGAAAAATTGCTGCCACACCTCCCCCTCGGCCTGTGCTTCGAGGTTTCTGGTAGTTAGAATGACTCGGGGGTGTTGATTCATTTAAACTAACATAATCATCCTGCTGCAACCAGGTTTCTGTAAGGCAGAGTAAATCGATTTGTTGATCAATTATTAAGTCATGTACTAACAGAGACTTGGAGGAGAGGGACCTAATATTTAATAATCCACATTTCACTGTTTTACTCTTTGGTTCAGATGTGGATACTGTATTGTTCTTTCTTTGTAATTGTTTATGTTTAAGTTGTTTGTTGCTGGTTTTTAGTTTGTTTTTTGTCTGTGTGGGAGCTGACACAGTCTCTATGGAGATGGGTTTTTTGGGTGGGGGGGGGTAGCAAAAACCCATCTCCATAGCCGATCTCTGTTAGTCTGTCGCTCCTGTTAGCCACACTCTGTCAATCTGAGTGATGCTTTAGCCTGATTTGTTAAGAATGGCCTGGTTTAACCGTTACCTGGAGACAGGTAAAGCTTCAGGAACTTGAGCTGTGATGTGAATCTCTCTGACCTTGTTCTGTTTCCTGTCAGTATCTTCACTTCCCCGGAGCAGCCGTCCACGCCGGCTCATGGTGTTCCCTCGGCGCTGAACACTGGCGGCTCGCTGCCTGACCTCTCCAGCCTCCACTTCCCCTCGCCACTGCCCACGCCACTGGACCAGGACGAACCGGGTTTCCCAGGGTCGTCCTCTTTGAGTGGTGGCAGCAGCACGGGAAACCTGGCCTCCACCCTCACCCAGCTGGGGATCAACGCCGCCAACGCGCAAGGAGGAAACGGCAGCTTCCACCACCCACCAGGTAATTGAAGCTGTGACCTGTGAGTTTGTGCGTGGCTACAGGTGTTTAATGTCTTTTGTAACCGCACACGTTTTGCGATGTGTTGAACTGCAGTCTGTCGTGTTAGCAGTGAAATGATTGACAGGTGTGAAATCTGTGCAGGTGAGAGCAGAAAAGGGCTGCAGCTATCGATTATTTTAGTAATCGAGTAATCTATTGACTATTCCATCGATTAATTAAGTAATCGGATAAGAAATACTTTTGTCTTATTAATGGGCAATAATAACAGGTCTGTCAGAACAAAGGTTGGTTTTAAAAACTGCAATGTTTTACTGCACACAACATAAACTAAACCCCCGATTGTATTCACGCTATATTAGGATTACATTTTTCAAACAGTTTTTGTGCTGCTGAGAACAACGTTATGATGCTGCAGATGTTTATTAATATAAATAATAACTCAGCGTCCAGCCTGACGACCCTCAGGTCAGCGCCTCGTGTACGTTTGTATTGATTTGTGAAAAAAAGCTTTTAAATAAACAACATTTAACATTGTTTCACTTTCAATGTGAAAAATGTTACAAAAGCCTTGATAGGGTCTCGTACACCCCACGCCCTCCTTTAGACACACCCCTGTTCGCTTCCACGTGTAATAGGACGGCCGCGGTCGGCCAGTATCAGACTAAGTTATCAGGAACTTCTGCTGAACAGCTGCTGTTTCCTCAAGATCTGAGTCTCCATTCGTTTCTCGAGAGGCTGTTTGGGACAGCGGTGACTCGGCGGGACCACACACGGTACAGGAAGTGAGTCCGTGGTCCCGTGTTTCAGAGTAATGTCTGCGACGGCGAGTCGGACAGGTCGTGCTGTTAGCTGCTGAAACGTGCGAAGGTCCGGGAGAATCAGGAAGACTGAAGCTGCCGTAGGAGGATGAGAGTTTAGGGTGGAGAACCAGAGGGTGTAGTCGCCGCAGCAGAGGCCACTCTTCCTGCTGCGGCGTTTCTGACAGCGAGCGGCTCTTCTTTTGAGCTCTACTGTCAGAGTCGGCAGAGGAAGTCCGTGGGCGAGCGCTAAATTTAACCCGAGAGGAGGATTTTTGTTGAGGGAGGAAGCGGCGTCGGAAAATGTTGAGTCGTCTGTGAGGCAACCTCAGGCAGGAAGTGGCTGAGAGCTCGACCTCAGGTTACCGTCTGCATCGTTGTCCCGTGCTCTGACAGGCTGCGGACCAGGTGGACGAGGGAATGCGTGTTTATTGTAAATGAGGTCAGACAGGAACTGCAGGTAATGTTTACACCTGCTGCGACCTCCTGGGACGGAGCTGGTAGATGGCGAGGTGCGATCAGCTGAGTGCTCGGTGTTAACGTTGTTGTTGTTCTTGTGTCTTTCAGGACTCCTGGCATCGTTACAGAGCACGCTCGGTAACCCCTCCCTGCAGTCATCACTAAGCAACCCCAACATCCAGTCATCACTCAGCAGCCACTCCTTCTCAAACTCCCTTAGCTCCGCCTCCCTGCACTCATCGCTCAGCAACCCCTCGCTGCAGTCGTCCCTGAGCTCCTCGCCGTCGCTGCCATCCTCCCTCAGCAGCCAATCGCTGCACTCGTCTCTCAGTAACTCCTCCCTCCAGTCTGCGTCCAGCGGTAACCCTGGTTACAGCAGCGGCGTGGGCGGCTCTGGCTCCTGCTCCTCCTCCTACTCGCCACTGATGAGTGGGCAGGGCCAGCCACCGCCGCAGCTCAGCACGTCGCCGCGCCGCCGCGTCCAGCTGTCCCCGCTCATCCTGCCGCTGGGCGGCGACTCACGGCGGCATCACTCCAAACAATTCTCCCCGACTATCTCACCCACCCTGTCCTCCATCACACAGGTAAGCGATCACCTGTTCAAAATCAATACAAACAGGAAGTGATGCAGTTTAACAGAGTTTCCCGGGGTTAACGTCCCGCTTCCCTCTGCAGGGCGTCCCGTTGGACACCAGCAGGCTTCCTGTGGATCAGCGGCTGCCTCCGTACCCGCTCAGCCAGTCCCACCAGCACCAGCCCGGCGCGCAGCAAACGACGCTGCCTCAGCACCACCACCAGCCGCCGCTCCGCCTCCAGCAGCCACGGCCCAGCAGCCAGCAGCAGCTCCACCTGCAGAACATGCGGAACCAGCACCTGCAGCAGCACTTCGGAGCGGTACGTCCCCAAATTCAGTCCTGATTCTAAAGTTCCCCTCCGTTAGCTCTGGCGCTCACCACCGTGTTTCCTCGCAGCAGCAGAGGCTGATGGGACCGCAGATGAGCGCAGCGCCCCCTGTGAAGAGCGAGGGCGTGCCGGAGCAGTGCGTCCAGACCTCCTCCTCGTCCTCACTCTGCCACGCCAAACAGGAAGCGGAGCAGCAGAGAGCCAGCCTCCATCAGCACCAGCAGCACGCCGGCCACAGCCTCCCCGCCGACATCTACAACGTGAGTGACCTCTGCCGCCAACGCTCAAGTTAAACACATACACTCGCCTTAAAGTAGGCGGAGCCGGCCGCTGTCCCTGCAGCATAATGCTTTGTAATGCTTCGTTCTGCTGACGCTCAGGTCGCGGCGCCCATGCACGAGCAGTTCTGATTGTTTGAGACGTGGATTTCGGAGTTGTTGTGGTTTTGCTGCGTGTTTGTGGCGGATGCTGGCGTGTCCCACGTGATGATGTCGTCGTTGTTCACGCGGCAGATAAACTCCTGAGACTCGTCTGTGTCAGGGTCAGAGGTGAGGTCCTCCCACCTGGATCAGCTGGTTACTCTTCAGCAGTGACTTCATCAAAGACGTGTTACCGTGAACACTTTCAGAGCACGCAGACGTGTTTCCATCTTGACATTTTTTTGCAGCAGTTTGTGACCTCACGAGGTCAACTGCACTTCCTGGTTCTGAGGAGCAGTTAGAGGCCACGCCCATCATCACGCCCATGACACTCTACTTGGGGAGACCTGTGGAGCGGGCTCTCAGCCGGGAGGAGGACGCTCCGTCTGTATTTCGACGGCAACGGCTGTTAAACAAGCACCAAAATTTCATCTGTGCGCAGGTCATAGGGGGAGGAGTCACCTCCACCTGGTTTGAGGTAACGCCAAGGGGTGTGAAGGAGACCATTCCTCGCTCAGTGTGTTGCTGCTCCGGCCTCCAGGATGTGAAACATGCCGGAGGCGCCTGGCTGTGACTCCTGGGATGTGACTGCAGCACGAGTGTGGTTACTATAAAGCAAATAAGCCAATCAGGAGCGGCGCTCTGAGTGCGTATCTCGTAGTTTAGCGTCAGCGAAGGATTTCTGCTCTGAAAGTTTGTCTTCTGAGTAGGGGTGGGCGATATAAACGATATACAATAGAAACTATATAAATTTGGCCAACGATAGAGATTTTGACTATACCGCTCTACCACGATAGCGCATGTTGATGATGTCATCAAGCTGCGCCTGTTTTGGTCGAAAGCATCATGGGCAGTGTAGTCCGTGCTGCAGGGAGAATGGACTGCCGTACCCGTGATGTGTCTGTGAGCGCGAGGAGGGAGAGAAAGGAAAAGTACGAGCTGTCACCGAGCAGAAACGGGAGCTGGAAGCATGTAAATATAATAATAACCACTGCAGCCAAACAGAGAGCCTGACGAGCCCAGCTGTGAGTAAGCTGTTAAGACTCGACTGTACGCTGTGTTCCTGTTTTCCTCTGAAACAATAAAGTTCTGTTGCAGCAGCCTTTCGACGCCTCTCTCTGTCTCTCGCTAGCAAAGTGAAGCTAGTTTTCAGCTACGAGCCCGACACGAACCCGACGTATCAGCCAGAGGTCCCTTTACTATGGTTCGGAGCCGTGGACCTTCAGTAATAGTAATAAATCACATTCATGTAGTTGTAAACAGCATGATAATATATTAAGTAATCCAAAGTAATCAGAATACGTTACTCTCATTGAGTAATGTAACGGAATATGTTACAGAATACATTTTGGGGCATGTAATCTGTAATCTGTAGTGGAATACATGTTAAAAGTAACCTTCCCAACACTGCTCCTGACTGAAGTTTGGCCCGTGTACAGCATCCTGCTATGCGACTGCATTTGTCCCTGACCACCAGAATCCCTCACGTTAACTTTTATCGAGTGGAAAAAAAGTTAGCGTTCATCCTCCAGCTTCACTGTGCTAATGTTATGCTAACATAGCTGTGTCGCTAGCAATCACGTAGCACAACATTATATAGCAGGTAGTCCAACTTCAGTAACCCTGCAAACGCCACTGCTGTTTAGTTTCCTGTCTTTATGTTAGAAGTGGCAGCAGAGCTGTACGTTTGAATTAGTTTCAAAAATCTCAGTCAGAACATGGTATGAAATGTTTAGGTGGAAACTAGCGAGCTAACTTCCTGTTAACTTCTAACTCCGTTAAATTTAATAAATTCTGTTTTCCACTAGGTGTGAATGTGCGAGTGAATGTGAATGGTTGTCTGTCCCTGTGTGTTAGCCCTGTGACAGACTGGCGACCTGTCCAGGGTGTACCCCGCCTTTCGCCCTATGACAGCTGGGATAGGCTCCAGCGCCCCCTGCGACCCTGAAAAGGATAAGCGGAAGCGAATGGATGGATGGATGTTAAACTTAATTGTTACACCTGGTAAAGCAGCAACGCTGATGATTTAATTAAAGATGAAAGAATTTAGACGTTTTTAACTCTGTGTTCGTTTGACTTTGGGACCTTAAGCAGACGGAGTTTTGGACCCAGATTACTCCGTGAAGCTCCTCCCTACGGCAGCCGTAATGCTCTGACATCCATCAAGCAGTGCTGCTTACCAAAGTTACACTAAAACATTATTTAACAGATTTTTACAGCCAAAATCGGTTCGAGGTCAGTAAGCACAACCAGAATTCATACATAAGGAACACTCTCGATTTTTGAGAAAATTAAAGGATTTTAAGTCCTTATAGTGTGGAAAATACGTTATACAGAAGAAAAGAATATATCGTGATATATATCGTTACCGCACGTGCTTCAAATTATACCGCGATATGGATTTTAGGCCATATCGCCCAGCCCTACTGCTGAGAGATAGTGGCGTTCCCGGGACAGACGCCAGACACGGGCCGTCCTGGAGGAGGCAGAAGGCGTAAACATCAGCACGCTAGTGAGGACGCTGAGAGTCATGTGACCAACATGAGGCTGACACCAAACAGATTAGTTTAAGTGTGTGTTTGCGCGCGTGTTTTACATCCTCGGCTGAAACTGGATTTAATCACTTTGTCTTTCTGTTGTCTTTTTCCCAGGATGCTTTGCTCAGCTCTCTGCTGGACGACCCCTACCTGAGCCTGCAGCTCACCGGCAGATCTGAGCAGCAGGTAAAGGAGTGATGTCACATGTTTGAATAGAAGGAGCTGATTGGTTGTCAGTATAGCTGCAGGGTGTTTGTAAGAGGGGCTGAGATCGTCTGAGCATGTGCGGAGGAGGGAGGGTGGAGGATGAAGGTGGAGAAGAGAAGGAGGTGCAGAGGGTGGGTGGGACAGAAGGAGATGGAGGCAGATGATTGGCTGTGGAGCTCAGGTGAAGGGTAGAGTTTCATCTGTATTCTGTAGCGTGGTTGGTTAAAGAGGTTAAAGTTCATGCTTCTTCAGGTTTTGATGATTTTGAGGATGACCCTCCTGCGCCGTGACAGCCCATCTCAGTTCTGCGCGGCGTCTCTATCGAGTCACGTGACCTCAGCTTTCTCTTCCCGTTGCAGTTCGCCACAGAGACCCAGGCCGACATGCTGTCCCTGAACCACAGCGGTCTGAGCTGCAGCGCAGACAAGAACCAGTTCCCCTCCAACAGCCAGGGGGCGCTAGACCTGCAGGACCTCAGTGACCAGCAGCTCCTCAACAATCAGAACCAGAACTTCAGCGGGAGCGACGGACGACATAACGTGCCCAACATCATCCTCACAGGTCAGCGAGACGCGAGCCAAGCGTCGTGTTTTCTGTTTGTTTCTCCTGCACGCCTCTAAACCCCTCCCCCTCCGTCTGCAGGCGACTCTCCGACGGGCCTGTCCAAAGAGATCGCCAGCGCACTGTCCAACGTCCCCGGCTTTGAGATGGACTCCTTCTCGCTGGATGACCAGCTCCGGATGGACCCGCTGTCCCTGGACATGCTGGAGGGCAACCTGATGCTGGCCGACCCGGCCGTGGAGGACTCCTTCCGCTCGGACCGGCTCAAGTGACGCCGCCGACGCTCCGGGAATGGCGCCCGCACCTGGAGAGGACTCCACCCTTCCGTCGCTCCCCCACAGCCGGTCTGTCGAGCGAGCTTTGGAAGAATGCGCCTTCATCGATGAAGGAGCTGACATCTGTGTTGGGGGAGGGATAAACTGAAGGAGGCGGAGCCTCACTGTCAATGGCACTTAAACTGAAAACGCTCTCGCTTGCTTGAAGTCAGAAACCTGCTGCAGCTTTCTGACCACTCCCCGCCCACACCCGGCCGTCATGATGGCGTCACGCCACAGGAGCGGAGGCGTGAGAGCGGTGTGGAAGCCACTTTCTGCTCTGACAGCTACTTTAACAGGAACTTAGCCATGACCCCTGACCTTTGTCCTCTGACTTCTGTCCCCTGACCGTGCGTGCTGCTTCTGCTCGGGCTGCTCCGCTCTTTTATGCAGAACTCATTTTGACGTGTGAGCATGCTCCGACCCGCCCACCTTTACGTTGCCTCTGACTGGACACGAGCGTCGACCTACAGCAGCTGAGCATTGCCGAGTTTTATCCCGCCGAGGCTCGTCAGGAGAACACGCCCCTCAGCTGGAGAACTGCCGTGGCTGCACGAAGTCTGTACATGAAGAATGGACACACCCACCATGTCCCGCTTCGGCGCTGTGAGTCGACGCGTCCCGTGTCATCACACGATCTGCTTGCTCTTTGGCTTCTCTGTGTGAGTGTCAGCTGATCTGAAGGCGGAGCATCGATGGCGCCTTTGACCAGCTTACGTCTGTCTGTTACATCCACATTCCCGCCGCCTGCAGATGGTCAGCTGACCTTTGAACCCAAAGTGATGCTTTTCAAAGAGGAGTGCGAGCCTTCCTCCTCCTCGTGTGTTTTTATGAACTCAAGTATAAAGTTTTTATTTTTGTAAATAACTCAGATATAAAAATCATATTTAAGAAGAAAGCGTTTAGCTCGCCGCCACCTTTGTGAGATCAGCCCGCACGTCTGCCTGACCGCTTGAAGGTCGAAGCTCGATGCGCTCGCCCAGGATGGCGAGGTCCCAGCAGAGTCCCAGCCCCGCCTTAAAACAAATATAAGAGCGCGTTATCAACACATGTGATTGTGATCAATCGGAGCCTGACAGGAAGCTGCACGACTACAAAATCTCTCTTTCTGTTTTAAACAGATTTTATTTTATTCTGAAAATGTTTGAATGAATTTAAATTTACGGAAGTTTCACGAGGAGCGAAAAACAAATATAAAAGTCGTACATTTACGAGGAAAATTATTTTTAAATGTTTCCTCGTTTGCTGCTTTAATCTGAAAATTCGACATCATAACCAAAATAAACACATAGATTATTAGAGCCGCGTTAATGAAAGCCGCCTGATGAGGTTTATTAGAAAAAAGAATTTATAATCCTGAAAGGATAAATGTTTTTTGTATTTAAAGATAAGATATTCCATCATGGCCCTGACCGGCTGCCGTAGGAACCACCCCGAACGATTAAAACGCAATCAAAATCCTTCCTGTTTCAGCCTGGAAGGTTTTGGGAAACCTTGAGTCCAAAGCAAGCGTGTTGGGGGAGGAGCTTCAGAGCAGCCTTGCTGGTTTCAGGAGGTCGGGAGGTGACGAAGGTGAGGAAGAGCAGTGGGACTGGAGGTTCAGGTGTATCTGCTGCCCCCTGCAGGTCGCTCACAAGATAAAGGTCACAGTCGAGGACGGGAAAAACGAAATGAAGCTGATCTCTGAGGACCTGCAGACAAGCTCCTCCCACCTCAGCCCGGCCATCACGAGCAGCAGCCGCTCCAGTCATTGATCGATTGACCTCGTCCTTCAGTCTCAGTGACCCGAGGCGAGAGGTCAGCTTTCGCTCCGTCGATCAATACCTGATCAGCTCATTGATCGCCACCTGATCTGACCAATATGTTCACACTGACAGGCTGCCGTAGAGCAGCCAATAAAAATGCACCGCACTTCGCGTCATCACAGGCGTCAGCCAATCAGGTCACGTCATGAAAATCCCAAGAAGTCAAAGTGCTGCACTCGGGTCTGGACGTGTGATCTTTGCACCTCCTCCTGGAGGAGGCGCGGCGGCGCCCTCGGGCCGCGGCGGCGCCTGTGTCAGGACCACCGCAGGTACAGAAAGATTAAAAAGCTCGAATATTTTCTGAGATTAAAGCCGTAATTTTATTAAAATGCTTTTTTCTACTTTTTGAATCTGAGAGAATATTACAAATATAATCGGACACGTTTCACAGGGTTAAATCTTAAATATTTCTTCTTCTAGTTTTCATTTAACAATAATAAATGACTCATTTTGAAAAGCACTTCCTGTTCCAGGCTGTAAAGTTCTGCATAATCTGACCTCCACTCTCACTCCAAACGCTAAGGCCTGATTGGTCAGCTTTTGGAAGCCTGCAGAGGAGCAGATGACCATATAAGGATGTCAGCCGTCACAGAGGCAGAAATTTTTTTTTAAAGAAAAGCTCAGAGGTGACTTTAGTGTTTATAGATGAAGCTTTGATCATGTTCACACCATGAATACAAATAAAAATATGAAATATTTTATTAAAAGTTTCTTTGGTGGAATCGGAGACGCCTTCGTGTTCAGCAGCAGCGTTTCTTTTTTCTTCTTCTGTTAGAATAAAACCAAAACGCGTTCGATCAAACGGACGGAGAAGCTTCGTGCGGCGATCCTGGAACAAAATCGTGTTTTACTTCCTGTTTAATGTTTTGTTTGTTTTTTCCTTTCATACGACGTTCAGTAGGTCAAAAAGTTCAAAACTGAGGAAGAAATCCCAGAATTCATGTGTGCGTGCGTGCGTGTGCGCGCGTGTGTGTGCGTGCGTGTGTGCGCGCGTGTGCGTGCGTGTGAGACTGTTTTCTTGTTATGCAATAACTGTGCAGAGTAAGCCTGCAGTTCCAGTCTCTGCCAGTGGAGGGCGCTGCTGACCTGTGTGTGGATTAGGGATCAGTTAAAGGCCATATTTCATATTTTTCATATTTTTTATTGATATTAATTTCTGTCATTAATGTTTATAGTTTTTTTCATGTTTTTTTTAGACTCCAGAGTTAAAAAACAAAACGAGAACAGCTGAGCGCTCTGCGTCTGTTGCTTCATATTTGAATAATAAAGTTTGTTTCTATTGAGATTTTTATTGTCATAACCAGGGAACGTTGAGTGTTGTACATATGAAAACGTTTTGAACCCAGAGGTGTTTTTAAAGCGCAGCGGCTGGAGGTTCACCGTGTTTTACAGAAAATAAAGAAATAAAGCTGAAACTGAAACGCTGACTCTCTGTTTCTGTGAAAAGTTTAAGTATCACAGAGGTGTGATGCTGCTTACTCTGGGAACCAGTGAACATACTGGGAGGTGTCCCCATCTGTCCGTCCCCACCTGTCTGTCATCACCCGTCTCAGACTTTCTGCTGATAACGAGCTGAAATATCTTCTTCTTTTTTTTTGTCATTGAAGTCTTTATTTGTTTTTAACATTAACCAAACAAAAACAAACCAACAAACAACAACAACAAAAAAGACAGCTTCCAGTCCCATGGTTAAGTCACCTTTGCATTTTGGGTCTATTTTCAATACTTACTATCGGTACACACAAAAAGGACAATAAAATCAAATTCTTAAGTTATTCCCTTCCTGAGTGCCTGAACAAACATACAACACAGCAAGCATAAAGTTTGCCTAAAGATAATTGCCCTGACAAAATAAAATCCAACCATCTCAGCCTAAAACACGTCCCCATGATTTGTCAAAACCCTCCCTGTCATCATTAATCTTAGCCAAGAATTTTTCGTACGACACCATTTCAGCATATTTTCTTCCCCCCTATTATAGAAATGGTTCCTCCCACACACTGAGAATAACTCGGGCCGCTGCGATCGCCCCCACCTTTATAACCACAAAATCATATTTTGAAACCCCAGGTAACACCGACCGATCCCCTAATAAGCACAGTCTTGGTGACGGGGGTATCATCAAACCAATCCACCTTCCTATTCTGTCCAATACTTCTTGCCAAAAGGGACAAACTTTCCCACATTCCCAATAGCATGCATAAATGTCCCAGGATCTGAACTACATTTCCAGCATATATTACTGGGACTGATTCCCATTCTATAAAGTTTGGACGGAGTGAAGTACCACCTGTGTATTAATTTGTACTGAGTAAATGTACCCCTGACCTCTCTTATATATTTATCAGAGAATGACAAAATTCTGCACCAGTCTTCTTTAGAAATTACACAACTCAGATCTCGTTGCCATATAATCCTCAAGTTCTCACAGATCCCTTTTTTTGGATTGTTAAACAGAGAACAGCTGCTCTGTGTGCTGAACTGGACAATTCTTTTTTTTTTTTTTTTTTTTTTAAACTTTTATTTAACTTTTTTTCCCCAACAAATATAAGACTGGTTCACATCCAAAATAATAACACTACACAGCACTAGAATATTACAACATTATGTCCATAACTGTTGTCCTCTAGGATCCAGTTTATAGGTTACTCCCAGTGCTTCCAGTGGTCTCTTCCATTTGTAAACAAAAATTCGGGAGCTCCCATCAATATAATGTCCCAGCCTGATCAGAGTCATAACTTCAATGATGAGCGACTTCCATAGAGAAATGGAGGGAGGCTCAGCCCCCACCCATCTCAACATAATGCTTTTCCTGGCCAACATTAACAGTGACTGAATTACATGCTCATGTTGTACCAGTGAGACAGGAATATATCCCAATATACACATTAATGGGTTTTCTGTCACCTGATGACCAATGGCTGTACTAATATTGGCGCAGACCTCTTTCCAAAATGACTGAATAATAGCACATTCCCACAAGCAGTGGAATCTAGTGCCCACTCTGACCTTACACTTGAGACAGTTTGGAGATATTCCCATATTATACTTACTATAAATATATGGAGAAATATACACATTGTGCAAAATTTTGTACTGCAATTCTTTAAATCGGTTACAAACAGAGATTTTGGATGGAAGGAGCAAGATTTTGTCCCATGCCTGTATATCTATTTCACATTTAAGCAGCGTCCCCCAAGATTTTCTCAACCATGCCAGTTTATCCTCGATTAGGGCATAAATCTCGGAATAAAACTTTGATACAAAATGTTTATGCTCCCTATTATCCAAAAAAAAATTCTCCAACCGAAAAGAGGCAGTTGAGATTCGTAATGTTTTAGCATTTTTTAACACATAATTTCTCAATTGCAAATACTTATAAAACTCAGTCTTTGACATAGAATACTGGGACTTCAAGGATTCAAATGATTTAAACTCACCATGTTTAAAGAGGTCATAAAACCTCTTTACACCTACTTTATGCCATCCCACAAAGCTTGACCCTATGTTTTGTGGCAGAAGGTCTGGATTATTTATAAACGTTGACAAGATATTAAACGGAAGACTACTGTTAAAAATTTTTCTCAGTTTTCCCCACGTCCACATAGCATTATATATCAGTGGGTTATGCTTTATTACGTGAGGTAAGTCATTTAGACGTTTCCCTAAGAAGTTAACAGGTGAGGATGGTTTACATAATACTTCCTCAATATTTAGCCATGGCACATCAGAATGTTCATGTATCCAGGAAGAAAGAATCCTCGCTTGTATTGAGAGGACATAATTTTCTATGTTTGGCACTCCCCACCCACCCAGATCTTTCGGTAACTGTAGTGTCTCCAATTTAATTTTGGGTTTTCTTCCTGCCCAAATGAAATCCACCATAGCCTTGTTAATTACTTTAATATCTTCTGATTTCAAGATTGCAAACAACATGCCTGTGGGATATAATATTTTCGGTAGGATTACCATTTTAATGAGATTTATTCTTCCCAAAAATGATATCGGAAGTGATCTCCATCTTGTCAGCATCTCCCGAAGATCTTGAACCATTCCATTAATATTTTCTCTATATAAGTGTCCAACATTTGGTGTAACTTTAACTCCCAAATATACAAAACCTGATGGTGCCCAATGAAAGGGTTTAACATATAAAGGTTCATTATCCCCTCCACTACACAAAGTCATTATAACAGATTTATCAAAATTTACTTTGTATCCAGATATAAGACCAAAGTCCTTGATGCACCTAATAAGAACGGGTAAAGAGTTAACCGGGTCAGTCAGTGTCAGAAGAATATCGTCTGCATAAAGCAGAATTTTATGTTGTCTATCCCCAATTTTAACTCCAAGAACACTTGGATTTTGTCTAATGGCCATGGCCAAGGGCTCGATGGCCAAAGCAAATAATAGTGGTGACAATGGGCTACCTTGTGCTGTACCTCTGCTCAGTGAAAATGGGGAAGATAACAAGCCGTTAGTTAACACAGATGCTATTGGCGATTTGTATATGATTTTGATCCACCCCAGAAAGTTTTTTCCAAACCCAAATCTTCTCATTATTTCAAACATATATTCCCATTCAATTCTATCGAATGCCTTTTCGGCATCCATAGAAACAACAACCCCAGGGATCTGATGAAAATTTAAAAAATGAATAATATTAAATAGGCGTCGAGTATTATTATAAGAATTCCTCCCCTTAATAAAACCTGTCTGATCAGCATGCACGATAGAGCACATTACTTTTTCTAGCCTAAGAGCCAGTATCTTTGAAAGTATCTTATTATCAGCACCAAGAAGGCTAATAGGCCTGTAAGATGAGCATGACTCTGGATTTTTATCTTTTTTAGCTATCAATGTTATATTAGCCTGGTACATAGATTCTGGGAGTTTCGATTCTTCAAATGCTTTATTAAAAACCCTTAATAATAAACTATTTAACTTCATTTTCATTACCTTAAAAAATTCTACTGGGAAACCATCTGCCCCAGGACATTTCCCTGACTGGAGTGCAGATATAGCTTTATCCACCTCTATCATTGTTATGGGTGACTCCAGCAGGCTTACCTGATCTTCAGAAAGCTGAGGGAATACTAAGTCGTTTAGGAAGAAGCCTGAGTTAAGCCTTGTTATGTCCATCTCAGATCGATATAGGTTTGTATAGAATTCTCTGAAGCACTCATTAATCTGACGGTTTCCTACTTGTCTTTCACCATTCACATCCACAATAGCTGTGATAAAGGAACTTGATGGAGTATTCCTTGCAAGACGAGCCAGAAAGCGGTTAGGCTTACTAGCTGATTCAAAAAGCCGTTGTCTGGCAAGAAGGACATCTCTTTCAGCCTTTCGCATTATCAAATTACGCAAAGATATCCTGGCAATATTAAGCTCACTTAATGTTTCAGCTGATTTTGTTACATAGTATTGTTTCTCCAGCTTTTTGATATTATTCTCGATCTCTAACTGCCTTGTTAATCGTTGCTTCCTTTTATGACTTGTGTATGAAATAATCATCCCTCTCATGTAAGCCTTATAGCTATCCCATAAAGTTCTCGTGTCTATCTCCTCTTTATCATTTATTTCTAGGAATACTGTTGTTTGCTCTGTTATGAAATGTATAAATTTCTCATCCAAAAGAGACAGTGTGCTCATCTTCCAAGACCTAGAGCGCTCAATATGTCTCATGGGTTGAATGGTTAAGACAACAGGAGCGTGGTCAGAGAGACCTATATGACCAATATTTACCTGCTGAACTAACTGACTGATACACTTGGACATAAAAATATAATCTATACGAGATGCTGACAAGTGAGGGTTAGAATGGAAAGTGTACTCCTTAGATAGTGGATTATAGTGTCGCCAGACATCTATAAGGTCAAGCTCATTTATAATTTGCCAAAGGGCTTTGGAGTTTTTGGTCAAGATAGATTGTGGGGGAAATTTATCCATTTTAGGGCATAAAGCACAGTTAAAGTCACCCGCTAATATTATATTAGCACAGTCCATGTCCACTAATTGACTAAATAATACCGTATAAAATTCGCCATCCTGTGCATTCGGCGCATATATATTACCTAGGAGAACAGTTTCCCCATGCAACATCCCTTTAACCAATATATATCTTCCTTCATTGTCCTTGTGAGTGGCTATAACGTTGAAGGGAAGATTTTTGTGTATAAGGGTAATAACCCCCCTTTTATTTGTGGAGTAGGATGAGAAAAAAATTTGACCAACCCATTCTCTACAGTATTTTCTGTGTTCATCATCTGTCAAATGGGTTTCTTGCAAAAAAGCAATGTGAGTCAAATCTTTCTTCAGAGAATTTAAAATGGACTTTTTTTTCACCACATTGTTGGACCCTTTAACATTCCAAGTACTTATCTTAACTGACATATAGGAAAAGTAATGTATATATTGTGCTGTTTACATATTTAACCAAATCTACATTTGACCAGTCTGAGCCTATTAACCAAAATAATTGAGCATAAAACAAGAACACTGGTTCCCAGAAAAACCTGAACACAAAGCCTGGAAACCTCAACCCTCCCCAACACAAATAACACAAAATAACAAAAAATAAATTACACATCTAGATGTACCCTACTCTAAAGTACAGCTGTGGGAGGCCACAAACGCGTAACATCCCTGCACTGGAGTCTATGTCAAAAATCAAAGTCTCTATACCTTAGCTCATTATCAATACTTTAATGCTGTAAGCCTCGAGTTTGTAACTTACGTTACAATGACGCTGTCGTGCACCAACAGTTTATTTAGGTCTTGGCAATTTGCTCACATAGTCCTTGACGTCCTGGGTGGTCGCGAGGGAGATGCTGGTGCCATCGGGGTTAAATATTTTAATGATGGCTGGATAAAGGAAGGAATATTTGATCCCCGCCTCTCGGAGAGCTTTACGCGCATTCGCCGACTCCTTTCTCTTTCGAGCCACCTCGGCGGAGAAATCCTGATAGAAGGATACTTTTCCTGCCTCTGTGTTTACGGTACCTTTAGCCCTGGCAGCCTGGAGAATCCTCTGTGTATCGGTGTAGTAATGAAGCCGGACCAGTACTGCACGCGGTCCCTCCGTGCCGGTAAGCCTCATAGGTGGTCCAGTGCGATGGGCTCTGTCGACTGTAATGGCACCCTGTTGAAGGCCCAGGACTTCTGGTATCCATTTTTTAAAAAAGTCCACTGGTGCTCTACCCATCCGATTGTTAAACAGAGAACAGCTGCTCTGTGTGCTGAACTGGACAATTCTAAAAACTCCACCACCGTATTTGAGCTTTGAGTAAAATTTCCTTTACCCTTATTTGTAAATATTTCCAAAAAAGTTTCTCTTATCAAACCACATTTTTGGGTTATTTCAGTGAATGACGTAAACCCTCCTCCTGAGTAAAGATGACTCATCCTGTGTATGCCTTTGACAAGCCAATTCCTTCCAGAACACCGTGTCTGTACAGCAGTGTTGTTCCATAGCGATATAAGGTTGTCTTAAATGAGATGCCATTTATCTTATAACCTGACAACCTTGAAAATGACTCAACACATGTGAGTAGCGCTGGCAGAGACTGCATGGGATCCGTTAGTACTGCTAAGATGTCGTCAGCATATAGAAATAACGTGTGCTCCATACCCCTGCATGAACACCTCTGACATCCCTGTTAGCTCGAATAGCCAAGGCCAGTGGTTCCAGAAATATTGTGAAGAGCAGCGGGGACGAAGAACACCCCTGCCGGGTCCCGCGAGTGAGATGGAAAAACTCTGACACCAATCCATTTGTCAAAACTGCTGCCCTTGGACTTGCATATACAGTTTTGACCCAGTTACAAAACCCAGGCCCGAACCTTGCAAGGGTTGTCATAAGGAAGCCTTCTCGGCATCAAGACCACAACTGGGGCTAGATTTGCTTCTGTGCATGAGATGAAGAAGTTTAATGTTATCAGCTGAAGACCTATTCTTAATAAAACCAACCTGATCACCATTGATGATATCTGGTAATATGTGATCTAAGCGGAAGGCCAAAACCTTCGTCAAAATTTTGCAATCGACTCCTACGAGTCTTATTGCCGGTAATTTGCCGGGTCGTTAAATGTACTCGGCAAGGAGCCTATTTCTAGTGCATCAAGATAAACTTTATCAAGACTGGAGCTAAAATATCAATATATTTCTTATAATACTCAATCGGGAAGCCATCCAAGCCTGGCGATTTCCCGTTTTTCATGGATGAGATCGCAGCTCTGACCTCTTCTTCAGTTATAGTCTTGTTTTCTGTTCCTCAGAAAGAGTCACTGTAGAGCTGAAAAAATGTCCTCACCTCCTCCTCATGAAGTGCACCAGCAGAGGTGTACAAATCTGATAAAATGATTTGAAAATTGAATTTATTTCTTTTGATGAGTAACCACTTGGCTGTCTTTCTTAATCAAAGATATATTATTTAAATTTTCTTGCTGCTTCGGTTGCCTCGCTAATAGTCTATCATTCTTTGTTTTAAGCCTAAATAAGGCATATTCCGCCTTTTTGTTATAAATGTCATTCAGCTGGTATTTATCATTTGAGTATTGTCTCGCTAAATCCTTCTCCAATTCGCCTATTTCTTTATGTAAAGTTTTTTCCCGTTCTAGATCACGTTTCTTTTGTCGCATATGCAATTATCTTTCCTCTTATATATGCTTCGGACGCTTCCCAAACTGTGGCTACTTTATCTGTGGAGCCCATGTTGATTTCAAAGAAAATTTTAAGCTCGTTTGTTAACTCCTCACTAACTGTTGTTCTGCAACAACATCGTGTTCAGCCTCCAGAGACCCGTCTTTGTTCTGTCTGTGTTTAAATCCATTTGCACCTCTATGATCACTAACGGCAATGGCACCAATCTCACAGTCGACAACTGAATCGACCAAAGACTTTGATATTATGGCGAAATCTAACCTTGAATACTTTTTATGACAATTGGAGTAAAATGTATATTCCCTTGAACTAGGATTAACTAACCTCCAAATGTCCACTAGGCAAAGACCCTCCATCAGTAATCGAGTAGCCTCTCTGTCCCTGGGTTTGTTCTTATTGATTATCTCCGGCCAGTATTACCTGCCCCTCACGATCACACATCTTGTTAATTCTGTGAAAAAAATCTGGCTCTTCTTTATTAGGTGCATAGAAATCACACAAAGCCACTCGGACCCCACTGATTAAAGCTTCTTTATCATTATATTTTTCAGCAACACGAAGCTTAATTTTGTATTAATAAGGATCAAAACACCATTTTGTTTACTTGAATATGAAAAACGGAAATATATTCTGATGTTATTTTATTCAGAACATACCTTTTGAATTTTCAGAGTATTATTATATAAGTATATTTATGAACCCTTGAGAGAGATATGTTTACCTGGTTACTCGGGTGGGGGGTGTCTCACAGGAAGTCTGTGTCGAGTCTGCGTGGGTTCTCGCCCACAGGTGTGAGAGTGACTGGTTGTCTCGCTGTGTTAGCTTTAATATATAATAACATTAGACCATATCAAATGTAACGATTGTGTTAATTAATATGGCGAAATAACGAGACTGTGGAATTTTGTTGTTGTGGTTGAGGGCCGTTTAAAATGATTTTATTTTGAAGGGGTTTACCGGAAGCTGTCGGCGCTGTTGACGCCAATTGGCTGCTTGCCTGCTGCGGCTCGTCGGAGCAGACGGACAAACATGGACGTCACATGTGAGAGAATGACCTGATCATGGACCGTAGAGCCCGCCGCGGGAACAACCAGCACCGACACACAGGTACCGGGGACCGGAGGGGCCGAGGAGAACGGGCCGTGTTTCACGCGCGACTCGGAGCGACCGCCGCGCTAGCTGCGGGTGGGACTAGCTTAACGGAACCGCGTTTAATGTCAACATCTACAGCTGCCCGGTGTGCGAACCGGGAGGAACGGAACCGTGCTCCAGCGGGCCTCGGTGGGCTCGCCGTGTTCCCGCTGTTCGCGAAAGCGGGTCGCGTTGCGGTAAACGCGCAGAACGGGACTCAAAAACGAGCGCACCCAGGCGGCCATTCTCCGTCCGATAATGGAACCCGCGTCCAGCTGGGGCCGCTCGGCGCTCCGGCGGCGGCCAGCGTCGGTCCGCGGGCTCAGAGAAGGCCTAACCCGGAGCTATGTGGTGGTTTTCACCGTTCTTCAGTCTCGAACCTGTTTATTGAAGCGTGGAAATGACGCGTGCAGAGCCCTGTCCGATAATGGAACCCCGTTGGGATGTTGTGGAGGAGGTTTTGGATGTCCCGCAGCTGATGTCCCCCCAGCACCAGCACCTGTCTGCACACCTGTCTGTCTCCTTGTTGCACCTACGAGGCATGTTCAGCGGGGGACAAATTAAAGGAAAAGCCTGCATGAAGGAAGCTGCTGCTGCTTTCTCTTCTGCATCACTCCTCCAGCACTGAGCTCCACCATCATCCTCAAACTCCTGAAGGTAGACAGGGCCCTCTAACCTGCAACCACAAAGCCTGAGCTCAGGTGAAATCCACGGAGGCTCCTTCCTCCTCAGTCAGAGCCAAGCTCACCTTCCCGTTCTTTTTCCTTTAATTTGTCCCTGTCTGTGTTGTAGGTTTGCTTTCATGGAGAACGAAATCATCAGATTATTAAAACGGACAAATCAGAAATCAGCACGGTGAGCTCGATCATCTGATCATCTGGTTGCCGGTTCGAGCCCCGGCTCGGACAGTCTCGGTCGTTGCGTCCTTGGGCAACACACTTCACCTGCCGCCTACTGGTGGTGGTCAGAGGGGCCGATGGCGCGATATGGCAGCCTGGCCTCTGTCAGTCTGCCCCAGGGCAGCTGTGGCTGCAGCTGTAGCTGCCTCCACCAGTGTATGAATGTGAGAGTGAGTGAACAGTGGGATTGTACAGCGCTATATAAATGCAATCCATTATTATTTATTATTATTATTAAAACTGATCAATACCGATCGATCAGTTTGCTGCTGATACAAACAGCAATCAATAGATTCATATTTTCATTGTACGGCAGGTCAGCGATTAACAAAGGAGGAAAAGTGAACACGAGCAGCAACAATCGAGGAAATAAAAAATAAATGTATTTAAAATTCAATAAAATATAAAAAAGAACTCAAAATAACTCGAACTGAAAATGAAATGTTAATAATTCTGATGTGAAACCAGCTTCATGCAAGTCACATGACTTCCTTCCTGAGGCCTGGCTTGGATGTGATTGGTCCGTGTGACTAGAACAGGTAAACGCAGCAAAGCTGTGGCGGCGAGGAAACCTGAGACGCCCGCAGGACGTGTCGCTTCTTGCAAAGAATTTGTAGCTGCAGAGCGAAGCCGCGGTCATGTGACGGATCACAAAGAACAGGAGCGTGTCAGACGCTGATAACATACCTGCTGCACACCTGAAGGCTGAAAACCGCCCAGACTGTGTGATGTCATCAGAGGGCGTGGCCTCGTAGCAGTTATTTAAATAATAATAACAATAATAATAATAATAATAATGGATACTTTATTGATCCCCATGGGGAAATTACTTGTTTTTCTCTGCATTTGACCCATTCACTCAGTGAAGCAGTGGGCAGCCCACTAAGCAGGCGCCCGGGGAGCAGTGTGTAGGGACGGTACCTTGCTCAGGGGTACCTCAGGGTAGCCGTTAAGTGGATTCGAACCGCCGACCTTCCGATCATGGGGCGACCACTTTACCTACTGAGCTATCCCTGCTCCTGATTGGACGTCTGTGGTTTTTTTGCTGACACGCTCCTGTCTCGTGTTAGAAATGAGACCTGCTGCTCAGACCTTTGATACATGAAGGTGACCTTTAACCTTTACTCTGAGCTGAAACGGAGCTGGTTACACATGAGCAGGTTATTACCATTGCAACCATAAAGGGGGCGTGGTCACATTCATCACATTCATCTTCATAATCTGACCTTCGGTGTACCACCTGGATGACCTTTGACCTGACTAACTGTAAATAGTGATGGACTGAATTTGTGGGTCGACTCTGAGACCCGGTCAGGAGCTGGTTTAGTTTTAGTGGTTTGTGCATGAGGACTGGTTAGTGCTGGTTTTAGCACTGGGTGGTTTTAGGGGTGCAGAATGTGGTGGGATGGGAGCGTTACGAGCCGACTGGAGCATAAACTGGAACGCCGTGTCTGCAGACTTGGGGCTCAGCATTCTTCCTGTGATGCGTTCACTGCCTCCGCGCTGAACTGGGACGCGTGAGCGACTCTGTTTCCAGGACATTACGCAACGACTCAGCCTCCATTTGGACGGTTTCATGTCCCGAACGTTGCTGCGGGGCGTGAGCTGACAGTTATGTAACGGGACTGGTCGGGCTGACCTCTGACCTCTGTCCTCCTGTGATGGAAGTGTTTTTGAACGGTCGCCACACGTCCGCGTTTTTAAAAAGGCCTCGGAGGTTTCCTGAAGCTGAAGTCTGCAGGGACTATTTTCAGCAGTGGATTGATCCACAGTCAGTGCAAGATGACTTCCTGTGACTGAAGTGGACTCAGAAGGGGGAAGCTGAACTTTGACCTCTGACCCGTTAGCTGTGCGTGTTGTCATGGATTCAGCGGTCTGAGCGTGCTCTGCCATGTTGGCCGACGTCCAGAGTTTTTTCCTTTTTCCTTTAGAATAACACGAGTGAACTTGAGATCGATTTAGTGTGGCCTTTTAGAGCAGAGTCTGAGAAATGACCTCTGACCTCGGTGGGGAGGTGGGTGTCAGCCATGTTGGAACAACAACATGCAGAAGACACAGCGTGCGTGTTGTTGAGGAAAACGCCTGATTGGTCTGATTCTTGTGTTGCTCTACAAGGCGCAGTTCCTGCCCAACGCGCACGCTGCACGCTCCCGTGGATTAGCTTGCTGCCCCATATGTGGAGTAGACGGGATCGAACCAACGACCTACAGCATCACCAAACAGAGGTCAAAGGTCATTTTTAGTCTGTTGAACCATGCAGGAGTCGCTCAGTCAGGACGATCACACCGCACACTCGGTGTTTGCCTGCAGCTGTCGTGTTTTGAATCTGTGGTTTTATTTTGAAAGGGTAGCATATTTGTTTTGGGCTGGTATAACTTCCTGTTTTAGGGCAGACAGGAAGTCTGACTGCTGGCTCGGAGGAAGCGCAGGTTTGCTGCTTGGTGACGGTCAGCTGTTAGTTTCGTGCTCTTCAGTTTTTATTCTAGCGGCTCACCTGTGCACAGGTGCGTCAGCTGCTCTGTTTGTCCTTCAGTTTATTGCTGAGCCTCCAAACCTTCAACACTAAAACACACACACAGACACACACAGACACACACACAGATCCTGTTTCAGGATGTCCTCTGTAATCCATTCCTGTCTCCTGCTGCTCTCTCGTGTCCTCCATGTTTATCCTCCGGTTCAGGTGCTCACCTGGACTCACCTGACAAATATGACACTAACAATAACAACATGATCTGATGACTGTTTGTAAGCAGCAGACACTGTGATGAATAGCGTTTTATTTCCTGTGCTGTCATTGGTGTTTCCTGATGTCATCACTGTTATCCGTGATGACATCATCGTCCTATATGGGACCAGGAGCTGTGGTCTGAGGTGTGACTGAAGCAGACGCCGAAGCTTCGTCCTGCTGCCTGTTTGTGTGTCTCGGTTGTTCTTCTTCGTCACGGTTGCTGCATCATCATCATGTGACTTAATTTTGGAAGCTGGCAGTGTGTCCTCGGAGCTCCGGCGCTCTGTGGACAGACTAAATTTAGCCTCGTGTATCTGGACCTCCTTCCGTGCTGTCTGTGTGAGGAATATTCTGGATGCCGGTCAGAGTTTAAGGAGCAGCCGGAGCGTCGCTGACCGTCCCCGGCCTTTGTCACGATGCTTTAAATAGCTCGGCTTGCTGGGGGATTCTAAGCTCCGAGGGCCGAGGACGGGTTGGGATACGAGAGCAGCTTCAGTCACACGGAGTGAAGGCGACTCAGAGTAACAGACAGAGTTCTGGGAAATTTCAGCTCCCTGCTGTCATCAGATCGAAGAATTCATTTAATTATGGACTGAATAACTTTGCTGCTGTGGATTCTGAGCGACGGCGGCTGCGCGACGGCGGCTGCGCGACGGCGGCTGCGCTGTGGGGCTCTGAAGGAGCTGAGAGCTGCTGAGCTCAGGCGGCCGTAATGAAGAGTTTTAGTGTTTGTTTTAAAGAGACCACAGAAGAAGAAGGCCGGTGCAGTTGGAGTGACAGGCACTCAGTGACATCACGATGATGATGATGCCGGTCGGCTTCACTGAGGTTGTTCTTCAGAAAGCTGCACATCCCTGAAGCTCCAGAAGTGTGGAGCAGGATCAGAAGTGCGTCCTTCACTGTGTCCCCGTGAAACCACCTGATGACCCGATGACCTCACCTGTGCCTCAGCGAATCTCACGCACACATCAGAGGTTCTGGGTGGTTCTGAGGGCGGTCCCAGTAAGCTGCTCAGGCAGCGTGCTCGCTAACCTCTGATGCACGCTCTGTGGTTTTGTTCTGGTCCCTCAGCGAACTGCGCGCCGCTGAGTAATCACCTGACATTTTTCGAGGGTGCAGAAAGCATCCAAGTAAAACTTGAGTGGGCGTGGTTCAGGTGCACATCAGCCCAGCTGATCACCGACGGTCAGGGTTAAAGGTCGGGGTTTTATCCGGGTTAAATGTGTTTACGGTGTGGAGGTGAACTACTGAGCATGCTCGTACGGTTCCCTCGGTCTGCTCTCTGCGGCGTTCGGTATGACTAACGTTAGGTAACGGGCGCCGCGGCCTCGGAGCGGTGGACGGGGGGAAGTTTAATGGTCTGACAGGAAATAAAAAATAAAATGCCAGACTGGGACTGGACGCTTCCTGATTGGACACAGGGTCACATGCTCGTCCTAACAGACCAATAACAATAGTGTTCTCGTCACCGACGCTCACGCAAACACACGACTCTTCCTGGGCTCACGCCCTTTTCCTGAGATCTGATTGGTCAGCAGGTGATGGTTTCTTACCTGTCGATCTCTAATCTCGAAGGTGTGCGGCATTGGTTACCATGGTGATGTACCTGGTAAGAAGTGAAGCACCTTCGTAACACCCAGAGCCTGATGGGAAAATGTGAGCGAGTGACCGCAGCCGCAGGCAGTCATGTGACAGTGACGTCACTGAGGCTGCTGATGCCAGTGAGTGACTGCAGCGTGACGCCCCGGGAGACACAGAGGCGCTGTGATTCAACAAACCCCGCCCCCAGTGGCTAGTACCAGTTACCAGTTAACACACACACACACAACCCCGTTCAGCTATCTTAGTGAGGACCTTCATTGACATAATGGTTTCCTAGCTGCGAACCCTAACCATGAATGAACGCCTGACCCTGAACGTAAACCTAATGGTCACCCTGACACTAAAACCACATTTTGAGCCTCGAAAATGTCTTCAAACGTGTGAGGACCGGGCGCACGCACACACGCACACGCACACACACACACAGACACACCCACTTCCTGTTTGCTGTCACCTCTACTTCGGGGGAAACAGCGCTGCTTTCACACCTTCCTGCCTCGCCGCTCACGCTCACACTGGAAATGAAAGCTCTATTTTTCTCCCTCGCTGCACCGCTCACTTCCTGTGGCAGCCGCTCGCTCTAACGCGCTGCAGCGAGCGAGGCGTGTGACTGACAGCTCGTCAGC
The DNA here is from genome assembly GCF_964374335.1 of Astatotilapia calliptera. Taxonomy (NCBI): domain Eukaryota; kingdom Metazoa; phylum Chordata; class Actinopteri; order Cichliformes; family Cichlidae; genus Astatotilapia; species Astatotilapia calliptera. The sequence continues at coordinate 38,555,532 of NC_137432.1, read as the reverse complement.
CTGGACGCACGGACCGATCCACGATCGCAGTAAGAGCCCGTTTGTGTTTGTTCGTGTGTTAGGCTTCGTCGCGCTCGTGGTCAGTAAAACCTCGCCGTCTTCTTAGCTCGGCACCTCGGCACGGTCCCGCCGGAGCTGCCAGATTGGTCGGTTTGGTGATCGATGCGTCGCTCAGCAGGAAGTGAAGCGTGCAGTCTGTGGAAGCTAGAGACCCGAGCAGAGCTCAGACACTCCTCTCACACACTCACGCTCACACACATGCAGTGAGGGTAACCTCTGGGTTCGAACAGAACAGCACACCTGAGCCTCACCTGGGCGGAGTCAGGCATCGACAGCTCAGGCGTTTGGCCCAAACAACACACCTGACATGTGGCTCACATCACCTGAGTCAGGTGTGACAGGTGATCAGCTGATGTTTGGTTTGCACAGGTGCAGATGTCTGTGCGGCGCAGGACGATGCTGGGATAGGAGCAGATGGAGGCAGGTGATTGGCTGTACCTGTAGGTCAGGTGACCTCCTGCTCATGGTTCCACGTTTGTAGTACATAGTTTCATGTACTTTGGTGACCTCGTTACACACCTGTGTTACTTTCCCTCACGCCGTATCATCGCAGCGCTGACCTCTAACCAGCGTCAGGGAGCGTGAGAAAACCAGGCGCTTCTTCAGGTGTGCGAGACAAACCGCCGCTCGCAGCGGAGGAGAGGTTCCGGTTTCAGCTGCGATCGGGATTATTATTAACCGTTTCACTTCCTCTTAGGTGCTTCACTTCCTGCTGCGCTCGAACAGTTTGTTGAAACTGTTTAAAGGGTCAGAGGTCAGACTGCTGCAGAGGGAGGCCCGACACCGACAGCCCCACCGTGTTTGTGCCGTTTGGTGCGTTTTAATGACAACGGGCTAGGCGAGCCCAGAGAGGCGGAGCTCTGGTTTGATGAGAGGAGTTTGCTCCACCCTTTTGTCCAAACTGCTGGAGACGAAAAGCTCAAATGTAAAAAGCAGGACCTCAGGAGTGACTTAAACCAGCGGGTGATGTCTGTGTTCTGGAGGTCAGAGGTCAGAGTGTGTGGTTGCCCCTCACGCTTGGCAAGGGCGGGGTTTTAAAGGTTTGAGTGTTTGATGCTGGTCTGTGAGGAAATCTAACCCGTCTCTGGGATTTCCAGTGTGTGTGTGTGTGTGTGTGTGTGTGTGTGTGTGTGTGTGTGTGTGTGTGTGTGTGTGTCTGTGTGTGTGTCTGTGTGCGTGTGTGTGTGCGTGTGTGTCTGTGTGTGTGTGTCTGTGTGTGTGCGTGTGTGTGTGTGTGTGTGTGTGTGTGTGTGTGTGCGTTTCCACTGTTGCATATTAAAAAGGGAACTGACTGATGAAAGCAGCTGTTTCAGCTGAAATGTCTGTGATAACTCAGCAAACACAGGCTGGTGCGTTTGATTTCAAGACCAGGGCGCGCCGTCTGATGTCACATTTTATTTAACCAGGTCGGACCCCTCAGGTGTGTGCAGACAGCAGGCGACACGAGCAGATTCTACCTGTGAATCAGCTGCTGCTCGAGCTCCGCACCCGAGCCCGTGTTCACCTGGTGCAGACTGGGTTTATGAACTGGTGCAGACTGGCTCAGTGTTGGTTTGGACTTTCAGCCCATGCACGTTCCTGTGTCACGGAGCTGAGTGGGTTTGTTTCATGTTTGATGTTAAACTCGTGTTTCAGGCTCACCGCGTGGGCCGGGCCTGGTCTTGGTCTGAAGGTGTCAGGTAACGGTGTTCGGGGGTTTTCCTTTCCTACTAAACGGTTATTTTGTCACCGGGGGAAGTTGTGTCGTATCTGCACAGGATGAAGTATTTTAGTGTTTACCACAGCAGCTGACTGTGACTCACTACAGCTCAGTTTCTCCTTTTCTTATTCTGCTTTTAGATCAGCTCAGGTCCAGCTGAGGCTTTTCTGACTCTTACACAGAACCTGGTGACAAACTGGGATTGTGCTCATAGAGGCTGGTTTGGTTTTACTCTGGGTTGGGATGGGCTCATTTGGGGTCTGATTCATCTTGGACCTTGGTTTTGGACCAGTTTCAGGCCGGTTTAAACTGGTCTGGCGAGCTCCTGTAGGCGGGTCCGTCTCTGATGCTGGGATGGAAACTCCTCGGTGGGTGGTGTCGTGTGTGGATGTGCAAACTGCTGAGGGGGTGGAGGTGTGCTCGGTGACGACGGACAGCAGGTTTGTGTTAAAGAGATAACGCCGTGTTTTATCACCTCGCTGCGTGACGTCATTGATGAACAGGAAGCAGGTCGCCTGTCCGCTTCCTGTTTGCCAGCTGACCTCTGACCCTCCGATTGCTGAACTTCCTCTTCAACTGGTCCCTCTCACTTTCACCTTGCGATGACAGCGACGAGCGCGGCGCCGCCCTGCGCGACTGAATATCTCCTCCTCACAGAACAGGAAGGAAAGCAGCTGTTTGGACGTCTGCTGACATCAGCTGTAAAAGTTTAAATCGCGTCTGAGCTGAGGAAGCGGCCGTGTCATCAATAAACCATGAAGAAGAGTCGCTCTGATATTCTCAGGTGAAATGGAGACGCTGAGCGTTTATGCTGAGGTGGAGCGCGACTGAAAAACGCTCGTTTTAAACTTAAAGCTGTGATCGGAGTTTGTCCAAACGCCGTCGCTCACGCTGGAGTTTCCCGGGTTTCCCGAACGCAGCGCTCAGCTGGTCTGTAATTCATGTTTGATGTTAATATCAAATGATTGTTTACCTTCGCACGGCGGTCATGTGATCATGTGCCTTTTAAATCGATACTAACCAAACTCGGCACACGGCTGTGCCCGCTGATGGAGATGTCTTCAGGTTGCCTAGCAACCAGCTAATCACAGCAGTGTAACGTGAACATTAGGGACATCAGCAGAATCAGTAAAAAGTTTTTATTTCACGTTTTCCTGTCAATTGTTTGTTTTTTCTTTTTAGCAGATTAATTTTCTGATTATTGTTTATTTGGATTTGATGGTCTGTTCACTTCCTGTCCGTTCACTTCCTGTCTGATCTGAATGAGCAGTGATGTGTCGAGTTTTTAAATCGGGTTCTTCGCTGTGACGTCACGTGATGGCGTGAAAACATCAGTGAGAGGCTCCTCAGCCAATCAGAGGAGAGTTTACAGTTAGAGAAGACTGATTTGAAACACACACACACACACACACACACACACACACACACACACACACACACACACACACACACTCTTCAGTTTAATCGCACGTCGTAGCAGAATCAGCGTCGGTGTTTACCGTCACGCTCCGTCAGGGCGGATCCACACAGCAGCCTCTCTGCTGCTCTCTGATTGGTTGATTCGGGGCTGCGAGTCATCGTCCCGACCTCCAGTGTGTGTCAGATTCAAGGTCCAGTAATAATCTAACTATTTGAAAAAGTAATCTATTACCCTGGAGCGTATCAGAGTTGGTGTAAATACCGGCGTTGGGCCACGCCTGCTGGTGATGTCACGTTTGCAGTAATGTATTTGGTGTGACTGACTGTATTTTCTGCTGCTGTTCATCTGCAAGCTGCTTTGCAGCCCGCCTGCTGTGGTGACCTGTGCTCTCTGTCCTGCAGTGGAGGATCGACAGGAGGCATGACCGAGGAGAAATGTCCCCAGCTGGTGGACTACTTTGTAGTGGCTGGCCTGGACCCCGCGGGGCCGTGGAGGCCCCTGGACGAGGATGGGAAGGCCGCCGCCTCCTCGACGACGTCCTCGTCTTCTTCCTCGACGGGCCGGGCGGCAGAGCCCGTGACGGACCTGGTGGTGATCGCCCGGGGGCTCGGGGAGGACGTTCCCGAGGGCTTCACCTGCATCGAGAAGACGCTGGGCGGACACTCGGCCGAGCTGAGCGCCGGCCTCATCAACAACCCGCACCTGTACCTGTGTTACCGCCGAGGGCGGGACAAGCCGCCCATCCTGGACCTGGGGTGAGACGCACACACGTTTGTGGTTATGAGCTGTGATGTGTTTAAATCCTCAGACTGGTGCCGGCACGATTTCCACCTGAGAGCCGACTGATTTTGTCGATTCAGAGTTGAAGCTGAATGAAAAAACGTTTTCTTCGTGAGAATTTAACGTTAAAAACATTCGACGTGTTTTATTTTGCGTCAGCTGTATATCAATAAGAAATCCTCGTTATTCTTTTTCATCCAGCGCTCGTTTCGTGGTGTCTGTCAGTAACAGCTGGAGCGTGCGAGGCTCTGATGCAGCTGCAGGGTCTCTGGCTCGTGCGGTGCTTATTAAAGCCGAGGTTATGTCATCCACAGGATTATGTAACGCAGTGGGCAGGCCGTCGTGCTCGCCTCGTTAGTTTACACTCAGTGTTGGGAAATAACGAGCTTAGTCCTTTCAGATTAGGTGGAGCTGCAGGTTTGGACAGACCTCCAACCTCGGAGGGAACCCAGCCTTGTCCGCCTCCTGTTAGCAGGATAGGTGACAGTGGGGAGGAAGAACTGTGTTTAAACAGGAAGGACAGTCGTCTGAGGGCCTGGTTGGGGTGAGGGAGGGAGAGGGTGAGAAAAGGTGTGAGCAGCGTTCCTCCCTGCGGCGGTTCAGGCTGTGGTTAGCGATCATCGCACTGATGGTGCGACCGATGGAGGCGCTCTGATGCACTGCCCTGTCTGCAGGGTTCTGTACGAGGGGAAGGAGCAGCTGAAGCAGGGCTGGTACGTTATTGAAACCACGCCGTACAGCCGCTCGGCGAGCCTGAGCGCGGGCGGCGCCCCCACGGCTCATCGGGTCTTCCTGACGTACCGCCGGGCTCCGGACTCGCAGGGCCTCCACACGCTGGGCGTCACCGACATCGCCCTGCTGCTGCCCAGCAAGGGCGAGGTGGCGCCGCACACCTTCTGCAGAGTCGACAAGAACCTGAACACGGGCATGGTGAGTGCGGGGAGGCGGGGGTGTTTCAGGGGTTTGAGCCCCCTGTGAGTGCTGCGTCACTGACCCTGTCGCTGTTTGTGTGTCTGCAGTGGGGCCCAGCACTGCACGTGTGCTACAAGAGAGCCGTGGCTACAGCCAACGCCCTGGTGTTCGAGGCCGGTGAGTACCCGCGTGACCCCGTGTGTTTTCAGCCTCCTGCAGGAGGCGAGAGTTAGAAACGCTGCAGAGACACGGGGAGGTTCCCCCAGTCTGTGCAGCACAGCTCCCAGCTGCTCACATGGGTGATGGTTTTCATCATATGGAGCTCCCAGTACGCTCCCAGTGGAAAACCAGAACTAAGGGTCGCAATAAATCCAACAGGAAAAGTCAGGATCTGTGCTGGAGTAATCAGAGTATCGCTGCCCGCAGATCTGATCAGCCGCTACCCGGAGGAGGACCTGGACTCGTTTCCTCTGCCCGAGTCGGTGCCGGTCTTCTGCCTGCCGATGGGCGTCACCGTGGAGAGCTGGCCTCAGAACACCAAGTACCAGCTGCCCGTCTTCTCCACCTTCGTCCTCACCTCCGCCTCCGGGGACAAGGTGGGTTAGCTGGAACCACAGATGATCAGCGGGTGGAGGTGATCCGTTGTGTTGTTTACTGTGCAGTTACAACTTTGATGCTTTAAACCATTGTTACACAGAGCAGCGAGGTCGTCTTTCAGTCCGACCTCTGAACCGTAAACTAGCTCCTAACTCGAGCATGAACCGCTGTTACGTCTCCATCTTTGCTTCGTCCCTGCAGGTTTACGGCGCCGCCATCCAGTTTTACGAGTCGTTCTGCAGAGAGCTGCTGTCGGAGCGGCAGAGCATCCGCCTCGGTCTGCTGAGCGTCGTCGACCGGCGGCCCATCACCAACCGCAGCCTGCAGGTGAAGAAGAGCATCTGCGTCCTCTCTCACTGGCCCTTCTTCACCGTCTTCCAGAAGTTCCTCACCTTCGTCTACAGATACTCCATCTCCGGGCCCCACGTGCTGCCGATCGAGAAGTCCGTGAACCGTCTTCTCTCTCGGTCAGAGGCCTTCACACCGGCCTCTGACCGATAAACGCCTGCCAGCTGATTAAAAACACGTTATCACGTATGATCTGTGCACAGAAGCGATGTGTGCTGATGTCCGTTTCCTGGTTTTTTTTGTTCCCCTCCTGCAGACACATCTCCAGCTTCATGCACAACGTCCCGTTTCCTTCCCCGCAGCGTCCTCGAATCCTCGTTCAGGTAAGACCCAACGAACCGACCGTGCAAATGTTTCGCCTTCTGAAAGTTCACAGCGCTGTCATGTTGTTCCGCACTGATACAACAAACCTGACGCAGGTTTGTGTGAGCTGGAGCAGGAAGTGTTTGTCCTCCAGGTCATTGCATTTGCATTAGATTTCTTCCTGCAGAGCGCCTCGACGCTGCACGGTGGACAAATGTGTTGTTTGTGTGACTGCTTCCTGTGGCAGCTCTTCCTCCCCACAGTTGCCAAGTTTTCCCTCTGATGGACGGTGTCAATAAAACTGAGATCAAACGTGACTGACGTTGTGTAATTATCCTCACTTTGTAGATCGGATCGTGTTTTTCTGATGAAACGCGTAGATGGACGAAAACGCTGTGACTTTATTCTTTGCTCCCTCCTGACAGGACGTAGGAGGCGATCTGTTTGCAGAACAAACCGGGTAACGGCGCCCACTCAGAGCCTCTCCATGAATCACTCTCATCCTGAAATCATGATTTTTAACAAGAAACAAACCTGGGTGATGATCAGTGAGGGCTTCACGTGTGATTTTACTTGATTTGGATTAATCACGTCACAGTCGCTCGTTTATTCCTGGACTTTACCAGTGCGGCTTTGCATGAGTCACAGTTCAGAATAATCCTTCTTTGTCTGGTACTCGGTTCAAAGATCCTTTTAGTTCTTGAGAAGATGGTGTGTGTGTGTGTGTGTGTGTACTGATGCCAGCTGTGTGTGTTCGCAGCTCTCGCCGTACGACAACCTGCTGCTCTGCCAGCCTGTCTCCTCGCCGCTCCCGCTCAGGTGAGTGCCAGCTTTATCCAGACGAACCACAGTACCTTTACCGTCACGCCTGTGTTTGACCTTTGACCCCTGTGTGTTTACGATAGCGGCGCGAGCTTCCTGAAGCTGCTGCAGAACCTCGGCCCAGAAAACGCCTGCACGCTGCTGCTCGCCGTCCTCACTGAACACAAGCTGCTGCTGCACTCGCTCCGACCTGACGTCCTCACCTCTGTCAGCGAGGCCCTCGTCTCCGTAAGACGCGCACACGCCCTCATTCCAAATGACAAAAGTCCCAATGCTTCATCTTTATTCTCGTGGGCCAATTAAAATGAGGGCCCCCGCTGGCCCCTGAGCCACGGATTGAAAACACTGAATCCAAAGCAAATCTAGAGTTTGTTCCGGGCGGGAGGATAAATCTTTCCTTGTGATCCCGTCAGCAGGTTCATGGTTTGCAGACAGGCCTGAATCTGTCCTGGAAGTTTGTAACTCCGGTTTCTGTGTCCAGATGACGTTCCCGCTCCGCTGGCTCTGTCCCTACATCCCTCTGTGCCCGCTGCAGATGGCAGACGTGTTGCTGGCACCGATGCCCTTCATCGTGGGCGTCCACTCCAGCTACTTCGACCTGCACGACCCCCCCACCGATGTGGTGTGTGTTGACCTGGACGCCAACACCATCTTCCAGTGAGTCTGACGCCACCTGTGCACCGAGCCCAGGATAGATGGTTAAAAAGCTCCCTTTATTCGTATCTTCAGCAGTCTTCTTCCTGCATCTGCTCTGATAATCTTTGATTATCCACAGGAACCAAACAGTTTGTGTATCCGGCTGTAAACATGTTTATTTCTGCTGAATAGTTTTAACACGGGAGTCTATGGGGCTGCCTCTCTGCTGCCTCTGCTGGACGTCAGAGGAACTGCAGCATTTGATGTTTCAGCATTATCTTCATTGGAGAAAACTTTCCTCTTCCTCGTTTCAGGTCAGATGACAAGAAGCCACTGTCATGGCGTTCGTTACCCAGGAAACACGGCAAGATGCTGTTCAACGTCCTCACCAACCTCCACAAGACGCTGGAGAAGAGTGAGCGACTGCAACGGCTGAACACATGAACCAGTGTGTAAACAGGGTTGCGTCATTTAGTGACTCTCACTTCTTGTGGCTGCAGTTTGCACTCCCGGCCAGGAGGAGGCGACGCTGGAGTTCCTGCTGACCGACTACGACCAAATCTACAGGCGTCAGAAGCAGCTGGAGCTGGAGATCCAGGAGGCCTTCCTGCGCTTCATGAGCTGCCTGCTGCGAGGCTACAGAGCCTTCCTGCTGCCCATCACGCAGGCGCCGTCCGACACCACCACCGACTGCAGCTCCCTGTTCAACCTGCAGGGTGCGCCCTTCGTAACGTTGGCGGCTTTTGTGTGCAGAGCTGTGAATCGGGGCGTGTGATGCACACGCTGTGAGTGAAGCTGCGCCTCTTCCTCTTTGTGCCGCAGGTTTCCTGAAGTCTCGCGATCGAACGCAGCAGAAGTTTTACACCCAGCTGACCAAGACGCAGATGTTCACCCAGTTCATCGAGGAGTGCTCGTTCGTCAGCGACCGCCACGCCTGCCTCGAGTTCTTCGACGAGTGCGTGCAGAAGGTCAGAGCGGCGATGCTTTCTCGCGTTGCTCGGCTAGCGCCCAGCTAAGGTTTTGATTGGTGTTCTCTTGCTAAGCAGGTGGACGTGGAGAAACCGGAGGAGGTGAGGCTGATCGATCTGGACGAGACGCACAGCGGCGAGCACACCGTCTTCATCATGCCTCCCGAGGAACCGCAGGAACCTGATGGGTCTGAGTGCCCCGCCCTCTACAGGTACAGCTCCGCCCTCAGGGGCCATTGAAATGGGTGGGGTGGCTTGTTTGCTGTGGAGGTGGGAGGATGGTCAGGATGTTAACCCAGGTGACCCGTTTCCTTCTGTATGTTAGCCAATGAGCTTCCATCCTTCTGCCATCACGTAGCGTCTCGATGTGAACAGACCGTTTCAACACTTTTCATTAAACACGTTTTTATTTGCTGCGTGCAAACAGACTGAATGGCGTCCTCTCGGGGAGGAGGAGCCACGTCAGCCGTACCACCTGCTCACACTTGTTTCCCTCTCACCTGTCCAGTTACGAGACCTTCCCCACCCTCAAACTAGAGCTCTTCGACCAGCCCCAGGACCAACTCCGCGTCCCAGCCAAGGGCAGCGCTCCCAGTAGCCCCGCCCCCCGCCGCACCAAACAGGTAAGACAAAGATACTGAGCAGAAATGATCTGGTCCCGTGTTGTGTTCATTCGTGTGTACAGAGCACGCTCCGACGGGAGCAGCGATGCGTTCAGGGGAGCGCCGCGCGTGGAGGTTTCCTCCCGTCCTCTGAGCTGAAGCTAGCTGTGACCCAGTTTCCCTCAGAGTGGAGGCGAGAGGAGGAGCTTTAACAGGCGTCCATTCATCATTGTAATTTAATGAACTGGTATCAATATTTCAGCACTCATTAAACATGCAGAGGCCACAGACGGCGTGACTGAGAGCGGCACAGACGGTGTTTTCTGATCTGAGCAGGAGGAGAGCATGCTGGGAGGATTTAGTCAAGTACACATCGCAGCAGTGCTGTTAAAGCTCCTCCTGCAGGAGAGCTGCAGTTTCATCAGTGGGAGTGAATCTCATTTCTACTGCTCGCTGAAAACCGTCACAGCCTGCAATTCCTCCCATGTCCACTTGAGGCTCCACGCCTAGCCTCAGCCCGCTCTCTGCTGTCGTCGAGCTAACTCACTGGACGCTCTGCAAACACAGACGACAGGCATCCTGATTAAACTAATAGTCATAATATCAGAGCTGTGATTGGTTCCTGTGAGCGATGCTCCTGGAAGTGCTGACACTCTGTGCGCAAAGAGCTGCATAAGAGCAGCGTGCTGCTGCGACGCCGGTCAGCTGTTAGACCGCTAACATTCAATAATGCGTCCGATCCTCAGCTGGACTCTGAGTGCTGTGAGTTTAAAGTCTGAGATTATGACTCAGGTCAAACTGTCACAGGTTTGTAGGCTGGCGTCGGTGCTGGGAGCAGAGGAAGGGATCCTGATTCTGCTGGTCGGAGACCAGTGCAGGCTTCCACTCTGTAAACCCTGCAACAGACTCGGGACCGTGTTCTGATCTGGAGCTCCACAGGGTTCTGTCTCGGGACCCCGTCCTGTTTTCTTTGCACGTGCTCTCTGCAGGTCGATCACCAACATTTACAGCTGTATTTACTAGGGCTGCAACGATACACAAAATTCACGGTTCGATATTTTTTCAATACAAAAAAATGTTCATGCCTTTTTAATTTGTCATTTATTAAAATTATAAATATATATTTTAACTCAAAAGTACAGTTTTTAAATGTAATGTTGCTGAAACAACAAAGGGATAAAAAAATAAATATCTGATGGAGGAATCACTCATCTTTGGAAAAGAGAGTTTATTACAGAGAAATGGCTCTTTCAAAATAAAAGCTCTACTATCTGCTTCTTCTGGGCTATATTCTCAGCAGCATATTAAACATATCAGGTCCCCATAAGGAGAATCCTGTGCTAACGGCTGTCTAAATGACTCGGGTAAAGTTTGTAGCATGGTGCTTGTTGTCTTTGTCTTTGCACTAGGATGATGTCGGAGTAAATGTGCAGTCATATTCGTTGTGTTCCCACTAGTGCTGTCAGCGTTAATCTGAAATGTCGTTAACGGCACAACACGGCAAATCTCCGTTAACGAGCTACCGCCGATCGCCCCGTGCGTGGGGCTGGACGGCCAACACGTTAACGAGCTAACTGCGCTAACACACTAGCTCCCACCCATGTAATTGAGCATTGCATGGCACATCCAACATACTGTTTTACTTTAGTCCATGACGCGCTTACCTTCAGGGTCATACGTCACATGAAAACCAAAATAATTCCAAACGCCAGATCTGAATGAGGGTGCGGGAGGTTCAGTTTGCCATGTTGCAACAAGCTTAGCTTCTGTCTGCTAGCTTGCGCTGCGCTCAGTGAATCTGCATTCGACTACTCCGCCTAGGCTGCACTGTCGAGCGCATCGTCAGAAGGAAAGTTGATAAAATAAATTACAAATGTTGTATTGTTCGATACATATGCGTACCGAACCGAAAGCACTGTATCGAACGGTTCAATATCGATACGAATATCGTTGCACCCCTAATATTTAGCTTCCTAGAAGTGGCTGTTAGACGGCTTGCTGTGTGTTGGGTGTAGAAACTTGATCCTTCCTCAGTTTTTTACAGCGAAACGATCCAAACTGGAGGAGACTCTGCGCTGTTCACTGAGAGGTTGAAGATGAGCTTCAGAGCCTTTCATTAAAACACAAGTTAAAAACTTTGCAATAATCTTGACAGCCCAGAATAATCTCAGGGCTAAATGTGTAAGCATGACTTTGTTTAGGCTGTAATGCAGCGTGCAGCCAGTGCTCAGTTTATTCTCTAACGCGTGACTCGGACGTGATGCTGTGATATTCACATTTCTGTGTTTAAATCTAAAACGTTGATTTTAAAGTCATGATTCAGACGCTGAACACCTGCTCTGACCACCTCCTCCTCCTCCTCCTCCCTCCAGGAGATCAAGTTGGCTCAGAAACGGGCCCAGAAGTACTCGGCAGTGCCGGACATGTGGTCCAAGTGCCTGCTGGGTCACTGCTACGGCCTCTGGTTCATCTACCTGCCCACCTTCGTCCGTGCGGAGACCGCCAAGGTCCGCGCCCTGCACACAGCCTACGACGTCCTCAAACACATGGAGAACCGCAAGGTGGTGCTGCCGGATGAGGTGAGGCTCAGACGGGGTCAAAGGTCGCTGCTGTGACATGTTTATTTGACTTGTTGACCTGAGACGTTTAGAAAAATCCACCCGAGTTTCAGCTGTGACAAACTCGCAGATCGTTGGAGCCCCGAGTGCTGACACGGAGGACTCGAATATGATGATATGAGCACCAGGTTACGCTGTGTGTGTGTGTGTGTGTGTGTGTGTGTGTGTGTGTGTGTGTGTGTGTGTGTGTGTGCGCGCGCGCAGGTGTGTTACCGGATCCTGATGCAGCTGTGTGGTCAGTTTGGGCAGCCAGTCCTCGCCGTCAGAGTCCTGCTGGAGATGAAGAAGGCGGGAATCACACCGAACACCATCACCTACGGATACTACAACAAGGTCACACACGCACAGACACACAGTGACGTGGCGAGGACGGTGCGCGTCACCTGTTCAGGTGTTTTCCTGATGTTACGGCGTGAACTCTGAACGTCCTCGCTGACGCCGTTCTCTCTCCTCAGGCGGTGCTGGAGAGCAAGTGGCCGTCGACCAATCAGGGCGGGCGTCTCCGCTGGGCCAAGCTGAGGAACGTCCTGCTGGCTGTGGCCCAGTTCAGACAGCCAATCAAACGGCGGCAGAAGAGCGGCTCCGTGGGTTCACGTGGAGGTCAGACATCTTTAAGTTTATGATTTTAATTTTCAGACGGCGGGGAGCGTTGATGGCTGACCCCACCATTACGCAGGAAGTAGCCCTGACCTTTCATTTATACGTTTGGTTACAGAAACGGCGGCGGAGTTTGACCGAAGGCCCCGCCCCCACTCCTCTCTGATTCGTCAGTCCAGTTGGAGCGGTCTGAGTGAAAGCTCGAGTCACGAGTCTCTGACTGGCCCGCTGGTGAAGAGCAACAGTCTGAGCAGCATGAAGATGGCGAGCGACAGTAAGAGGCGGCCTGCTCAGCTTCGCCGCGTCCTCCTCTTCCTCTGTGACATCATCGTCTCACTAATTCTCCTTTCTGCCCCACAGAGGTCAAACCGGGTAAGAAGTCCGTCCTCCGTGAGGCGGGGGCCAATGGCTGCGCAGACGCCGTCTCCCGTAAACCCCCGCTGGGACGGCGGGACACGTCCACGCCGCCTCCAGCGCCCTCCGGTGGAGCTCTGGTTCAGCGGAGTCAGGTCTGCCTCTCCAGCTTCTACAAAGAGTGCGTGGAGTCGGCCGACTCGGAGCTGGACTTGCCCGCTGAGGCAGACAGACGGTCAGTTTCACCTTCACCTGTCTGACATCGATTCTGGCCTCTGATTGGACGTTTCTTCACCCGTGTGCGTGTTTGATCCTCAGACCTGCCGATGTGCAGGGCTCGTCCGGCAGGAACAAAGCTGTCGATGAGAACTACAACAACGTCTCCTCCCCGAGCCGAGGAGGACTGGCGGGCAAACTGCAGCAACTCCTCACGCCGACCAAACACCGAGTGTCCGTGCGACGAGCCGCCAGCGTGGGCGACCGGCGCCCGGGAGGAGGGGGAGGAGCGGGAGGAGGAGTGATTGGACGAAGAGTGTCGGACCAGAGGCCGTCGAGGAAAGGTCAAGTGGCCGAAACTCTCCTAAAAGCAAAGGAGAAGCTGGTCAACGCCACATCAGAGGTAACGGCGGCGTCTTCGCGTTTGCTCGTGTCAGATCGTTGCTCGGAGGTGTGTGATGTGAGCCTGCAGCTGTTTGCTGCTGTTGATGGAAGTCTGTGTTGGTTCGTGAGCATCGTCTGCACACATTCCAGTATTAAAGTGTTCCTTGTTTTTGCTCCTCGCAGGTGTTAACAGACTCTCTGTCACTAATCTACTTCCTGTCTTCTCAGAGCTCGCTGTCTGTAGGAAGCGACCTCGACTTGATGGATGTGCCGAGTCCTGCGTATCCTCTACGCCGGTCCTGGGACGCCAATCAGGAGGGGGTGGGAATAGAGGTAAATGGAGCGTGTTTAGGAACGCTGCAGCAACTGGACTGGTCCCGTCGGTTAACCTGAGCCCCTCCCCCCGTGTGTCCAGGTGTTGATGTCCAGCTGCTCGCTTTGTCGTAGCTGCAACTCGCTGGTTTACGACGAGGAGATCATGGCGGGCTGGACATCGGACGACTCCAACCTGAACTCCTCCTGCCCGTTCTGCGGCTCCTCCTTTGTTCCCTTCCTGAACGCCGAGATCTGTGACCTTGGACCCGTCAGCAGGTACAGCTGGTTTAGCACGTTGCTGTGGCCTAAGGTAACCAGAGGTGTTCCTGCAGGACGGACGGCTGCTGGTGGTCAAACTCCAGAAGCATAGATCGTTTATGCCGCATTGACAGGTGTTTCCTTTCCGGAGCTGACTTTTCTTTGCCTTGTCAGTGCGGACCGCTGCAACTGGAACCTGGAGGACGAGGTGGAGAGTGCCGTGAGGCCCCCCAGTGGTCACGAGGCGTCCGTGCGACCCCAGTGTAACGGGCTGAGCGAGGACTCCAGCTCCGAGACCAGCAGCTACTCCGAGACCAGCAGGACCACCACGGTAATGCTCCGCAAAGCCGTTTCTCTCACACATCATCCTCACCGGACGTCTCACTCACAGACTCCACCCCCTCCATCAGGGTTCGTCAGTGGGCGGCGTTCCCCAGGTGACCGTGGCCTACCTGAGCCCTCTGGTTCTGAGGAAGGAGCTGGAGAGTCTGCTGGAGAACGAAGGCGAGGCGGTCCTGGCCCAGCCTCAGTTCCTGGACAACCACTCCATCATCTTCTGGAACCTGGTGTGGTACTTCCAGCGCCTCGGCCTGCCCAACAACCTGCTGCAGCTGGTCCGAGCCTCACCGCTGGTCAGCCAGTTCACACAGGTAACACAGTTAGGTGAAGTTATGGCAGCCAGGTGGGCGTGTCCAAGAGGAGAGAAAAACAAAAAGGGCAAAATGAGGTCGACTGTGGTGAATGTGGGGTCGGCTCGGTGCTGTGTGCCGGCTGGGGTTCGATGTTGAATTTGAAGCCTGCACTTTGGCATCACGTCCACCAGCAGCGTGGCTTTTTTGTCTGCATCGACAGACTGTACAGGACACCTGCTAATCAGTGACATCCCGATAAAACCTGAGCTCACGCCGCGGTGACCTCACAGCAGGCATGTTATCGGTTAGATGACGCCTGGCTGACTCTCGTCGTTTGTGTTTCCCAGTCGGAGAACTCGGCAGTGAGAGTGAGACTCCTGTGGGACACCCTGACCCCCGACACAGACCAGTGGCCCCCCCTCTACGTCCTCTGGAGGATCCACAGTGAGATGAACACACGTTTATTGTTGAGTTGTTGACTTTTTAACATTTAAGCATTTAAGCCGCCATCCTTCTTTCCTTCCAACAGGTGGCGTCCTGATGAGAAGCTACAGCTGGCGGAGGCACAACCACCCGTTCACCCTGTCCTTCCTGGAGGAGGTGCTGCGGTGGGTGGGCATGAATGAGGTGCACAAGGCCGTCACGCTCTTCCTGGACACGCTGGCCAAACAGCCGGGAACCCCCAGGATCCAGAGGTGAGCCGGCAGGCGCAGAAGTTTGTGAAACGGAGACGGGCAGCAGCGAGACGACCTGAAAAACGTTCAGCTGAGGTTTTACTTTGATGCGGTGAGATGTGAATTTTGTGTTTTCTGTCTGGCAGGAGTCTGTACAGAGAGTTCCTCTTCCTCACGCTGGCAGCCATGGGCAAAGATCACGTCGGTAAGAACACGCCACAGGCTAGCAGCTAGCATTATTATTATTAGTATGTTCTGCATTCGTGTTTGTGGGCGTTTCCTGTGAAGCTGATGTCTGTGAATAAATTACAGACATGGACCAAAGGAAGAAATGTTTAGATTTTGGAGGTCAAAGGTCGAGGCTGCCCGCCCGTCCATCCACCCAATCCACTCATCCATCCACCAATACATGCATCCACCCACCCATCACTAAATTGATGGTGCGAACTCTTGGAGTCCACCATTTAATCTCCTAACCTGTCATCAGGAGGTGGAGCCTGGTTTCAGATGATCGCCACACAATCAATTTAACTTTATTCATACAGCGCCAAATCACAACAACAGTCGCCTCAAGGCGCTTTATATTGTACAGTAGATCGTACAATAATATAAAAAGCAACAAGAGTACAATAACCTCAGTTTGATCTGAATGAAGAAGCAGAAAGTTAGCGGCCGTCCGGGCCTTTATGTCTTTAAGACACTCAGGGAGTAAGAGCCAAACCGTGAGGCCCTGCAGGGCTCGAAGATCGCTCAGGTCCATCCTCCTGTCGTGTCACTCTGCAGTATGACTGCTGAGCTCCTCACGGCACCATCAGCAGACGTGTTCATGCTGCGTGGAGACTGCTCCCAGCAGAACAGAGTAACTGGTCAAACAGTGTTAAATCAGGAAGCACACGACTTTGACGGCTGTTCCTTTACATGGGTGTGGTCTGTAGTTCAGTCACAGACTCGCAGATTTTAACCTTCGACATCTTTGAGGTCAGCTGTTCGATGGTAACTCCTCCTCCTCTCTCTCTTACAGCGGCGTTCGATAAGAAGTACAAGACGGCGTACTCTCGGCTCAGCGGTACTCTGGGTCGGGAGGAGCTGCGGAAGAAGCGAGCACAGCCTCCCAGCCCGAAGGCCATCGACTGCAGACGCAGCTTCCACCCGCCTCTCGAATGCTGAAACGGGTCCTGGTGACGTCCCCCGCGCTCGTTCATCCCTGCGAAGGGAAAACGGCGAGCCTTTGGATCCCCGCTGCCTTCACCTGCTCGTGTTCTTCACCTCTCTGCTGCCTCCAGGTGGAGGTCGGAGTGCCGCACTCCTTCCTGTCCTGTCCTTCTTTTGCCTCGTCGGTGTGAATCCAGACGCTCTACGGCTCCATCAACGATCCTGAAAGTAGATCCGGCAGCAGGAGACAAAAGGAACGCACTTCTCTCAGCAGCATTCTGAGCCGTGATTGGTGCAGCGTCGAAGGCGAGGGCTGGTTAGAAGCTCGGGCCGGGCTGCCTGATTTAAAGATGCACTGCATGGTCACGGGCGAGCCTCACAGTTTGTTTTTAAAGCGTGGTCGAGAAGGACTTTCAGACGTTTTTTATTAGTGTTTTTGAACGACTCGTTGTGCTGGGAGTCGTCCAGAAGATGGTCGGCCTGTCACAATGAAGCTGCAGTTTGAGTCTTTCCATGTGACCACAGAGGCCAAGGTTAGGACACAGGAAATGGCAAAAAACCCAAACCTCTCACATCCTCCAGTCACCGCTGGATTCCCTCTGCAGCTTTGTGGTGCTGGTGCACATCAGCGAAGCACGACTGAAGCAGGTGACCTGACACGAGCTTCCACGGAGGCGGAGTGAAAGTCTCGGAGAGCGAGTTAGCAAGCTAAGTACAACAGCGGTCACCTGTAAAACCCGACCAGCGACAAAGATCACCGATCATAACGAGTAGAGTAACCTCCCCCACACACGGCTGTAATCCTCTCATCCACCGCCCGCTGCCTGACCTCCACGATGAAGCTCGAACTATTTCCTGTTAGAATCCAGATGGCAGTACAGGAAGTTCCCCTCTGTTTGGACCTGGAGACTCACCTGGAGGCCCGACGCACTCATTCGGGAAGTGCTGTGTGATGTGAAATCTGTATTATAACAAAGTGTAGATATTTATGGCTCTAATAAAGCAGAGGGTGTAATAAACAGGTTGTTTCAGCGGCAGAATGCAGAGCAGAGCTTTTTGATGGAGCTCAGCGACTCAGCGTTAAGGCTGAAGAGGAAAGAGGACGATTTAATGCACGCTGTCATGTGTTGATGCTCGGAAGCTTCGCTGGTTTCAGCTCAGAGCGTCTGGTTTGGGACAAGCGAGGTCAGAGGAAATAAACGATCCAATTTACAGACAAGTTTCCCTTGAAGGCGTCGCCTTCTCCTTACGGTCCGCCCTGCGAGCACCAGCAGCTACCCTGACCGAGGAATCCGCAGGTCCAGATGATTTGAATCCTGACTCGCTCCGTCACGTCTCTGAGGGTCTTCTAGTTGTACCTGGAGCATTTAGCCTTGCATGGGGTCTTTTATTTTGAAAGGTGGCTTGTTTCTGACTTCCTGTTCTCTGCTCTGAGTAGCTTGGTGTGGTTTCTGTCAAAAATAGCACCCCTGCTTATTTTGAGCAGCAGGAGTCAGGAGTGCCGCATCACTGTGCCCACGGCATTCTGGGTAACACACCTTACCTGATCTGAGAGCTCATTGGTTGTTCAGATAAGCAGTGGGTGGAGCCTCTGCAGATCTTTTGTTAGTTTTTTTTAAATATTAAAAAACAAAAAACTTCATATTTCCTTTTGAGGCCACGTTTGCTGCACGGCTGATGTTTTTGTTGGGTCGTGTGTGATTGTCCTGAACCAGATGCTCAGTTTGTGACCTGATGCCCGTTCACGTCTGGTCTGTCAGCTGACCCACAAAGCTAACAGTTTGCTCTAGGGCGTCTCAGCAGCAGCAGGAATCAAACCGGCGACTTCTCACTGATATTTCCAGCTTCATATTTTTAGTGTCATGGAGCAGCTTTGCATGATTCACAGTTCAGAATAATCCTCCTGTGTCAGGGCTCAGCCCCTCAGTCACCCTCTGCTTTGGCTACTGTCTCTTAAGCTGCCAGCTTTCCTCTGATTGGACAGCTTGCAGAAGCATGCGGGGGACAGATGGCTGAATAAATGTGAGTTTTTGGTTTACAGGGGGGGGGGGCACTGTAACGTGTTATGAGACTAAAGCACGCTCACGCTGATGATTGCGTCATCAGTGAAATAGTTCCTGCTGCAGCCGAGCGCCCCGGAGCCAGGCGTGAACTTCAAGCTGTGGTTAAACTCGTTTGAGTCTGTAACCAGCCAGCTGACCGCCTGTGGTTAGAGCCGGCTCAGGCGGGCGCATTTAAACTGATATTGTGTTTGCTGTTGTAATTTATAAATGCTCGTGATTTCAGTTGTAAATGTTTTTTAAGAAAACAAATAAAAGTGAGCAGAGTTTGCAAATACATTAAATTTATGATTATTTTGGTGTGATATTTCACAGCTGGTGCGGGCTGCTGGACTTCACCGCTGTGAAACTTCCACGTTAGCATTTTAGCGAATCTCTCTTTGAACTGGAGCTCCGACGTCCGAAACCTCACAGCATCGTCACATGACGTTATTAAAAAGTCAAAAGCTCAGAGTGCAGGTGAAGCTAGCGGATGGAGCCGCCGCCTGTCAGTCAAAGAGGCCACGCCCCAAATGCCAACTTTCAGCCTTTCAGCAATTTAAGAATGGAACAGAATATAATTTATTTTATTTTTATTGTCATTTTGCTCCAAGCCAACTGTGCAGGAATAAATAACACACAGGAGAGAAAATAAAGGCACACAATGGAGGGCAAGGGGCAAATTAATGCAGTTCATTTAATCCGCAACGGAACTCGCACAGTATTCCCGACAAAATAAAAGCATAGTTGGGTTTTGAAATTTCCAGTAAAGGACAAAACTTTTCAAACAAAGATAAATGTGTTAAAATTGCGTTACATGATATCCAGATATCCACAAAAAAACGTCCAGTGTATGCTCGCTCCCTGTTCATTTCCCCTGACATGGTGCTGATATAACGGTTTCATTTCAAACACTAGGATTTGTAGGCTTTATTTTGAAAGGTATGACCGGATGTGTATGCGTGTGATTTTCTCGGACGTACGGCGCTCGTGCTTTCTCAGCATCGCAGTGTGAGCAGGTAAATCTTTGTGGTTGAACCCCCAGCGCTGAGTCCAGTATGAGGCCCGCGGGGCTGACGGGATCCGGCCGGGAGGAGCACTGAGGAGCCGAGAGGCCTGCTGGGAGGCCCGGAGCGCCGCAGGAGTCAGGTGCGTTACATCCAGGTTAATAACCCGCGCGCCGTTTGCGGGTTCCATAATAAAAACCTGCAAACGGCGCGAGGACGGTGTAATCGGTGAAACGTGCGAACACTGAGACGTCTGCTTTTGTCTTGGAGCTGTAAATGTTAAAAACAGCGACCTGCGACGGCAGGTGTTGGATTCTCATCGTAATCTGCGCTGTTAGCCTTCATCATGCAGAACTACATTTAAAAATCTGCAAAATTAAAGATTTTTATTCAGCAGAACAAAAAAATCAGATGACTAACGTAAATTCAGTTTTCTTTCACTACGTGCTGCGATTCGGCTCGTTTATAAGTGGTGGTGCTTTTTCCCTGCCTCGTCCTGTTTATCAGGTTTCCCTCAAACGGCCTCACGGAGTTTGATTTTTTAGCGCAAGGTTTCGGGTTTACTGGCCTAAACCTTTGCCGAATTAAAGGATGACTAATTTGGGCCCTTCAATTTTTATGAATGAAGCTTAATCTTTTGTGAATATTTACTTATAAATAATGAAATATAAACTAGTCATTTTCTGAATGGTACCCTGAGGAGCGTGGAACAGCCAGAGCGATGCCTGGAATGGATTTTTGCGCTTTTAGCTACTGATAAACAAGCACGTGTTTGCTTCATGGGGAGATTTTTTTAATATCAAATTGGGTTTTTTGGCCTCGCGGGGCCGAAGCTTTGTTTTCAGTGACAGCGTGGCTGCTTCGTGCTGCTGGGCGGGGCTCCAGGTGGCGCTGTCCACCGTGACGGTGCTGAAACCGTGCAGGGAGGACCACGTCGCTGCTGTCAGGTGTGTGAGGAGCAGCGACGATTTTTTAACCTTCTGTGATCGATCGTTTCAGGCTGACGGACCAACCATGTGGGAAAACATGCTTCTGCTACTGATCCACGCGGTGGAAGGTAAAACCATTCAGAAATGTGGACGTGTCAAAAATGTCAGCATGGATTAAAACGTGTCATACCCAGGACTGTTTAACCAGTGTTGGGAAGGTTACTTTTAACATGTATTCCACTACAGATTACAGATTACATGCCCCAAAATGTATTCTGTAACGTATTCCGTTACGTTACTCAATGACAGTAACGTATTCTGAATACTTTGGATTACTTAATATCTTATCATGCTTTTTACAACTACATGAATGTCCTACTGCCCTTTGCAGTATAAAGCTCAGACGTCTGCAGGCTGCGGGTGTCTCTGCAGCGAGCGGACGCCCGCAGTTCATCAGGAAAAATGTAAAGCTGTCTCTCTTCGCATGCATCTTATTAAACCCGTTTCTCTTGCAGCTGCAGTGGCATCTCAGTGCTGGCAGGGGGCGACCTTCTCCGAGGCCGTGGTGTCTCCCGTGGTCGAGAGCAGCGGTATTCTGCGGGTGCCCAGCGTGTCGTCCCTGCCGCAGTGCGTGGCGGCGTGCTGCGACCTGCCCGGCTACGACTTGGCGTGGCTGTTCGAGGGCCGCTGCTACGTGCTGAGCTGCCAGCAGAGGGAGAACTGCCAGCCCCGGCAGACGCCTGGCGCCGACTCGTTCCTCGCCTTCCTGCGACGCCCGTCCCCGCAGACACTGGTGCTTCAGTCCTTGGTGAGGGGGGAGCCCTACGGCGGGCGCTGGAGGCCCCTCTCACGCTCGTCTGAGGCGCCCGGCGACTTGGAGGCCCTGAAAGATCTCTCCCTGTTCGACACGCCACATCGAGGCTTCCCAGACCCCGGGATGCTGGATGTCGAGTACTCAGAGGACAGCCAGGAGGAGAGGGGTGGAGCCAGCCCAGAACAGGAGACCAATCAGCCACCTTTGAAAGGGGGGGGCAGCTTCAATCAATCAGAGGCTGAGGATGGTCCAGAGAGGAGGCCGACAGAGAGCAGCGCGGCCCCGGGCGTGCGCCAGGGAGAGGAGGGTGGGGCCAAGAGACCGACGGAGGTGGCGCCACAGGAATCAGTGAGTTCAGAGCGTGAGCTCATATGATAACTGTCTCCATGGAGACCAGTCTGCAGCCTGTCATTGTTCTCCCTACAGACGCAGAGCAGCTCCACCTCTCCACCCCTGACACCCGAGGCCAGCTCAGAGCCAGCCCACACCTCCAGCAGCCCCACAGCAAACCCAGGTAAGCACCTCCGTCAGGTCAGGTCAGGTCAGCACACCTCCGTCAGGTCGCAGGTTCACTCCAGTTTATTGTTTTAAAGATAAACTTTAGCAAACGTGTCTGAAGAGCCTCACAGGTCCTGTCCCTCTGACCAGTGGAGCAGTAACTTGTCCTCCACATGCAGCTCCACCCCTGCTGGTGTCTCTTGGAAACCCCGTAGAGGCGACCACAGTGAAACCCGCCACTCCAGCCGCCACTCCAGCTGCTCCTGAACCTACCACGTCAGGTGAGTTTATGACTAAAAAAATGTTTGTTTAGATCAACATTTGATCTTTTTTAATATTTTTATTTAGTCTTTTTTAAGGAAAAACAGGTTATTGAGTTCATGTCAGGCAGTGGAGTCGCCCCCTGCTGGTCACTGTAGATGGTTCATGTTAAACCAGAGACTGTCACGTGTAGGAGTGTAGTTACTGCCCAGGAGAAACTTTGTGGTGGTTGGAGGTGACTCATTTTAGTAAGTGGGTGGTGTTCACCTGAGACAGTGTGAAGGTCAAAGTTCAGTTTAAAGACAAACAGGTGACCTCAGAGAGACCAGGTGAGGAAGCAGGTAAATGAAAGGAAGAATTTAACCTTCATTTCTCGCACAGACGCTGTGAAGATGCTTCAGTCTGCAGCCGGAACTCCACCTTCCACCACCCACCTGACTGTGACCTCTGACCTTACTACCCCGACCTTGTCAGCAGCCAGCTTTAACCCTACGACTGCGACTGAGTCAGCAGGTAAACTCGACGGGTTTAATGCTTTCTGTGGCTTCACACCGACTCTTTAAACCTCCTCTCGCTTTTCCAGCTTCAGCGTCACAGGTTGGAGGGTCAAACCGCGGTCCGGTGGCCGTCGTGGGCCCCGACAGGAGCCTGTCTCTCCCGGTGAGCAGCTTGCTGCTCAACGGCAGCGGCAGCAGTGACGACAGCGGCATCGTCAGCTACCGCTGGGAGGCGGTCAGGTAAGTCTGGAGCCTTTTTTCATGTTCCTGTGACTGAAAGATCAAATTTGTTCAGTCGGGTTTCGTGTTTTCCAGCGGGCCTCCCGGGCTGAGGCTGGACGACACAGATCAGCCCGTCGCCACAGCCTCAGGGGTTCGGGCGGGGCGCTACACCTTCAGACTGACCGTATCTGACCAGGAGGGGGCGACAGACAGCGCCTCGCTGACCGTCAAAGTCCCAGAAGGTGAGCGACTCGGTGTTATTTGTGGAAGGCGGAGCTCTTCCTGTCAGACTCGTTTAAATCACAAACACGCTAATCTAAGGTCGTCTGCTTCCTCCAAACTCCAGCCGGTAGTTTTCTTCCGGTCGCCCACGCCAGCGGCAGCCACTCGCTCACTCTGCCCAACAACTCTCTGGTTCTCAGAGGTTCGGTGACCAACGCCGATCAGACCGCGGTGCACTTCCTGTGGACCCGGGACAGCCAGAGTCCTGCTGCCGGGGTGAGTTCCGACCGGCGCTGTGACGCTTCAAATCAAACTTTATTAACGAGCGCAGGTGACCCGCGGGAAACTAAACTTCAGTTTAAATCAGTGGCGGCTCATCGACCTCACACTGTGTGTGTGTGTGACGGAGTGACCTTTGACCTTTGCTGGTTCCAGGACGTACTGTACGGCTCGGATACTCAGCCCTCGCTCTACCTCGCCAACCTGGTCGAAGGCACCTACCTGTTCCAGCTGAAGGTGACCAACGCGCAGGGGCGCTCCGGCTCCGCCACGGCCACTGTGGAGGTGCGACCAGGTGAGGCTGGAAGCTCGCCGTTCGTCCCGTTTTGTGTTACGCAGGCATGCGCCGACATAGATGTGTTGTCCCACGTGTCTGCAGAGCCCGGCGGCGGCGAGCAGGTGGAGCTGGAGATGCTGGTGTCGGTGTCTCAGGTGAGCGTGGCTCAGAGAGACACGGTGGTCCGACAGCTCGCCGCTCTGATCCACGTCCTTGACAGCGACCTCCACGTGCGAGCACTGCAGGGACACTCCCACATTAGGTACCTGCACGCACCGCGGACTTGCCCCTCCACGTGCCGGCTCGCCATAACCTGTGATGTTTTCTCTGCTTGCAGCACCGTGTTGCGGTTCTCCGTGCACGGCACCTCGGGGCCCCTCTCTGCCTCCCGATTGGTCGGCGTGCTGCGCAGCCAGCTGCTCTTCGAGAAAAGCGACTACCTGTTGTTCAGAGTCCTGAGGGTGGACACCGTCTGTGAGTCCAGCCGGGGCACGGCTCACCTGTGACATCTCAGAAAGGGGCGGGGCATTTGTCTGTGTTTAACGCGCTCGTTTTTCCCTCAGTGTGTCTGCTCAGCTGTTCGGGGCGTGGTCAGTGCGATCCAATCACCAAGCAGTGTGCCTGCGACCCCTTCTGGACCGAGAACCTGATTCGTCGTTACCTTGGCGATGGAGAGAGCAACTGCGGTAAAGTATGATTTGTAGTCTTCGGTCACGGCAGCGGGTCATTCCTCACGTGACGGCGAGAAACGACAGAAAACTTCATTTACATTACAAACTCGTTCACAACGAATCCTTCAGTCGTTTCTGTTTAAACAACTTTCACACAAACTTGTGACGTTTGTCCCTCGACTGCTTCGTTCGTCTGCAGCAGCAAGTTGAACAGGATGTGAAACAAAGTTCAGTCTCAAAGTCCAGAAACTTGTGAACGGAGATGAAACATCATGTAGTGAGTTTCATACTTTTCTGTCTTACTGGCTGCAGTCAGCCCGTTTCTGACTGCAGAGCTGGGGCGGGGCCTGTGAGCAGCGTCCCCAATCACGCCTCGCTGGCTTAAGACAGAAAGAACTGGGTCCTGTTGTTGTAGCCGAAACGCTGCAGCTGCGCGTGTAAGGCGACAGCCGCACACGGTGCTGCAACCCGGGACTGGGGCGTGACAGACCCGCCCACATGTTCGCACTTTTCACGACACTTCTTTATTGCGGCTGTCGACTTACACGCGCAGCTGCAGCTTTGCAGCAGATGCGCATATTATTAATGTAACTGCAGCGAATTTCTTTGTTCCGCTGTGAAAGCGATGCTGATGTTAAACATGAGCGCCGCGGGACTTTTCTGCCTGGTAACTGTGCGTGTTAGTGTCGTCACTGATCCATCATCACCTTTATTTATAAAACCCTTTAAAACAACCCCAGCTGAGTGCTGTACATTGGAACTATAGAATAAAATTAGATATCAATAAAAGCCAAATAAAAGAAAGTAAACGAGGCCGACAGCAGCAGAGACTAATGCAGGAACCAGATTTGATGGTAAGCTGGTCTCCGAGTGCACGGAGGGAGAAAGAGCTCTTTATTCAAACTGGCCTCCAAACGAGCAGTGAAGCCTGTGCACACACCTGTAAATGTACCTGTACGCATCACACAGCACACATTCAGGTGAAGCTCCGCACGAGCCGCTGACCTGTCGGCTGTGCTCCTCTGACAGAGTGGAGGGTCCTGTACGTCATCCTGACCAGCTTCGTGCTCGTCGTCCTCATCCTGTCACTCGGCTGGACGTTCATCTGCTGCTGTAAGAGGTGAGGACGCCGCTGCAGGTGATAGACTGATCCCAGGTGTGCTTCCGTGCGTGAACTGGTCTCTGCTGCTTTCAGGAGACGACAGACCAAAGCGAGGAAGAAAACCAAATACACCATCTTGGACAACATGGACGAGCAGGAGAGGGTGGAGCTCCGCCCCAAATTCAGTGAGTCACATTGCCATAGTCCGCCTGCGGAGGCTGTCGGGGTCGGTCTGCGGCGGCGTTCTCGTTGGTTCATGAAGTCGTTTCACTGCGGCTCAGTTAGTCGTCACCTTGGAGGCGGTCCTGCGGGGTCGCTGATTCACTCTGCAGCTATCACGTGACCAGGGTGTGGTTCATCGCTCTTGTCCTTTCCCAGGTGATCCATGCGTTCTCCTAAAGGACTCCCACCTTGGGTCATGTGACTGAGCTCAGCTCAGCGACCTTCGGGACCTCAGGTAAGAGCAGAGTCGTCTTCATGAACCAAAGCGAAGCCGCTTCCTTCTTTTAAAGCACCTGACTGTTCCCACGTTCCTGGGAATGTCCCGCTGTTCTTTAGAGCAGACGTTTCCCCGGAGCGGCGGGAGGTCGTCCTCCATCTTTATTCAATGACTGAGACTTAAACCATGACCCCCGCTGACCTTTCCCCTGTGCAGGTATCAAGCACCGCAGCACGGAGCACAACTCCAGCCTCATGATGTCCGAGTCGGAGCTGGACAGCGACCAGGACACCATCTTCAGCCGCGACCGGCCGGTCCGCAGCAGGAACCGCATCAGCACCATGGCTGCCCGCAACGGCGACGCCTTCGGATGACGGGGCGGCTGACCTCTCGCAGACGCAGAATGGTGCATTCTGGGACGTGTATGAGGGACCACATTACCCAGTTTTCAAGAGAATGCTAACATGTCCCATTTCAAAGGACGCAAGGAACTCGAGACCTGGAGGACGGACGCGCGTCTGCTCGGACATAAGAGGAAGAGCAAGAGGGCGGGACACATCAGGCATCGCACCACCGCCACGTGCCCGATTCACAGCTGTGAGCTCGTTAGCTAACAGAGCGCTCACCAGGAAACACGGCATAGTCAGCTGACGACGGCGTCCGATCACACGGTCGTGGTTCGTTTGAGCCCGGGTCACAGACGCCGTCCGCCGGGTTAAACTTCATCAACGTTTGTTGGCTAACGAGAAGCAGCGTGTGAATCAGAGACGAAGGATGTGAGCCGACACCTCCGACATAAACACACCAACACAGAAGTAACACAAACTCGTCTTTAATGTGGTCAGAATACAAAACGCACACATGAACTTTGACCCCATCAGCTAAAGTCACAGACAAACATCCAGGTATTAAACTGCTACGAGAGCATTTCACACGTAGACGAGCCGAGTCGACAGGTTTGCACCCGTTCGTGTTTTCATGGCTCGATGCGGCGCCGGCTGTCGCTCTGTCGGCTTCGTTTCCAAAGGCGCGTCGCTCATCACGCACAATTTCTTTAGGAATGAATCAAGTTTCACGATTCAGGAGGATTCATGCGAGTTGGAAGCTTTATGGACACTCGCTGCGCCACGGGTGAAGCAGAAAATAATTTTTAAAAACAAGTTTCATCACAATGTGGCGGTTTGTTAGCCCCTCCCCTTCAGTTTACAATCCCTTAACACTGATAGCCAATCACAGCAGACAGGGCAGATAAACGGACTGAGTAGCGCCTCCTACTGGTGTGAGTTTGGGCAGTTCAACCAGTCTGAGACGGGTTCAGATAAGTTTAAGCTTCGTGCTGGTGCCGAGTGTGTGAGCGTAGAAGCGACAGCTGATTCAAAATGTGATTTACAAAGTCCGATGTTGGACGTTTTTGATCCTGCATGAATTCAAACTTTATTGAAGGAGTTATCACGTGTTAATAAAAGAATCCGACCACCTCCACCGAGTCACAGCTTTTGTACCGCCTCCTCTTCCTCCTCACGGTTTGAGGCCTCCAAAGCACATGTACTTCACTTCCAGGTACTCGTCGACGCCGTACTTGGAGCCCTCGCGGCCCATGCCGGATTCCTTCACCCCACCAAACGTGGCCTCTGGCGTGGACAGCAGCCCCTCATTGACGCTGACCATCCCCACCTCCAACGCCTCCGCCACCCGCCAGATCTGACTCACATCCTGTGAGTAAAAGTAACCTGAGAACAAAGGAGGAGGTTAGAACTATGAGGCGCCGCCACGTGAACCTTTCTTCTACTGGGTCAGACGTTAAAGTCTAATTTACAGCTCTGAGTCCTGCTCTCGGAAACCGACACGTCTGCGACGACGCATGAACAGCCCGCGATCTGCAGTCTAGGAACCAATCGGCTGCATGCACGCAGGTGGACTCACCTGCCAGCCCGACGCTGGTCGCGTTAGCAATAGCCAGAGCCTCCTCCTCCGTGTTAAACCTGCAGATCAGACACAGGCGAGCTCAGACGGCTTCACGATGAACAAGAATCTGCGTCTAGCCAGGATTAAACCCGCAGATCAACAAATCCCGTCTCGATCATCTGTCTGGACTCACCTGATGACGGGCACGAGCGGCCCGAAGGTTTCCTCCTTCGTGCACAGCATGTCGGCGGTGACGTCGGACAGCAGAGTCGGCTCCATGAAGGAGCCATCGAGGCGCTTCCCGCCTTTTACCACCTTCGCCCCGCGGGACACGGCGTCCGAAATCTGATGTAGCACCTGGGAGGCAGAGACGGCGTTCAGCGGCGTGCTGGTGCGGTCTTTAAACAAACTTCAGTCATTTATCGTCGGCAGTAATGTGGTGTCATGTAATTAATATATCCTTAGTATCCTTATTTTATTGCTTTATGTATTTTAATAATGAAGGTTTGTAGACTCACAAACTAAGCACTCAGCCAGGCTGAAAACAGGAAGTGTAGAGCTGTACAGCATGTTAATAAATACAGGAAGCCAGACAGAAAAGAGGAAGTTTGCCATATAACAATGTTTGTATTGAAACTGTGACGTGTAAAGTACCAAAATAACACCAATATGAGGCACAGGTTATGATTCTAATGTTAGAGATGCTGCAACTGGCGTCTGGGCTGTGCAGGGGTCTCTTCAGAAGATGATTGAATAAAAGAAATAAATGTTCTAACGCTGAGTCGGTTTTCTCTGCTCTGTCACGGGGACGAAACAATCCGGGTTAATAGTGGAAACGGCGTTTACCTTCTCTGCGGCGCGGGTGTTGATGAGCGGCCCCTGCGTGGTGTTGGGCTCCGAGCCGTGACCCAGACGCAGCTCGGCATCCATAGCTCGCCCCAACTTTTCCACGAAGCGGTCGTAGACGGCGCTCTGGACCAGAAACCGGTTCGAGCACACGCATGTCTGCAGGAAGAAGAAGCGTTAGTGTGCACAATGGTGGCGTTCACCTGTGGAACAGGTCAGCAGGAGACACCCTCACCTGGCCTGAGTTCCTGAACTTGGATGCCATGGCTCCGCCCACCGCTTTGTCAAGGTCTGCGCTGTCAAACACAATGAAGGGGGCGTGGCCACCCAGTTCCATGGATACCTTCTTCACGGTGTCAGCGGCCATTTTCAGCAACACCTGAAACCGAAGTTTTATTTAAAGAAGAGTTTCTGCTTTTTATGTGGATCTGCGGGCGGCGGCGCTGCGGGCGGTGCTGCGGGCGGCGCTGCACTCTGACCTTCCCGGTCGCCGTGGATCCAGTGAAGGAGATTTTAGCCACCAGAGGGTCTGTGCAGAGGACCTGCCCGACCGAGGGCGTCGACTCTCTGGAGCATGGAACCACATTGACCACCCCTGCCGGGATCCCCGCCTGCTCCGCCAGCTGAGGGGGAAAAAAAACACGCCAAAACACAGGAAGTGACTCAACAATGTGTGTCCCACGAAGAAACAAAGTGCCGGCCCCTATCCAGATGTTTGACGTACTCACCTCTGCCAGAGCGAGAGCCGAAAGTGGCGTGTCCTCAGCTGGTTTAACCACCACCGTGCAGCCGGCAGCCAGCGCGGCGCCGACCTTCCTGGTGATCATGGCGCTGGGGAAGTTCCACTGGAAACAACCAAAAGCAAATTCTTTGCGGGACGTCATGTGATGGATTCATTAGGGGTGGGTTTTGATTATCGATTAAAATCGATTCTAGCTTGGATAACGTGATATCAATTCATTAACGAGCTGCTCACCGGTGTGATGATGGAGGCCACGCCCACCGGCTGCTTCAGGAGGAGGAGCTTTCTGTCTTTGGCTGGAGATGGCACAATGTCACCGTAGACTCGCCGCGCCTCCTCAGAAAACCACTCGAGGAAGGAGGCGGAGTACGAGATCTCCCCGAGAGACTCGCACATCGGTTTACCCTGCAACACACGCACGCAGACGCAGAGACACGCAGACGCAGAGACACGCAGACGCAGAGACACGCAGACGCAGACACACGCAGACGCAGACACACGCAGACGCAGACACACGCAGACGCAGAGACACGCAGACGCAGACACACACGCAGCAGGATAAAGATGAGTGTTTGTTACAATAAACACTTTTACAAAAACTTCTTGAGGTTTTCTTATTTCGTCAAACAAACATTTTAAAGTAGTATTTATTTGAAAAGTACTACAGTACAAGTACTCACTCGTTGCTGACATGTACTGCATGTTCAGGTGTCCTACAGGTGAGTTCATGTGTCATACTCACACATTCAAACGTGATCAGCTGGGCGAGCTCATCTTTGTGCAGCGTCATCAGCTCAAACCATTTCCTTAGCAGGACGCTCCTCTCCTGCAGGACGACCAATCAGAGCAGAGCACGGGTCACCTGCACGCCTTCATCGTCACATTTAACCGTTCGCCCCTGTCCCCCGCCAACATGCTTCACATTGATGGAGACTCGGAGAGAGAACTTTAGTTTCATCAACAATACACAAACAATTCTCTTATTTACAAAAAATCTATATAAACTTGAGTGAAGGACCAGAGTGAGGAAACATCCCGTCCTGAGTTTATGTGCTGGAATGTGCAGAAAATAGGTTTAAATGTTAAACTAATTTCTTCCAGTCAGAGAATGTTGCAGATAATTAAATGTTTGCTTGATGCATAAAGTTAAAAGATTAAAACTAATAAAACAAGTTTTAAAAAGAGACTTTTCCATCTGATTACATTTTATATGATGGATTATGCAGAAAAAGTAGAATTGGGCTGAAAGATCTATCACTTTATCACCTACTCAGGTTGTAAATCGTGTTTTTAAAAAGCAACTAAGTAATAATAATAATAACAATAATAATGGATTGCATTTATATAGCACTTTCGAGACCCTCAAAACACTTTTACAATGCCACTATTCATTCACTCTCACATTCACACACTGGTGGAGGCAGCTACAGTTGTAGCCACAGCTGCCCTGGGGCAGACTGACAGAGGCGAGGCTGCCATATCGCACCATCGGCCCCTCTGGCCAACACCAGTAGGGTAAAGTGTCTTGCTCAAGGACACAATGACCAGGACAGGGAGCCCGGGGGATCAAACCGGCAACCTTCCAGTTACAGATGTGCTTCCCACCCCCTGAGCCACAGTCACCCCAAGTAACTAACTAAGTAATGAATTACTTCTGAAAATAAGTAATCAGTAAAGTAACGGGATTACTTTTTGGAGGAAGTAATCAGTAATTAGTTACTGATTACTTTTTTCAAGTAACTTGACCAACACTGGCAGATACCTGCATTAAACACCTGCTGTCCACCAAACTCCGTTCAAATACGGCGTAATTGTGCTGTCAGCGGGGAAACCGCGTCTCCTTACTGCAGCTTTGTTTTGTGACTGTTTAAGGGGCGGTGCTCATCTCGGCTCACGTGTCTGTCTCCTGTCTGCGAGTCATTCTTCACCTTTGATTTGTGCGCATCCGCTCCGAGTGGCGCGGCAGCAGGAAGACACTTGTTAAAGTTTGGGTTTAGTCTAAAAACGGATTTCTGTGAATTATGAGTTAACCGAATAAACATTTCCAAACATTTAACGGTTACGAAAGCTGTTTGACGCCATACTCAGTCAATACTTATAATTTAAGGTAAATTTAGTTTTTTAGTGGAGTAGGGAGGGCGGAGAAGACCATGAAAGAAAGTTTTGGATTTGTGTGAAAATCCGTAAATCAGGTGGTTTCTGTGTTAGCCGTATTAAAGTCTGACGTGTGTGTATAACATCTTTGAGATAAACTCCGTCAGTCAATGTCAATCATTTGCGTAAGAGTTCCAGGCTTTGAGGTGACTACGGAGGGCAGAAAGTCCAATTTAAACAGTGAAACCTGCACATATCGTAGTATCCGGTGAATTTTATGACATCCGAATAAATGTCTGGCTTCTGTCAGTCGGGAAGATGCCAGCGTTGGGGTGTTTCGTTTAATTTTCAGGGCGGAAATGGGACATTAATTTTAAATAGTCGGTTTTTAAAGTGGAGTTCTGTGAGAGCGCAGCCTACCTTGGCCGTGTACTGCTTCCAGGAGTGAAACGCTTTGTACGCAGCGTCCACCGCCTGCTTGGCCTCCGCGGGGCCGCAGTCCGACACCCGGGCTATCTCCTGCCCGGTGGCCGGATCTAGGACGGGGAACACCGAGGCAGCGGAGATCCAGCGGCCGTCCACGTAGCCCTGCGTCCGGAGGAGCGGAGCGGAGACATCCAGGCTGTAGCTTCTGTGCATGGCGGCGGGCAGGCCGGGGAGGAGCTGCCGGAGGAAGCAGCGGGTCTTCAGCACGCAGACAGCAGCGGACATACCGGGGGGTGTGCAGCCGGGGAGCCGGACTCTATGCTGGATGTTTGATCCGTTCGTTCGCGCAGGTCTGCAGCTGGAGCCTCTCGCGGGTTTCCGTCGGTTTCAACCGGTGCGACAGTCACGTGACTCCGTTCAAACGCAGTGAGCCTTCCGTCCGGAGCCAGTGTTGCCAACTTAGCGACCTTGTCGCTGTATTTAGCGAGTCTTCAGGCCCCTTAGCGACTTTTTTTCTAAAAAGCGACTAGCGACAAATCTGGCGACTTTTTCTGGTGTTATTGGAGACTTATTTATGACGACTTTTTGACGTGAAAGAGCGTGTTTCAAATTCAAAATTCAAATTCAAATTCAAATTTTTATTTGTCACGTACACAGTCATACACAGTACGATATGCCTGACCTAAAGAGAACAAAAAAGGAAAAGGCTATGAATAAGATAGGAAATAAATATGAAAAATTAAAAAGGGTAAATTTAACTAGGAAGGAATAAAATATAAATTAAGGTTAAAAATGAAATAACTGTACAACACAAATTAGAATGAAGGGTAAATTTAACTGGGAAGAATAAGATAAAATATATAAATTAAAGTTGAAAATAAAATAACTGTACAACAAAATACACAATATAGAACTATATAAGAATGTATGAAGAAATCTAAATATAAATAAATATATACACAACAACAGCGTTGCTCTTACTCTCACCAAGCAGCGGTGCTGCCGTGGGCACCTCACCCGTGCCAAAGCGCTCACGGGCGGAGGACAGTCCTCCCCCCGCTGCTACCAGGGCAGGAGATGTTCACACCTGTGCGTCCAAACGGCAAATGAATCGCGCATGAGTGAAGCCGCTGCTCCGCACTGACTGTAACGCAGTCAGTTCTTTTACTGTTATGCTGTTTTGGGGATCACAAGGTTTAAAAGTACTTATAAACACACACAGTAACTCCACCAGAGCGCCTATCTCGGGTCACTTTTGCCGGTCCAGGCAAAAGTGGAGCAGTGGCATAAAGGAGCAGGGTTGGAATTGTGACATTAAAAAACAATAATTGCTAAAAGAAATTTAATTCGTAGTTCTAAATAAACTATAAATGCATTTAGGACGTTTTTTACTCACTTTGTCTCTTCCACGATGTTGTTTCTCTCTCCAACAGCGTAGGTTACAATTACATTAGCATGACCAATTATGCAAATTAGGCGATGACGTCATTTGGCGACTTTTAGGACAGCCAATAGCGATTTTCCTTACTGAGGAGTTGGCAACACTGGCCGGAGCTCCCTGTCTCTGCCGGGGACAAGTTTGTTTTTGGAGGCGGTAGAAACACACATACCCACACCAGTACCATCATCACCATCATCATCGTCGTTGTCGTAACATGATCAGAGGAACAGAATAAAGGTGAAAAAGAGTGAAGCTCAGTGATGGTTACCAGCAGGTCTGAGGTTATGCTGATGATATTCTCTCTTCAGCCTCCATCAGCATCTCCCACAGTGGTCTATGAAGCCGAGCCAAGGCCTAGTGCAGCTGGCACAGTCTGAGAGAGGAGTCTCATCCACACTCCGAACCCACGGTGAAGAAGGTGTGCAGGTGTGTCAGGGACCTTTCTGTAGGAGGACAGGATGGTCTCCTCCCAGTCCAGATACACCTGCGCCCTGCAGCATCCCGATGTAGGAACTGGGATGCTGATGCTTTTGATCATGTGATGTTGTAGGTCCCGGCCCTTTCTTTCCTCCCCCCTCCGCCTCCCAGTAACAGCAGCCTGCTGTCACCCAGTCGGGGTATGACTGCCCCTCCCTCAGCGGCTCGGGCCCTAACCCAACACGTTTAAGCTGCCAGACACAGGTACTGGAACCCTCCAGTGTGATCATGTCTGTGGGTTCAGTGGTGGGATCATCACCATGACAACCTTAGTCCAGATACACAAACATTGCAGGTTTGTTTAGCATTAGCATCACCACTAAACCAACATGACTTGCTTAAATTTGCCTGACAGCAAACCTAGATTGATATTAGGTATGTTAAAAAGATAACACTTCCCATTGGTTCCTGAAAAGTGTTTGATATAAACAAAGGTCCCGCCCCCCACATTGCAAAGGTATGACATCATAACAATGCGATTGATCCCTTGCATGGTTATGGTGATGTAGGAACAACACAAGCACTCTGGGCTCAGTGTTGCACCTTCTTACCGCTCAGTGCACACTGCAGCATCTGCAGCCACCTCATCCAGATTCATCAGAAACCATCACATCATTTTTCTTCTTACAGCTGAGACAGTGTCTGACACGTAGCGTGCGATTCTTAAAATCCATGTAACACCCTGATACAGGGCCGTGCAGAGAGGTTTAAAGGGGCGGGTGCTCAAAGTTAAAAAGGGGCACGTTGAACCAGGCTGAATAACAACAACACACATTCATCAAAAATCTAATATGGGAGGGCAGGGCTGTGTTGAACTGAGACTGTAGACATTAAAAAGTCCACAGGAGAGATGGTAGCTGATTAAACAAGTGTCATGAGATAATAACTAAGTGCAAAGATTGGTGACAGCGCTTAGGCTCTGCCTGTGAATCACTCTTTGCTTCTCTTCTTCCTTCCATCCCATCATTTCATATATCACTCTCCACTTGCTGTCTATCTGAGAACAAGGCACAACTTGTTATTGCAATAAACTATAATCTAATTATCCACACCTAACAACTCTTGCACTTAATCTATAATAAAATGATGACAGAAAAATGTTATAGCCCTGCCTTTAGTAGCCTCACACAGCTCCTGCTGTTTCCTCCTCATGTCCTTACCAGCCATGTCTGGACAATGTTATATCATGAGTAATATATTTTTTTAAATCCATATACATAAAACACACACATGCACGCACACACAGTGACATGTTAGACCTTCTTCAGAATACTGTATATACTATGGGCATCATGGTGCTGATCCAGAATCCTTACATATTTATTACTAGAGCTACAATAATAACGCAATAAGGAGGGGGAAGTAATAATGTATTTATGATGATTCCATTTGTTTCACTATCCACTCTGTGCAGGGCAAAGCTTATTACATCTTTAAACTGTAGAGATACAATCATTTTACTGCTGTAACATCCACATTTTGTCTTATTTAAAATATAAATCTAATATAATCTGCTTCTTAATGTATGTTCTTTAAAATACAGCTTGTGTTTTTTAATATATTATAATTATAATAATTATTATGTGGACATGCATATTAGATCGTTTTTTAGTGAAATATAATCCCTCCAGAAAGGCAGGAAAAGCCCGGAAACTTACTTTCAAACTAAATATGTTCCCTAAAACGGTGACAGAGCTACAGACCCATGACAGCCTTACACAGGTAGCCAGCAGCTGTGACCAGCACTACCTGTGCAGTTAATAAAAGGACAGGTAATGTTTGTCGCGCTGTTGCACACACAGCACGCTCGTTTGTTTCAGTTTCAGTTTCTCCTGCAGCTCCGGACCGCTAAAAATGCGCGTGCTCTTTGTGAGCTCGTTCCCGGCTCGTAACCAGCGCGTTCTGCCGTCAAGGGCGATCATTGGTTAAATGTGGTCATGTGACTGATGCAAGCCAGATCCTTTTATTTAGCAAAACTGTGATTAATAGTTAAATATTATTGTTGAGGGGCACAGACAGGACTCCGCACGCACACACACATAAAAAAAAATAAATAAATAATTTTTTTTTTTAAAAGTTGCCTCAACAAAAGGGCACCTTGGGCACCCATCAGGAAAGGGGCGGGTGCTCAAGCCCCTCCAGCCCCCCCCCCCCCCCCCCCTCTGCACGTGCCTGCCCTGATAAACACGAGGTCCCGTGTAACTTTATTTCATGTAATCACTGACATTACTGTACATCTCTGTAATGAATGTTTTTCTATATTTCTGTCGAAGGGCAGGAGGACGTTGTTTCCATGGCCACACATTTGGGGGGACACAGGCACGTGAACACATATGATCAGTGTTGGTCAAGTTACTTGAAAAATAATAATAATGATAATAATAATAATGGATTGCATTTATAGAGCGCTTTACAATGCCACTATTCATTCACTCTCACATTCACACACTGGTGGAGGCAGCTACAGCTGCAGCCACAGCTGCCCTGGGGCAGACTGACAGAGGCCAGGCTGCCATATCGCGCCATCGGCCCCTCTGGCCAAAAAGAGTAATCACGAAAAAAGTAATCAGTAACTAATCACTGACGCGTTACAACGCGTTACAAGTAACGCGTTACTGCCCATCTCTGCATATGATATTTCCGCTGTTGCAGGCTGACTTTGGTGGATCACCCAAATATCACCCAGCCCCTCTCAGCGCGTGCACGCTGCTATCAGCTATAATCAGCTGATGTGAAGAAATGAAACTTAAGGAAACACAGAGCGGAGGAGGCGCAGTTAGAGATCCGCGGCGCACTCACACCCAGGATGGGGGTTCAGGGTCTGACCACCTTCTTAGACAACCACCAGAAGATTTACCGGGACGTCCAGTTCGGCAGGAGCCGGCTGGTGATCGATGGATCCAACCTGTACCACCGGCTGTACTTTGAGTCAGGTGAGCAGCTCCGGTCTGAACTCCAGGAGTCTGTTCAGTTTGTGAGCTGCAGGTTTATGCGCACCCTCTTTACTGACGTCATTAAGGTCACTGATTCTGCTGATAAGAAGTATTAGTACTATTACTTAATACTGCTGTTAATACAAACGGACGACCACCGGACAAACGGAGGTGTGACCGGCAAAAAATGTGTGTGTGTATGGTGTGTGTGCGCGTGTGTTTGTGTTATAGAAGCAAGAATTCGTTTTAAAATTCTTGTTCTAACATACAGAGCATTAAACGGCCGCAGATTATTTATCCAAGCTTCTTCTAAAACACTCTGCGGCTCGTGTCTCCGCGCACAGACTCTGTCGGTTGTTCCTCGAACCCGTCTGAAGACAACAGGGGGCGGAGCCTCCAAGTCTGTGGCACCACGGCTGTGGACCAGTTGATTCTGTGGATTCTTTTTAAAAGCAGTTAAAAACTTTTCTGTTCAAACAAGCCTTTTGTTGATCTACGTGTTTTATATTCTTCACATTTTTAATTTGCATTTAAACCTTTTACCTTGTGTATAATGTCTGTTGAGTGTACTGTTTATTATAATCTTTGTGTACAGCACTTTGTGACTGCCTGTCTGTGAAAAGCGCTTAATAAACTTTACTTACATAGTGCACGCGCGCACGTCTTCCCATGCGCGCACGTGTGATGAATGTTAAAACAGATAAGATTTTAAACGTGTCTGAGTCATTAAACCGCAGAATTATGAAACCTGACCGCTGCTGTTGAGCTCTGCAGATGTTGCTCTGGTGTGTGATCTGGATGTTTGGCTTTCAGCTGTTTTACACTAATGCGTTACTGTAATAAAGTAAGGGATTACTATTGCAAAAACGGTAATTAGATTACCGTTACTTTCCCGTAGGAACGCTGCGTTACTGCGTTACTAAAACCGTGATTTTTTTTGCGAGAATGTCTCACGACAGTGACGTAAGCGAGTGCAACGTTCGTGACAACAGCTGTGTGCAGATCAACAATGGATCACATATGGAGTGCAGAGAGAGTATGAGCGTGCAGCGTTTAAAGCGTGGAAGTACTGACCTTACTTTGAGTTTGATTCCATAAAAAGTGACAAAAACATTAGTGTCCGCTGTGCGTGGGAAGAAAACTTCTTTTTACAGCGAAAAAACCCCTAAACTTCCAAACAAGCACCGAGTAGCTACGACGTAATGGGAAACTCACAGAGAAACTCGCGGATTCTTCCACTGACCGCGGCACACCTGCACCAGGGTAAACCTCCGCCTGCCCCACTCCTGCTTTACAGGTGAAAATAGAGCAACAGGACCGCTGAGTCTTTGACTTTATTTATTTTCTGCTGTGTTTTACTTGCATCTATTTGAAAGACTGAGTGTAAACACACAAAAATATTTTATTTTATGTGCTGGAATGTGCAGAAAATAGGTTTAAATGTTAAACTAATTTATTCAACTCAGAGAATGTTGCAGATAATTAAATGTTTGCTTGATGCATAAAGTTAAAAGATTAAAACTAACAAAACAAGTTTTAAAAGGAGACTTTTCCATTTGATTACATTTTGTATGATGGATTATGTAGAAAGTAGAATTGGGCTGAAAGATCTATCACTTTATCACCTCTTCAGGGTGTAAATCGTGTTTTTAAAAAGTAACTAAGTAACTAAGTAATTAATTACTTTTGAAAATAAGTAATCAGTAAAGTAACAGGATTACTTTACTGACTACGTTTTTGGGGAAGTAATCAGTAATTAGTTACTGATTACTTTTTTCAAGTAACTTGACCAACACTGCTCCTAACCAACCACAAAGTCACAGAGTTCAGAGTTTAGTGAGTTACTGACCCAGAATCAGCTGATGGTGCACTAAACTCAAAAACCTTCAGACTGTAGACAGTCACGTTTGATTCAGTCAGATCTGAACCCACAGACTGAGCTCATCAGGGGAGATTACTAAGCTCAGAGATCATTTTCCCAACCTGAGGAGTCGCCCCCTGCTGGAGGCCTAAGTCCCTACAGCTTCACTGTTCAGAACCAGAATCTATAAAAACCACATTACATTTAAATATGTGTAGTATGGAAGCCTTTAAGGTGCTGAGGGAACATCACAGGATCAGTATCTGAAGTACTGGTTTGAGTTCATGCACACTTTCATCACTCAGACGTGCTGAACATTACGCATGTCCTGGATATGTAAAACTACTCGCCTCAGTATTCTTTGACCTTCCTGACATCTTCTCGAGCTTCCTGATGTCACAGCATGGTGACAGCATTTGTTTCAGACAGTTTCTGCTTGATGTCAGTTCAGCATGGTTTGTCGCCACGTGCAAAACTGACTCTTGGAGTCTCTTTGTTGTGTTTGTTTTGGCTGATTCTTCAGGTCTGGACCAGAATCACGGCGGGGAGTATGCTGCCTATGAAAGCCTGATTGAGAGGTTCATCACAGCCCTCAGAACCTGCGAGGTCGATCCTTACATGGTGCTGGACGGAGGCTCGGACCACACCAACAAGAAGCTCGAAACTGTGACAAAAAGGGCAGAGCAGCGGATCGAAAGAGCCCATCGAGCAGCAAAGGACGGGGGTAAGGAAGACATCCGGCCAATTATGACCAAGTGGGTGTTCAGACAGACGCTGACCCGGCTGAAGGTCCCGGTCGCCCAGTGCTTTGGCGAGGCCGACCGGGAGATAGCCGCCCTAGCTGATAAGTGGCAGTGCCCAGTGCTTTCCAACGACAGCGACTTCTACATCTTCAACCTCTCAGCAGGATTGTTGCCCATCTCTTACTTCCAGTGGCAGGATGTAAAGGGGAATGGCTCAAAGAGCTACATCCCTTGTAAGAGGTACTATACCTCCAGCTTCTGCATCTACTTCGAAATCCAGCCCCAGCTCCTGCCCACCTTCGCTGCCCTGGCTGGGAACGACTACGTGAAGCTGCCGAAGTTTATCTGGAGTCGGTTTGCCCCAGACGCCAGTAGGCCTCAGAGCCGCCTGGAGGGCCTGCTGTGCTGGATGAAGGACTTTGAGCAGCCAGAGGACACCTTGAAGGCAGCAGTGGAGCTGATGGGAGGAAAGAGCCAGAACAAGGAGAAGATGCTGCAGAGTTTGTCTGTGGGGATGGAGGAATACAAACTACCTCGCAGCTCGCTGGTGGAGTTCTTCGTCCGTGGGGTTGTTCCTCCGTTCCTAGATGAGGTAATGATTCTCATTCAAGGAAAAATGTCCTTTATTGAGGTCTGTCGTTCCACTGTGGAGACCAAATGTCTTCCAACCTGGAGTGCAGAAGGTCAGTTCTGTTTTCTCATAGAGGCAAAGCTGTGACAGCAGTCATTGGTTTTTGAAGTCTTGCTTTGAAGCCTCAAGAATGCATTTACACAGTGCAATAATGTTTAATTTAGTAAAAACCTAAAACGAGTTACTGATCACATAAACTCATCTAGAAAGTGTTTACAGAGGTAAAGACAGGAAGCCGCTTCCCCCTACAGCTATCGCCACCTGCTGGCTACTGACAAGAATGCAGACATGACGGAGCTCCTCACTGGCCTCACTTTTCAGACCTGGAAACTGTGTCCATCTTTCCTGATGCCTGTGGCTGTTCCCTGATGAAGAACAAGACTCTGTACCATCTGAGTCTTTGACCCTTTGAAGTCAAACACTGTTTTAAGAAGTTTTTAGGTTTATATGTTGAGGACCTAGATCACATGTGAACTCAGGGATGGTTCAAGTTGTGGACGGCTTTTCTCCCCGGACCCAAAGTCTAGAAAAAAGGACTTTGGGTGATTTCTTCTTCTCAGAGACAGAGGTCCTCAGACGGTCTTTAAGTATAACGTGCTGGAAGGGTTCAGTGCTGCAGATGCAGGTGGAAGAGTCTGGAAATGGGAGCAGAACTCAGGACCATGGCTACAAGTTCAAGACTGGAAACAGTCTAAATGTCCATCTGACCATCGTCAGGTCCAAGAAGTTAGTGTTACTGATGGAACTAAGGCAAGCTTCTGTAGGGATCGGGCAAACGAGCCTTCAGATTAGTTCGTGACGATCAGTACATATGTTTTCTGACATATCCTAAACTCAAACGCCATAAATATCAGAATGGTTTTTGTTCTACCAGCATCTGCTCTGATCTTGATGCTTTATAACCAGAGCTGTAAATTTACAGACAGCTACTTTCACCAATTGCTACGAAGATTTCAGATACGAGCAGCAGAAAGGATGTTCCTCTGAAGGGTGTCCAGGCTCAGAGACAGGATGAGCAGTTCAGGCACTCAGGAGGAAAATAGAGCTGCTGGTCCTTTACATCTAAAGGACGTCTGGTTAGGATGTGTCCTGCCTGCTGTGCCTGTGAGCTGGATGTGGATGTGCTGCAGAACATGGGTGGACTGGAGGATTCTCCTAGCTACTGGCAATTACACTAGAAAAAAAACACTTAAAAAACATCAAAATGTCTTTTTTCCCACCAAAATGACAGTTTTACTCTCCTGAACAAAGGGTTAGGGAGTTGGGACATTTACACCTCAGAGGGTTTGTAAATGTAAATGTTACTTGAGGTAAATGTCTGGTAAAACCTTCGTGTCCTGGTCTCCAGGAGCTCATTGGTCGCATCCCAGCTTGGATGCAGCTGTGTGTGATGCAGGCCCGGCTACCCGGGGACACCCTGGACGTACTGCTGCTGCACAGGCTGAGCCTCGGCACCCCCGTGGACCACAAAGACCTGCCCAGTGCTAACTTGACCTCCAGACCTCTCCGCCAGGTGATGTATGGGCTGCTGCTGGGCAAAGAGACGTCATATAAGGTGGAGGAGAGAGACAGGGAGGACCTCCAGCTGAAATTCATCCGAATCAAACCAACCTTCAGTCGAGTGGCTCAGCGGCTCCAGCTGAACTCACTGCATGAGGTGACAGTTTTAGTGGAAATGAACTGCGGTTTGTGTTTTTAATCCTCAGTGCAGCAAGCTAACTTTAATGTCTGTCACAATGTCGTTTCGACTCTTTGTCCGGCTGTCTCGTGGCCCCAGGCGCAGCTCTCTGAACGTCTGGAGGTCTTACTCGAGGCTCTCGGGGTGAAAGAGGAACTTCTGAACGAGCTGCCGCCTCAGCTGCGCCTCCTAGTGGCTGTGACCTGTTACTGGTGGAACAGAGCTCGGCCTCGTCCGGACCTGAAGCTGCTGAAGTCGTTGCTGCTGGGAATGAACCTCAAAGACACATCGCGACTCAGCGCAGGTAGGAAACACAACCAGAGGAGACGTTACCAAAGCCTGCAGTTCCTCTGGTGTCCAGCAGAGGCAGCAGTGAGTCAGTCCCCATAGAGTCCCATGTTAAAACTACAGCAGAAATAAACATGTTTACAGCCTGATACTGTTCTGTTCTCGGACATTCTCTGGACAGTGCTCACCTGTTTAAACTGGATTAAGGCTAAAGGTTTATTAGCAGCAGAGACGTGTGTGTGGACTGTATCATGGATATTATTACCTGTGAAATAATCTCCAGGCTCAGTTCAGTCCAGAAATAACAACCGTGTTAGTCTGTTTTACATTACACGACAAAGAAAGGTTCAAATCTACGATTCTGAAGATAAAATCAGCTTTTAAAACTTTGATTCTTCTGATCTTAGTTTTTATTATTATGTTTAGTTGAAGGTTTTTCTTCTTTCGGTGCTGCAGAAATCTTGTTGGTTTAAAAATGTTTCTAAATAAGTCCCTCTGTGTGTGTGTGTGTGTGTGTGTGTGTGTGCTTTGCAGTTGTCCAGGCTTGCTGTCATCAGAAGCCTGATGTGGGCGTGGCTCACTCCTTCAGCCAGTGGCAGGTGTGCATGAAGGACAGCATGCACCTGAACCAGCTGCTGGGCCTTCCTCTGCCTGAACCAGACGTCGCACGGTGAGGCGTTCTCTCAAAGCGCTTGTTCACGAGGTCGTTTGTAGGCATGGGGCAGATCAGTGTGCCAAACGTGCATAGGCGTGTTTTTATTATGGCGTGCTGTAGAAACCGTTACATGACTTCTTCTATGTGACGTTTGTGTTTGCGGAGGCTTTAATCAGTACAGTTCTGTACAATCGCTCTGCAAGATCAGTGACTCGCAGCTGTTTCACAGTATAAATGTGCATATGCAGGCAGACTCACACAGCTGTGTGTTTGCATGGAAAAGCCTCAATTGGCTCCTGATCCATGGATGGATGGAGCCCCTCCCTCACAGTTTGATGAAAAAGTGGCAGCAAAGAGCGGGGACTGTGTTGTAGAGTTTCAGGAGGTTCTCACATGAGCTCAGAGCGCTCTGGACTCGCCTGCTTAAACCAACATGTTTGTCTGGAAGGAGAAAGAGAGCAGAGCTTAGTTAAAGGCTGGTTTGGACAAATGATCCAGCAGAGCGAACATTCTCCATCTTCTCTTTATGATCTCCAGGTTCTATCAGGGGACGCTGGTCCACCAGCTGGTCCACATGAGGAGGACAGGGAGCAGACTGAAGCGTGTCCTGAAGCCAGATCAGGCCAGTGTGCAGCAGTACCGCGACATGCTGTCAGCCATCCACCGGCTCCGGCCCCGGCCCCGCCAGGGCTCCGAGTTCTCAGAGAGCGAGCAGGCAGAGAGGCGGGCTCTGAACGACCACACCAACCTCAGGCTGTTCCAGCTGGACTACGACGAGGAGACAGAGGCTCGCAGCTTGGCCCGGGCACAGGAAGACCTGCGGCTGGATGATCGGCTGCTGCTGAGAACTCGGTACAAAACCAAGGAGAGAAGGAATCGCTGCAACAAAGTGGAACTGAGCCGGAAGGAGGAGGGCCGAGGCATGGACCTCCTCTGACGGACCGTCGCTGGAACCGCCGTCAGCATCCACTCTGTCTGGCTTCAGCCCACTTTTTTTTTAATTTTTTTTTTATAACTTTTTATTTATCATTTTACAGTATGGGAATACAAAACTTAAGGTCAGCATGGGAGACATTCACAGTTCCAGTAATAGCATCTACTTACATCATGGTAATATTCATTTATTCAGTGCAAAGGGGAGTACACAACCCATTTTTCCCAGAGCTTCTTAAATTTCTCGAGCTCGAGTCTAAGGACAAAGGTAAGCCTTTCCATTCCAAAAATTTCTTCCACTATCCCACGCCATTGGGCCGGAGTTGGAGGGTCTCCCTTTAGCCACCTACGGCTTCAGCCCACTTTCTCCTCCCTCTGTTGGCTCCTGTGCTCCAGACTCTTTATGGGACAAATATCTGCTAGTTTTTCCACAATCTGGGTCATTTCAGAGGATTTTACAGCCTTTTATTTGTGATTTTACAGGAAGCATGAATGTAAGTTTAATAAAAGGAACCTCATCAATAAAGATTTAAATGTTTCTGACCCCCAATCTTTTTTTCCTGTCCTGTCTGAAGGATAAGAAAAATGCCCAACAGATTTCTTTTACTGCTCCTGCTATACTGGTCCACTTGATTGTCATATTTATCCAGTCTTTATTATTATTATTATTATTATTATTATTATTATTATTATTATTATTATTAATTTTGATTTTATTTGGAGTTATTACAGGACCGGGCGATGGGAAACAGAAAGAAAGAGGGCAAGAGAGAGAGAGAAGACAGCAGGGAAACCATGGCAACAGCCAACCTCAGCATCAGCAACAGTCAATACTAAACATGAATGTTACTGAGCAGCACACAGGACTGATAACACACGAGATGTTTGGAGACAGCAGCCAACCCAGACAGTGTGTGTCTGTTTACACCTGTGTGTGTGAGCGCTTGTGTTCATCAGGTTTCTCCATGTAAGTGTC
Organism: Astatotilapia calliptera; assembly: GCF_964374335.1. Lineage (NCBI taxonomy): Eukaryota > Metazoa > Chordata > Actinopteri > Cichliformes > Cichlidae > Astatotilapia > Astatotilapia calliptera. The sequence goes on along the minus strand of NC_137432.1, from coordinate 38,511,299 downwards.
TGATAGTGGGAGTGGGGAGCCATGGCCCCGCCCCCACAGGTCCTTAGGCAGGCATGGAGGAGATCCCCCCAGAGCCCGAGGAGGACCGACTCCCATCCAGGGCCGTCGTCTGTGGCTCTTCTGCGCAGCTGCTGTCTCTGCTGCTATTTTCGGGGACTTCTCATTTTAAGGACAAATTTGCGTCACACTTGGATCAATTCTTGCTTTTTCAGAACGTCTCACCGCGCTCCTCATTTCAGTTTGTTAGAACATCACATTTGTGACAAGTTACTAAACATGTGGACACCAGATGGCGCTCTGCGGTGATCACAGCATCGTAAGTGTTTGTTTGGACCCGTGCAGCTGCAGATCATAAATCAGCTTCTGAAAAACACATCTGGGTGTTTCAGCTTGTTGGAAGTGCGTCGGGCATTTTGCAGTATTTTGGTTGCAGACTGACGTAATATGACGAAGGTTTCAGGCATTTTACGAAACGCACGCGGCGCCCACAGGACATCAGAAGATCTGTCCGGTGGGTTGATTCTCAGGTTCGTGTTTGGCTCGGTGCTCTCGTACTGTCAAGTACTTGTAATCCTTTACAGTTTTTTCTGATTGCTTAAGCACATTTTTTGCAACTATTGGCTAATTTTGCAAAACTCTTCACACAAATAAGAAAACCTGTCACCCAATCATCAAAACATTGTAGTTCTCTTGCAAAAGCAAACACAGCTAGATTAACTCTCCACACCTTCGTAAAAATGGTGTTTCCGTATCAAACAGTACACACAAGCCATCATCTACTAAGCACACAATGCGCCAACTGCACACTGATGGTATGAATAAAAACACATCTGGCTTTTGCTTTCTCTGTGCACAAGGTAGGCTATGTCAGTGTGAGCTCATACTGCTGTCATAGATCCATAAGCATAGAGGGATCCAAACTTCAAGTACTGCTGTTTATTCACACACATCAAAACAAACACAAGTGTTTATTTCCAAGTATAGGATTATTTGCAATCGCCATAATGACTCTATGGGTTACTTGGTCTGCAGTGAACATGCTTCCTCTGCCCCAGCATCTGGTCATCTAGCAATTCTGTAAAGTCACAATTTCAGTATTTTTACATCAATGGTATTGGTGTGTTTCTCATTGGCATATGGCAGTGCTACAAATCTTTGTGCAAAGTGACTGTACTCACCGATTCTCATTTCAAGATGTCCTTATGATGCTTGCTACAGTGTAGCGGCTCGAGTTAGGCTGGACCCGTTGGCCAGCTACCCTCAGGGTCATTCCACGGTTGATGACATGGTCCACTATTGTAGCTCTGATGTCATCAGCAATTCGATTTCTTACTCTTCCTACCCTTCCTCTCCCCCTTCCTCGTCTTCCTCTTGCTCCTCCTTGTCCTTGTCGTCCTCTTCATCCTACTTCTTCACCTCCACGTCCTCTTCCTCGGCCTCCTCTACTTCTCACTCTTTCTGCTGCCTCCATTGTACTCCGCACACACAGCTTACCTGTATTATAGTGCTTAGGCTGATTGCAAAGTGAACTAATTATCTAAAAAAGTTTTGACATGTGAAAGTGTGCCAGACAGTTGGCAAATTAGTGTAATGATAGCCACACATGTGTATACTTTTGCTAGGAGTGTGTTGGAAATTTGGTAATTGAGTGTTGTGCAGTGAATTGTGCCTACAGTTTTGCAAAGTGTGTGTTACAAAATTGCAAACTGAGTGCAAAGCAGTTTTTGTGCTTTTAGTTTTGCAAACTCAGTGAGTGGTTTTGCTATAAGTCTGAATAGTTTTAGAGATTGTGCTACAGGAATCACAGTTAGGGTTTAAGCATTCAGAAAAAACTGTAATAACAGCCATAACCTTAGGGAAAGATTTAGTATTCAAAAACACTTAAAGTCCATAAAGCAGACGCACTGATTCTGCAGAATCCTAAACAGACATTACCTGATTCATGAATCATCCCTTTAGTGTCACAGCTGGAAACAGCTGGATAGTTTTATATCTAATAAAATATAAAGAAATGAACATTTTCAAATCAGCGGTTTGCAGAACAAAGAACAAAAATTTCCACACGAATCCTAGAAAGTAGCAGAAAGGACATAAAAACTGTACTGCAGTGCATAAATGTACAGCACTCCTCGCCTCTGTGCACGTTGATCTGAGCGTGCTCAGCTGCGTGCGTGAACGACGCTCTGCTCGTGTTTCCATTAAAGAAAAATCGATTCGATTTTAGCAAAGAGTGTGAAATTCAGAGCAAACAGAAGCAACAGTGTGAAGAAGTTTGTCTGCGTTTGCTCTCTCCGGCCGTCACGTCGTCTAAAACAAGTCCTTAAAGCAGCCGACTCTGGTTGTGAAACAATAATCACAATAACTGATGATTTAATTTATTTTTTACCTGAAAACAAAGAAAAAAAAATCATTTTTATGAGGTTTTTATCAGACTTAAATTTGAAATGGAATAAAATAAATTGTGTCAAAAATGTTTGAATTAAGTTTTAATTAAAAGTGGGGAAAAATCCACTTCATATTAATCAAGTATCAATCAAACCAGATGGGGACATTTTTGACCCCTGAGGACCACAGCTGTGATTATGTGCTGCCATTTAAAATTTATAAACGCTTCAAAAAAAACCTTTCTCACTAAAGTTCAACATACAGCACTCTGTAGTTGGACAAATAGTAAAATTTATCTAAACAATTAAATATTTTATTGTGTCATTTTGTTTTCGCTCAAAATCAAAGTATGCTTTATGTAAACAAGGTCTGGTGGCCATAGAACAAATAATGTAGGGTAAATTTTGTGTTAATGTGTTGGTCTTAAGTTAAACTAAGGTGTAACACTGAATTGATTGACAATTTATACTTTATACTTTAAAAAACACTCGAAGTGGGGACATTTTTGACCCCTGAGGACCACAGGTGTATGGAAATCGGGAGGACATTATGAGGGTTAAAGAAGCTTCTTTATAGAGCCCGAGAAGTGAAAACACATGAAGGTAACTGCATGTAGTGGCTTCTCCTTCCTTAAGTAGTCGTTCTGAATACTGACTTGTAAATGAGGTGGTAGGAACAGACGTGCTTTTCCAGCATAAACCTCGTGTGCAGAGATGTGTTGTTCAAAATGAGCTCATGGAAGCTGCTATGATTTCATTACAATGTGTAAGTGTGTCTGAATAAACACAAAATAACCAAAGTTAAAGATGAATTTCACAGTAACATCACAGTGAATGATCCAGGCTGCGATTACTGTTTCACGCAAATCTGGCTGCGCTCTGCACAAGACAGACGTTAGAAAACAAAGAACTCAAGCAGCTTGTTTGTTGGCGGTGGTTCATCACCTCGAGGTGCTCCAGCTTCCTCCCACAGTCCAAACACATGCATGGAGTTTCATTTGGCCCCCAGCCCTCCTCCTCCCCCTGCAGTGGGGATGCCATAATCTGCAGTTTGTTCTGTTAAAGGAAGCTTTTTCCGTGCTCTCAGTCTGAAGTGTTTACAGCAGCTGTTCAACATCACACTGCTGGAATAAAAACTACTTCCTGTTGAGTTTCCTCTGCACGCAGAACGCTGTGTGCGCTCACGATTGTGATCCAGATAAACTGACGCGTGCTTCTTCATCATCAATGTGCTTTGCTACGGGATCCGTGGGTACCTCAGTACAGTGATGCATGGAGGCAACTTTACTGCAGCCACAGAAATCCTAAACTGGGAGAAAGAAAGCGACACCGCTGGATCACAGCAGCAAAACAGAAGGAAATAAGATGGATTTCATTTTTCATTCTATCGGACAGATTTGCTGCAAATATTTGTGATGCTGCAACCACGGGGTGACCTAATAATGCGCTGCAATAACAGTGCAGTAAAAACAACATTCAGCATGAATTACTGCCTCCAAGATCCAGTGCGAGCTCAGGCAAGTGTTCAACAGCGAGGCCGATCAGATGGACGACAAGAGGCTGAAGGAGAACCTGCTGTTGCGATAACAAATGACTCTTCTGATAGAAATTGCTGAGCAAAAGCTTGGGAGGACTCAGCTGCAGATGTATCCAGTGGAGAGATGCATCAGAACAAACTGCCCATGACGGTGAAGTCTGTGACAGCTGACTGTAGCATGTGCAGGAGAGCACAAGCCATCCCAGCACACTGCAGCACGCAGGCATCGGTGTGACGCTCGCTGTGCGCACTGCTGAGAAACAGGCGCTGAGCTCCCCGTCAGTATGTGACTAATGGGTTACAGTGATGATGATGATGACATCACTGGTAACATTTTGTCCTGAAAGCAGAAAAAAGTAGAGACGTTAAGCAGAGGCCTCTCTGTCTCTCCTCTACATCCATCCATCCTCACAGGTGATTGGATGCTTTACCTGCTCTTCACAATCAATAGCAAAGCTAATAATGAGAGCGGGCACAGCTGATAGACAGAAACAGCCCGGTGAGAATCTATCCGATCTTCTCCACACATCCTCGCCCCTTCGTACAGTCCGCTCTTCTTCAGCTTCCCTTCTGTCAGTTCCACCTGCTCGCCTGACTACCATTGGACTCAGAGCCTTTAGTTGTTCTGCCTGAGACTTTGGATGCACTTCCAGTTGCTCTACGGACCACACACTGTCTCACCACTTTTAAATCACTACTCAAAACCCATCTGTTTAGAATTGCATACACCTGATCTGTCTTAGGCCATTTTTACCTGCTCAGTTTTTATATTTACTTTTATGACTGTTTATGTCTAAATTTTATCTACCATGTTTGCTATATATACATTTTTCTTGTGTTTTTTATGGTGTTGTTTACGTGCTACTGTAAGGTGACCTTGAGGGTCTGAAAGGCGCCTATAAATAAAAAGTATTGTCATTATTATTATTATTATTATTATTATTATTATTATTATTATTATTATTATTATTATTATCATTATTATTATTATCAATACAAATCAGACAAAAACAGATGCAGCAGGATCACAAACAGACACATGTTGGCTACATGTTGATGCTAAATGACTAAAATCACACGTGCAACACTTTCTACATATTTGACAACAGAAGAAGAACACAAACAAAGTTGGAATGTATTTTTAATTATTTTAAATTTTTATTTTATGCCAAATTAGATATTTTGCATAATCAAGCACCAAATCACAAAGTCTCCTCCCTGTTTGTACTGTAAGGTCAAAACCCTACAGTACTACAGAGAACCCCAACAATCAAACGATCCCCCTCTGAGCAAGCACGAGGCGACTGTGGGGAAGAAAAACTCCCTTTTAACAGGAAGAAACTTCCAACGGAACCGGGCTCAGAAGGGACGGCCATCCGCTGCGACCGGTTGGGGGGGATGGAAATCAAAAAGGAGACGAGATGGCGTGAACTACAGTTGTTAGAATTTGGATTTGGTGCTAAAATTCTGCTTCAAGATGTTAAAAGAAGCAGGGCGGCGGGGAAAAGCCAGGATGGTCATTTCAATCATCTCTGGCTTCAGTGAACCACCTGAAGGGTTTTCGCAGAGTTTTTCCCAACGCTGAAAAAAACCTGGAAATTTTGGACTTTTTGGGAGGACCGGGGATGACTCCGAGGCGCATTTTTAGATGCTTTGTCAGAACCTCATCAAAAGACGCATCCTTTGCCATCGCAGCCTTTAACACAGTGTCTGGGGAGCCAAACTCCTTGATGAGGCATTTGGTCATTTTCTTGATGAACTTTTTCTTGTCCTTCATCAGACTTGTGACGGACTCTGTGCTGCTGAGTTCAGGCTGCATCAGATCTCTCAGACGCTTGAGGATCGCGTCAGGTTCTTTTGTAGTACATGCTGCCCTGGCAAAAAAGTGCTGAGTTTCAGGTTTGGATTTTCTGATGACTCTCATCATGAGGAGAACGGCGAGGTCACTGGAAATTTTCTCAGCATCAGAAGATGACGCTGATACAGACCTCATCTCTGACATGTCAGAGGAATCCTTGGGTGAGCCTGAAACACTGGCAGAGCGTTTTTGTGGGGAAATGCTCCCAGACTTTGGTGTCTGATCAGGTGTCTGATCAGGTGACTGATCAGGTGACTGATCAGACACCTGATCAGGTGACTGATCAGGTGTCTGATCAGGTACCAGAGAGCATTTTTCTGGGGTAATGCTCCCAGACTTTGGTGACTGATCAGGTGTCTGATCAGGTGACTGAAAAGGTACCACAAAGCATTTTTCTGGGGTAATGCTCCCAGACTTTGGTGTCTGATCAGGTGACTGATCAGGTGACTGAAAAGGTACCACAAAGCATGTTTCTGGGGTAATGCTCCCAGACTTTGGTGTCTGATCAGGTGACTGATCAGGTGACTGAAAAGGTACCACAAAGCATGTTTCTGGGGTACTGCTCCCAGACTTTGGTGTCTGATCAGGTGTCTGATCAGGTGACTGAAAAGGTACCACAAAGCATGTTTCTGGGGTACTGCTCCCAGACTTTGGTGTTACAGGTGTCGGAACAGATTCTCTTCCACTTCCATCTGAATCTGTGCTGGTTTCCTTTGTTGGGATCTTCGTTCTTTTAATAATGTTCTGGATTTCTTCCACAGCCACAGAAATTTTGTCCTCAATCAGGTGATCTTCGTCTTCGTTCTCCACCCAGAGTAAAAGTTTTTGTACAAACTTTTCTACTGCGTCTTCTACGAGCACATAGAGGACTTCAGCAGAAAAGGGAGGCTTGGATCCATGTGCTGGTTGTGGAGTCCTGCAGATGACGGTGTCAGACAGGGATCTACCCATTACAGGTTCGGGGACTTGATACCATCGATCCGTCATAAGTAGATCAAACATTTTTGCCGTTAACTCCACAGTGAAATCTCTGGTTGCTCCACCAGTTCTAAAGTTTTCCACTGTTTTGTGGATGCTGAAGAGTTTTTCTTCCTTTGTTAATTTCTCATACAACTGATTAACGTCTGATCTAATCGCGTCGAAGTCGACGGGAGAGGAGCGTATGTAACGGAGCAGTGTGTTTCGGCTGGAAACCGTACTGTTATCAGAGGGCACCGTGTCACCTTTGGGGTCCTTGCAAATGTTTTTCAGACAAACAAGAAATTTTCTGTTTGCCTTTATTACTTTTCTCAGGTCTTTTTTCGTTGTTTCAAATTGTTTTCTGGCAAACATGGAAAAGCGCTGTTTGCGTGCTTTGAGCCGGGAGTGAGAGGTGGATTGCAAACATCTGGAGAAGAAGTCTCTCAGCTTGTTGGTAATTAATCCTGCATTAAAGGCAGGACTCCTCTCACAGGGCTCTTCGCTGCTTACATCCATGTCGCCAATGATCTCATTTACGATGTCAGCTGCAACCACTTCTACTGGGGTTGCAGTCCGGAAACTTTGGCTTCCTGCGGCTCGTTTTGTTTCGTCCTTTTCTGTTAGAGTTTCTTCCTCATCTTCATCTGTCATCTCTCCATCTGAGCTCCTTGATGACAGAATCACAGAAATCTCTTTGATTGCTGATTGCACGGACATCTTTGAATCCGTACTTTCTGTACCGGAATCAGAGCCGCTCGACAGCTCACGCGCGTGCCTTTTAAGGCACGAGGCAGCGTGGCAAACCATGCGGTGCAGCTTTTTAATATCACTACATTTGCCGCTGACATAAACGGCGGGGTCTTGCGGGAGATCGGGGCTTTCTCTAACGAGTTTGACCGTTGAGCTGACCTTTTCGGAGATCTCTTCCTCAACCATCCGTGTCAGCTCGTCAGTGCTCTCAGGTCGCTGTTCCAGGACGTTAAGAGCGCCGGCGATGGCAGCTGAGATGGAGTCTCCGAGGGACGGGCTTATTTTCCCCGCACCTAAAGGCTCCGGATCTTCCTTCATCATGCGATCCTGAATAACAGGAAGGGCATTTTTGAGGATTCTGCTAGAGGCGGTCTGAATGATTTCACAAATCATATCAGCGAGCACCGCTCGGACGCCTGAGTCGCATGTGCCACTTTCTATCATGCTCCACTCAACTCCAGAGAGCCTTTGGAAGCACCTGTTGAAAGGTGGCATAATCTGGTCTGGTGTGACCACGACTGTATTTTCGTTTTCGCTGCGTGTTGACATGGTTGTATCGCACATTAGATTTTCTGGGTTTGAGAGAACAGCTGGATAATTTCCTTGTTGGGAGAACGCCGACTGTTGAACATTTGCAAACAGGTGAGCAGTGATGTTTCTGTGTGAGCGCTCCTATTTAAAGCTTTCCCTGCCTGTGACGTGGCTGTGACGATCAAAGCAGAAGCTGATTCCTTTGATCTGCCAGTGACGCCACACAGAACGCACGAGCGCACGGATAGAAGCCGCGCCCTCACCATATCCCAGGATTCACTGCGAGTCAGCGGTTGAAGAAAAATGGCGGACGGCCGAAGTGAAGCGCAGAAATACCGTCTTCAAAGTGAGCGCGGCGCTTTTGTCCCACTGCAAATATACCGCGGAACAAATGTTAGCATAATGAAAAGTCTTAAAGTCGCATTTAGCGACCCTTCGGCTAAGTTACGTGACGTTAGTGAGGTCGCGTTTAACGCGCTCTTTCTCCGTTAGTTCGTTCAGGTTTCTGCCGAAGCTCCGTCTGTTTGTCGCCGTGAAGCCAAACGTACTTAAACGGTTCAGGAAACACCGAGCAGACGGTTGAGCAAATATGTGGCCCGCGAACTGCGGTGAGGACGCAGACTCAAGCATGCTGTGCTGCAGTTTGTCCTTAAAGAGCTCTCATCCTGTTTAAAGCGCTAACAATGAGACAGACAGTAGATGGAGAAGTCCTCCTGCTGTTTCCGTCAGGCTTATATCAAACAACCCGAGTCTGTCACCTTTGTTATAAAGACCAACACTCTGCAGGATCCTGTTTCTCTCTGATTCAAACACATAAAGTGTGTCTTTGTGACGATAAGAGGAAACGGTGTTTTCATCCTGCAAGTTCACACAGATTTGATAAACTTCTGCTGCTTTTGTTGCTGACTGCTGTGGTTGATTTCCTTCTGCAAGTGTCCAGAGTCAGAAGAGCCTGAGAAGGTGAGAGGAGACGGAGGCTCTCCACCCCTGATGAGACACCAGGACAGATCCAGGACAGTGTGAGGAGGAGGAGCCAGCAGCAGCTGAGAGATGCAGAGGAGAGCAGACAGCTCTCTGTAGTTGAGGGACTGCTAAAAACACTGAAAACACTTTTATATTTGCTTCCTGTATCTGCAGAAGCATCTCCAACACAACCTGTAACAGCTGCATACAGGAACCACTCACTGCTGTTCGTCCTGCAGGATCTGAGAGGGAACCAAGGAAAAATAAGGGAACCACAGACAACTTTGATAATGCTTTGATTTATCCAGAATATATGTAGTTCAAATGTTGTTTTCATCAGTGGGATTGTGCTGGTTTCAGTGGGGAAAGTGTGCAGCTCATTTAGACACAAAGTTGTCCCTTCATAAGATAAGATAAGATAACCTTTATTAGTCCCACACGTGGGAAATTTGTAAAGTGTGTCAGTATTTTCTAAAGATGTTTCTGTATCATCTCTCTGCTGTTAGAGCCTCCAAACATCAGCCTGCTTATGCTCTCACATCTGCAACATCTGAAGTAAATTATGCTGCACAGTTTTGTCATCAATAAGAGAAGATTTACTGCATCAGTTTGTCTTCATTTCATCTGAAACACACACGGATCAAATCTCTGACTTTATTTTTGGGATATTGCCCTTAAATGTAACTAAAGCTTTCACACAGGGCTCGTAAATGATATGAAATAGAAATAAATACCTTGAATTTTGACTGAAATGTCATATTTGATTCCACCACTGAGCTTTCTTTGTGCAGAATCAGAATGGGTTTTATTTCCAAATGTTGAGCAGCTTTACAACATTAGCAAATTGCTGCTTAGTGCAAAACATACTGTCAGACAACGCTGAAAGAAAGCAAAACTGAAAAGTGCTCAGTAGATATATACATGATAGCAGGTGGTGCTCAGTGCAAGCATGGAGTGATGCAGTGAACAGTGTAGGCTCACTGTGTTCTGTATCTAGTAAATATCAATGATGTCACTCCTGATACGTTTGTACCATCAAACTGAAATGAGACTAGTGTCAGCAGCTACACTAGCAAACTGTTTTACTAAGCTTAGCATCATTGTTGTCTACGGCGACTCAGCGCATGGCTGTAATGTTCTCTCACGCAGCTAAAACGACAGTTTTCACATAGAAAACAGTTTAACTCAGAACTGGGTGCTTTTGTGTTGAATCGTTTTCATGATGTCTGTTTGTCGGCTGCGCTCGCACAGGATGGAAATACAGGTTTAAAAAGACCTCGAGTCCTTTTTCATGTACTCGTGGTGGCTGCAACTACTCAAACCTTCAAAACACAAAACTAGAATGTTGCCAACTGGTTGTTAAAGAGAATAATCCAAAGCAGACTTCAGGTTTACCCTCATTTCTGATCTTCTCTTGATCTTACACATCATCAGATATGAGACCGAGTGCTCTGTCATGTGGATAGTCAAGTTTTCTGAGTCCTAACGAAGGAAATCTAAAGGTTTCCATCGAATGAAACTAAAGACTGAAAATAAATAGAGGAGCGCTCTCTCCTTCCTCGGCACCGCCGGCGTCGAGCAGAACAGACCCACGCTGACTCCCGGCAAAGGTGGACTTCTCCGTCACCACGGGCAACGAGCTGGCATCCGGCTGCCGTGGCAACACCGTTCACCGTGTGATCACTGCAACAGGTATGTCTTGTATCAACATGACCACCTGCAGCACATCCAATAATGATATTTAACCAAGTTTATTTTTTGCATTTCTTGGTATTTCTTTGTGAAGCACTTCGTGATCTTCGCATCGTGAGGCGCTACACAAACCACATTTTATTTACTTTCAGTGAAATTTAGTGGTGACTTTAAAATCAGTGCATTTTATTTGTCTGTGACTGAGCCTCCATCTTTGGGAGTGGTGCTGTGTGAGACTCTCAAAGCACGTTTTGCACTTTTAGAGGAGATGCACTAAAACTGTAACATCATTAAAAAGACGCTGAAGCCAAACAAACAAAGAACAAAATAAAAACTGTTTGTTCTCTATGATTGGAACTGACATGTGAAATGTGTCGGGTTGTGTCGTCATCATCACTGATTTGTTTGGAGGAGTCGAGCTTGAACGCTCTTTTGTCCCAATTCTAATAATGACAACATTATTCAAATAAGACTGAAGTGGTCGGGCAGAGAATCAGCGCTGTATCCATGCAAACACATGCACAGCAAGCAAACCTCGGCCTTGGATTCAAATGAAGACGCAAACATTTCCAAGTGCGTCCATCTTTGCTGATGATGCAGCAGACGCGCTGACCTCCAGTCAGGAGGAGGAGCATGTTCTTCCTCTCACAGACACTGAAGCCTGAAACCGAACAAAACAGATAAAATCAGAACAGTAGATAAAATCAGTAGTTAAATGTAAGTTTTGAAATTTAAGCTTAAAGTGTGGATTTGGTGCTTTATTCAAATGCAGCTGAGAACAGGTGAGTCTTCAACCTGGATTTAAATAAACTGAGTGTTTCAGCTGATCTGAGGCTTTCTGGGAGTTTGTTCCAGATATAAGGAGCATAAAAGCTGAATGCAGCTTCTCCGTGTCTGGTTCTGACTCTGGGAACTGATAAAAGACCGGATCCAGATGACCTGAGGGATCTGGAAGGTTCATACTGGGTCAGGAGGTCACTGATGTATTTTGGTCCTAAACCATTCAGAGCTTTATAGACCAGCATCAGAACTTTAAAGTCTATCCTCTGACGGACAGGCAGCCAGTGTAAGGACCTCAGAGCTGGACTGATGTGGTCCACTTTTTTGGTCTTAGTGAGGACTCGAGCAGCAGAGTTCTGAATGAGCTGTAGTTGTCTGACTGATTTTTTAGGTAGACCTGTAAAGATGCTGTTACAGTAATCAAGCCTACTAAAGATGAATGCATGGACTAGTTTTTCCAGGTCCTGTTGAGACATCAGATCTTTTATCCTTGAAATATTCTTGAGGTGATAGTAAGCTGACTTTGTTATTGTCTTAATGTGTTTTTCTAAGTTTAGGTCTGCATCCATCACTACACCCACATTTCTCGCCTGGTTTGTGGTTTTTAGATGTATAGATTGAAGTTCTCTGGTGACCTGTAATCGTTTTTCTTTGGCGCCAAAGACTATTACTTCAGTTTTGTTTTTGTTTAGCTGGAGAAAATTGTGGCACAACCAGTCATTAATTTCCTCAATGCATTTACCAAGAGCCTATACAGGGCCTCGGTCTCCTGGTGACATTGTGATATATATTTGTGTGTCATCTGCATAGCTGTGATAGTTTATTTTGTTGTTGTTTATAATCTGTGCCAGTGGGAGCATGTAGATGTTAAACAGAAGGGGTCCCAAGATGGAACCTTGGGGAACTCCACATGTGATACTTGTCTGCTCAGATGTGAAGTTACCTATTGATACTAGAGATGGCACGATACCACTTTTTTATGTCCGATACCGATACCGATATCATAAATTTGGATATCTGCCGATACCGATATGAATCCGATATAGTGTTTTTTAATCAACAAAACTGTTTTTTAAATATCTTGCTGCATTTTGTATAAGTTCATACTCAAGTTTAAAACAACAACTACACTAAAGCTATTCTGTTATACCTGTATGCAAAAGAGAATATTTCATAGTTCAGCAATACTGATCAATCTAATAAACTTAAACCTGCACCATCCTCCCTATTCTGGTATTTTAAAGAGTACTTAGCATAAATATTAAGCAACCTAACTAATAGGGTTCCAACTCCCAGCAACAACAAAAATAAATAAATAAAAAATAGGGAACCACCCCTCACGCTCCACCTCATGATGCTTAATCGACGTAATCAACCTTAATTTGATGCAGTGTGAAAAAAAATGCACAGAAATCAATTATTTTTCAAGAAATATTAAATAGATTCAACAGCTTTCTTCAACAAAATTGCAGACTGCACAGATGGTACCTTCCCAAAGGAAAAAGTACTATAGCTTACTAGGGTATATATATTAGACTTAATAGTTACTATATACAGTAATTGACTTCTATTCATTTTACATCAAATTAAAACTTTGAGTGTCAGATAATTAATTATTAAAAACAAGACATTTTAAATGAGAATAAGAAAGAAAAGTATGTCTTTGTGCCCCCTTTTCCCTGTTAATGCCCTATCGGCCCCCCTGGCTAAACTTTGCTAGATCCGCCCCTGCACAGCTACCAGCGTCAGCTGCGTAGAAAAAGATCCTCGAGTAGAAAGTAATATTAAATAAATTCTAACAACAGCTGATCAAGCTTAAACGTGCTGCTGTTGTTCAGCCACTGGTTTCCTCTTTCTGGTGCAAAGTGGGGAGATCGGCCTGTAGTTGTTCATTTGTGTCTTGTCAGGATTGTCCTTTTTCAGTATAGGTTTGATTACAACTTTTACTGAAATTAAATTACAATGTTTTAAATGAAATGAACGGGCACTTATTTAAATAATTCCAAATGTATCAAATTAATGACACATTTAATTCATTATTTAATGTCGTATTAAATTTATTCATTTTGTCACTCCTGGCCCTCCATACTCTCACTGCTGCTGTCCCATTCCTGCACATTACCGCCCTCTTCTGGCCACACTGGGTTATTACCTCTGCCACGTGCCGCTGATTTATTAAGATCTGTTTTCAAAAGCACCTGAAACAGACAAACCTGACTTTCAGGTGAAGTTTACTTTCATTTACACAAAAACGCTGAACACGGATTAATTTTTAAAATATGAACTTTATTAACAAAAATCAGCCCTCAGACTTTTCTCGTAATCAAAGCTTTTGTTTAAAAAACCGTCTTGATTAAACCCACATCACTAAAACTTCCCAGCGTCCAGGAAATGATTCGCTCCTGTTTGTGAGATAAATAAAATTTCACACCAGAACCCATCAGGTTATCAAAATAAATTAAAGATCGAAACATGATTTCCCCCGCTGATTGATCTGTGATTGGTGCTGTACCGTCACACCGCAGACGCTCCCACAGAGGACGCAAAATACAACGTCCACCTCGTGTAGAGAAGCGAGCCCAATAGTGGTCACCGCCGTCTAAACTAAAACAGAACAGGAAGAGGCCACGGAGACGCCCCGAAGTCCGATTTCATCCTAAATGACGGGGCAGGAAGAAGTGGCTCGGACCGCGGCGCAGAGAGAGAGGCTCTAGCTTAACGGCCGCGGCCGGTCGACACAGGTCCAGACCGCTAACCCCGCCCCTTGAGGCCAGGCGCCTCCTCCAGTGCCTGACCGGAGTCTCGTCCCCGTCTGAGGATCTCAGAAAAAAAGTCTTTGAGGTTCAAAGAAGTCAGTGCCATCAGGACAGAGATGCTCCATCACCTCCACCCTCCTCTTCATCCTCCACACACCAGAGTCCGTCAGCCTGGACAGCGAGGGGGGCGGGGTCATACTTCGTGGAAGAAGTCAGAGGGGGGGCTCTTCTCCACCCCTCTCCACCTCTCCACCTTCTTGATGACCTCAGATACAGCGCAGACGGAGGAGGTGAGGGACACGAGGAAGACGAGGTCTGCAGAAAGACAAAGAGAAGGAAACGGTCACACAGCTGTGCGCACATCTGTGTGCTGGGGGGGGGGGGGGGATGCAAAGTCCTCGAAAACTAGAAAAAAATATTCCAAGAACTCGAGCAAAAAGAAAAAAAAAAAAAGCACAAAATGAGAAAATCATTTTTCATTTTGTGCTTTGTTCAAAAAGTAAAACAGAAACAGGGAGGAGCTCCTGCAGGAGGACGCGCGAGGACACGCGAGGACTTACCGAGGACGCTGAGACTCTCCGTCTGGAAGACGCTCTGCAGAGGAGGGAAGTAGATGACGAGCAGCTGCCCCATGATGGAGGCCAGGACGGCGAAACAGAACGTGCGGTTGCTGCACAGCCCCATCTCGTGGACCATCCGGGTCTGAGGAGCAGAGACGGGCACAGCTGAGGTCACATGCTCTTTAATGCGACGGTGAGGTCATGTCAGGTTAAACGTGCGCGCTCACCTGCGATCTGGAGCTCAGAGCGTTGAACATGTCGAAGAACACGAAGCAGGTGAAGGTCATGGTGGTGTCTCGAGGAGTGATCACGTTGTCCTGCAACTGCAAATAAAATGCAGAGAGCGAGTCAGCTGGAGACGTCACAGCGGCAGACAACGATGGTGATGCTGATCACGCGCCGAGGTCAGCGCCCGGTGACGTCAGCATCAGGAAACCTGAGGTCAGAAACGGCCACCCACCTCTCTCCAGAAGACGTAAAGCGTCCCGCAGACGATGATGAACGCCGACACGAGCACTTTGACAATCAGGCTGCGGGTGATGATGCTGTCTCCGACGTTGCGAGGAGGCTTCCTGATGATGTCGCGGTCCACAGGCTCCACCCCCAAACTAACAAGAGAACACACACACACAAACATTTCGATCGTGGCTCAAGAGTTGGGAGTTCGCCTTGTAACCGGAAGGTCGCCGGTTCGAGCCCCTGCTCTGTCTGTCCTGGTCGTTGTGTCCTTGGGAAACACGCTTCACCTGCCGCCTACTGGTGTTGGCCAGAGGGGCCGATGGTGCGATATGGCAGCCTGGCCTCTGTCAGTCTGCCCCAGGGCAGCTGTGGCTGCAGCTGTAGCTGCCTCCACCAGTGTGTGAATGTGAGAGTGAATGAATAGGGGAATATAAACGCAATCCATTATTATTATTATTATTAAACAGGATTTACCCCAACCCGGTTCAAAAGGAGGGGTCGGCACAGACGTGTGAAAAATATAATGCGTCTAATCACATCGAACATCTGGAATATTCACACTCTGCTTAATGAGCAGGTGTGCACACAGCAGGGGGCGCTGCAGACCACCGCCACAAACCAAACATGTCGTCAGCTTTCATTTCAGAGCTCGACCAGCTGCCTGAAGTATCACTGATAAATATTAGTCTCTTCTAAAATATCAACTGAGGTCAAAGGTCAAAGGTGAACCAGTGAAACGTTCAGTCGCTCACCTCTGAGCCGGCGGTCCGTCCATGATGATGTTGATCCACAGGATCTGCATGGCGTTCAGCGGGTTGGGGAAGTTCATCAGCGTCGCCAAGGAGATGAGGGTGAGTGCCGCAATGCTCCTGGTGACCAGCAGGGGGAGACGGAGGGCTCAAACACTGAATCCAGAGACAGAAGTGTGACTGACGGCGGTTTGTACTCACGTGCTCAGCTGGAAGCAAACAAAGTTTTTGATGTTGTTGTAAATTCCTTTTCCCTCCTCGATGGCCGACCTGCAGACAGGAAACAGACGCCGACCTTTGAACCACAAACGATCCAATCGCAGCTTAATGACAGGAACAAGCTGTTTCACTAAATCTTTGAGCCTTTTGGACGAAGCTCAGAAACATCAGGACTTTTATGTGTTCACAGATTTGATCGTGACGTCAGACTCGGACCCTCGCCGACGCCGATCGCCTCCTGTGAACTACTTCCTGCGCGAGGGATGAACCGTAACTAATCATAGCAACGTCGTGCTGATGGAAATGAGTTGCTATGGTTACAGTCAGTGTTATGTGTGTTACTCCACACAAAGACAAGGACAGCAAGTCTAGGCTCGTCGCCGTGGCGTCAGACTCACATGATGGTCTGGAAGTCGTCGTCCACCAGGATCATGTCGGCTGCCTCCTTGCAGACGTCGGTGCCCGTCTGGCCCATCGCAACACCGATGTCAGCGGCCTTCAGAGCCACGGCGTCATTCACCCCGTCACCCGTCATGGCCACCACGGCGCCGTTGTTCTGCAGGGACTGAAGAGAGGGACGGGGCTTTAGCAGCGCTTTGTTCTAGAAAGCTGTTCGTGCCTCAAATCGATCACGTTTATTTAACTTTTCCTGCTTCATGAACTGGACTTCCTGTCTGCTCACCTTGACGATCTTCAGCTTGTGTCGCGGGCTGGCGCGATAAAACACGGAAATCTGTGGACAGAGGGCGGATCCAGGAACGCCGTCAGTGACAGCAACACCGCTCTGAAACATGACTGTGTGTGTGTGTATATGTGTGCGTGTGCGTGTGTGTATATGTGTGTGCGTGTGTGTGTGTGTGTGTGTATATGTGTGTGCGTGTGTGTGCATATGTGTGCGTGTGTGTGTGTGTATATGTGTGTGCGTGTGTGTGCATATGTGTGCGTGTGTGTGCGTGCGTGTATGTGTGTGCGTGAATGTGCATGTGTGTGTGCGTGCGCGTGTGTGTATGTGCGTGCGTGTGTGTGTGTATGTGCGTGCGTGTGTGTGTATGTGCGTGTGCGTGCGTGTATGTGCGTGTGCATGCGTGTGAATGTGCATGTGTGTGTGCGTGCGTGTATGTGCGTGCGTGTGCGTGCGTGTATGTGCGTGTGCGTGCGTGTATATGCGTGTGCGTGCGTGCGTGTGTGTGTATGTGCGTGCGTGTGTGTGTGTATGTGCGTGCGTGTGTGTGTATGTGCGTGTGTATGTGTGTGCGTGTGTATGCGTGTGTGTGTGTATGCGTGTGTATGTGCGTGCGTGTATATGCGTGTGCGTGCGTGCGTGTGTGTGGGCGCGCTCACTCTGGAGATGATCTGCGACAGCTGCTGCAGGTCCAGCTGATCCACCTCCTCCCCAGACAAACTCTGCCCCCCTTTAGAGAAGAGGCCGATGCGACTGGCTGCAGACACACAAACATCCACTGCTCTGTACGTTCATGTAACACCACTGTGAACCACAAGGTGGCGCAGTGACTCCCACTCGACCCATGGCAGCATTATTCAAACTGGAGTGGGTTCAGCCAGAGGTCATGGCAGCAAGTGTGTGCTGGCTGGTGAAACGCTGCCACCTTGTGGTGAACGTTTTCCCCATGACGAGCCACTGATTGCTGATTACCAGCTCAGGGTTTGTTCCCTCTTTAATAAGTGAATGATGATCCTGCGCTTCTTCTGGCTGTTTCACAATAAAAGCCCTATTAATAAACAGGGGCTTTTAATGTGGAATTCAGAGAGCGGAGTTTAATCATCAGCCTGATCATGTAACTAAACAATGTCTGTGTTTTTCTTTTCATTCTTCTCTTCTGTTGTTCAGATGGAGGAGCTGAGGACAAATCCTCCCGATGGAGGCGTTTTTAAATCAGGAAGCTCGAGGACAGGGAACTTAAACCAGAGGTCAGAGCCCCGATCAGCTGTGATGTAAAACAGGAAACGCATCCCACCACAGAAAAACACTCTAAGGATTTGTTCTGTTGTTTAACTTTATACATTTGCGTAAGCGTGTGTGAATCAGCTGACCTATAGACATGGCCGTCTCCTGGGAGTCTCCGGTGATCATCTTGATGGTGACTCCGGAGCTGATGAGCGTGCCCACGGCCTCTTTGACCCCTGACCTTGGAGGGTCGATGATGCCCACCAAACCCAGGAAGGTCAGCTTCCCCATCTCAGAGCCCGACGCGAACGCCAGCACTGAAACACACACACACACACACACACACACACACACACACACACACACACACACACACACACACACACACACACAGTGAGTGTGTTTTTAGGGCATCCCCAGCTCCGCCTGTAGGTGTCACTCTCACCTCTGAGCCCGCCTGAGCCCATGTAGCTGATCTGCTGCTGGTACAGCTCCACCTGCTGGTGGTTCAGGGGGAGCGCGCTGCCTCTGCTGTTGTAGGAGCTGCAGAAGCGAATCACCTGCTCGTACGCGCCCTTCATGAAGTAAACTCCAGCTTTGTCCTGGAGACGCAGCAGGAAGAGCAAAGACACGTCAGAGATGCTGATGATGCAGAACACAATATTAAACTTTGACTTTTAGGATTTCAGCTTTAATGCTGCTGTTCAGTTTCTCCCTTGGTGACAAATCCACAGGAAACACTAGTGAGAGAAACCCGAGGAATGTTTGAGTCTTCGTCCATGAACGCTCACATCCGAGTCGCAGTAACTCGGCGTCAGCTCGCTACCTGCTGCAAACACGGTCCAGAGTGTAGCAAAACCCATTTTCAGTTAGTATGTTTAATTATTTACTTTTTTAAGACCGTTGTTGGTTTTAATCTAGCTTAAACCAAACCGCTCCGCTGGATTTAGCTGGCGAGCTGATAAGAGAGCCGATCAGAATCCAAGTCTGTGATTGGTTGGTTTTGTTGCACATTTGTAACGCTGTACAGAGATGTGGAGAGCAGGACTGCAGACGTCTGTGAGCACACAGAGCGGCTGTTACTGTGGATATTAGCAGTTTTCTTCGCTCAAAGTAATTTTCTCCTCAAAATGCAACTTTGTACTTGCAGCAGTGATTTCTGTGGGCTCAGGGCACAGGCACAACAGTAACACCATGACAAACATCTAAGGATCTGCTGGAACATCACAGAACATGTATGAGCAACGACTCCGGCCGTGTTTCTGCTGCCGGCGTCCTCTAATGACATCGGAGCATCAGAGCGAGGATAAAGGGTTAATGTGAGCAGCTCTTCATCACAGACCTGCTGCGTGCGGTGAACGCAGCGCACGGCCATCCACTTCTTCTCCGAGCTGAACGGATGCTCCTCCACCCGCACGTACTCGCGCTGCAGACCCTCCAGCCCCACCTGCAGGACACGGAGAGGAGCACAGCTCGTCACACAAACACCTCATCGCTCATATTCATGTTTTTATCTCATCTGGTTTATCATCAGCTCAGGTTCTCCAGCTCCTCCTACTTTTAACTGTTTGTACGCTTCAAACAGTCAGAGGGGGAAAGGGGGAGGAGCTAAAACAGCTGGTTTCAGTCCAGTGTGAGACAAAGAAGGATCGAAAAAATGAGCCCAACTGGTCTGATTTCAAGACTTCGACGACCTGCTCAGAGCGTGGCGCTCTGGGTTTTACCTTCATGGCGAGGGCGATGAGCGCTCCTTCTGTGGGCCGTCCCAGCACGTTGTGATTCCTGATGATGGAGTCGTTGCACACACAGCCGACCTGTCAGCACACACACGCTCAGTAAACCCGGGTTCAGAGTTCAGTGTGAAGATCTGAGCTGAGACACGAACGACCTCACCTCCACAATTTTGCTGATGGACTGACACGAGAAGCCGTGGATCACCTCTCCGTTCAGCAGAACTTCCCCCTGCCCGTTATAGCCGACGCCGGTGACCTGCAAGACAACACCGAGGGTAAGATAACAAAGACCTGCGACCTCGAGACACTGGAGGCAGGACCAGAAGGTCAGCGCGCACTTTCGTGGACTTGTCAACGTGTCGATGTCGCTCTGCTGAAGCCCGGGCGGTTCGCACAGAGCAGGGCTTCAGTGTTTGCTTCAGCCACAGACACACAGCCGTGACAGAGCCTTCGCCCTCATGAAGTATCACTCAAACACAGCTTCAGCCCCCTGACAGGTGAGGCCAGTGACCCTGCAGGCCTTCAGCACCTTCCCATGATCTCTGACCTCCCTGCAGTGAGCAGAACCGGCCCTGACCCAGTTCTCCCAGTATGCCAGCTGGGATTTCCTCATGGATTAACCGGGTCAGTGAGCCCTCTGCAGACTCTGCGTTACAGCTGCGGTCAGGCTTCAGAAGAAGCCGCTGCAAACCGACGAGGAGAAAGAGGGCTCAGCTTTCAAAATAAGAGCATCAGCCTTACAACAAGTTACAGTGATTGCTTTGTTCATGTGATCTTAAACTTGGCTTGTTGGGTTGCGACTCACGTGATCTCCTCTCCTCCTTTTTGACCTTTTAGAAGGTGAAAATCAGCCGTTTGGGTCAAACTGGGACATTTGCACTGATGCCGTTTCATGTTCACCGTCTCTCAGATTAAAATAACAGACACCTATGAAAAACAGAAAGCTGGTGTAGATGTAGGAGGCCGGCAGCTTCAGTACAACTCATCGACTGTCTGAGGAGCTGCAGACGCCTCCATCAGGTCGGCTGTGGGGGAGTCTGACAACTCTGGGTGCACGCCAGGGCCCCAACACTTTACACCAACATCTACAGTCTCATGTAATCTGCAGTCTCACCGATACTCCAGGTTCCTGCAGCGCCACCCACAGGACGCCCTGGGGACGCGTTTCAAAGCCTCCTCAAAGTCCACAGACTAGTCGGGGAAATTCCCAAACACCCTTAAATATCCCGGACAGGATAACGACGTGTCCACTGATC
The DNA here is from genome assembly GCF_964374335.1 of Astatotilapia calliptera. Lineage (NCBI taxonomy): Eukaryota > Metazoa > Chordata > Actinopteri > Cichliformes > Cichlidae > Astatotilapia > Astatotilapia calliptera. The sequence goes on along the minus strand of NC_137432.1, from coordinate 38,490,206 downwards.
CGAGACCAGCAAACTGATCGACTCCACTGAGCCCATAAACTCCGAGCGAGCAGACGGAGCCTGAACTCGAGTCCTCTGCAGAACACGAGCTTCACCCTGATCGCACGATCAACCACCCGCCAGCACCAACATGAAGCCCAGCTGTGTTTGGTAGCCTGAGGATTTAAAAGCTGACCCTGTGATCACGCTGTGGAGGTTTCAAAGTGTGAGAGGAAACGGCGTGGGAGTCTGACCTCAGCGTGCTGTCCGTCTGACGTGAACAGCTGAGTGACCGTCATCTCGTTCTTGGTCAGCGTCCCCGTTTTGTCCGAGCAGATCACATTACAGCAGCCTGACGGGGAAAACGGCACAAAGGTCACCAACGTGCAGCTCACAGAAGGTCGGGCTGTGCATGACCGTTTCCGTCGCATCACGACGTACCCAGAGTTTCCACGATGGGAAGTTTCTTGATGATCGCTCTTTTCTTCACCATCCGCATCACGCCGAGCGCCAGCGTCACCGTCACCACGATGGGTAAGCCCTCTGGGATGGCAGCCACAGCCAGACTGAAGGAGGAGAGGAGGAGACAGTCAGACTTGTTTTATGATTTACATGCTCACTGAAAAAACGCAGACAAACCCAGAAAACATTTGTGTTTCCGTTTGCTCTCAGTGTTCACGGTCAGCTTCCCAACTTCCCTCTAACAGGAATCACCTGTAACGTGCTCCCGCCCCACAGCGCTAACTTTCCTCTCTCGCTTATAAAGGCGGCTCTCCTCATGCTAACGTCACTAACAGCAGGCCGTGTGATCTCATTTATATGGAGGCTGCTCCACCTGTCGCACTGAGACCGAGCTCGCTCCTTCAGGTGTCTTCTTCACTCACTATGTGTTAACAGACCTCTCTGCACTGAATCATATCTGTTATTAACCTCTGTCTCTCTTCCACAGCATGTCTTTATCCTGTCTTCCTTCTCTCACCAACCAATCACAGCAGATGGCCCCGCCCCTCCCTGAGCCTGGTTCTGCCGGAGGTTTCTTCCTGTTAAAAGAGAGTTTTTCCTTCCCACTGTCGCCAAAGTGCTGCTCATAGGGGGTCATGTGATTGTTGGGTTTTTCTCTGTATCTATGAAGCGCCTTCAGGAGACTTTTGTTGTGATTTGGCGCTATATAAATAAAATTGAATTGAGGTGTTTCACGGCTCTGTGCACCAAATCACACAGCAGACTGTGACGCTCGTGCCCTTGTCTGTGGGTGGAGTCACTCTCCTGGTCGCATCATGAACCCAGCGTCACAAACCTGCTGCTATCACATTGCTGCACTCAGCTATAACCTGATAAACACAGAAGAGGAAGCAGCTGCCTCGGTTCAACCAACAACCAAACAGAAGCATCACTCAGGGTCACCTGACACCGATGGTGAACATGTCCAGGAGACTCTTGCCCTGCAGCCAGCCCACCAGCATGATGACGCCTGAAACACATCAGAGACAGACTGAGCACGGCGTGCAGACGCCATGGCGATGGAGAGCAGGACACAGCAGCGGGGCAGCTCGCCGCACACACGGCGTCTCCTCGTAATCACACGATCATCATAAACTCACCGATGATGCAGAAGGAATAAAGCGACAGCTGCTTCCCCAGCAGGTCCATGCTCTTCTGCAGAGGAGTTTTAGGAGCCTGACAAAGCAAACAGGAAACAGATGTTTCATGAACACGGCACCTCTGGCTGGAACAACTGTGACATTTGTATTGAATTATATTCAGATTTCATGCGGGAGACCTCACCTCCTCTGCCTGCATCATCTTGAACACCTCCCCGAACTCAGAGTTCTCTCCGGTTCCAATGACGATGCCCTGAAGAACATCAGAACACTTTTCAGCAGGTAAAACTGTCTAAGCATCGTTGAAACATCAGCTGCAAAAGCTTCAATAGCAACAGCTGCAGTTCCTCTGGTGTCCTGCTGAGGCAGCAGTGAGCCAGCCTGATACAGACCGCTGTGTATCCTCCATCATAACACCTGTCCTGTCCTCTTTAAATTGCATTCATGCTTATGTTTGCATTATTAGGGGCGTGGCCAATTTGACAGGTAGATGGTGCACGGGTGGCCGTAGCTGCTGGCTTCACCTAAGCTGGACCTCTGGACCGTGTTTGTGATGTCGGAGCCTTTTTAGTGACATCATGTGACCAATAACATGCCTGCTGTGAGGTCACTGAAGTCTGAGCTGTGAGAGGGTTTTGATTGGATGTTAGTGATTAGCAGGAATCTGTGTCAGCGCTCCACGGTGCAGGTCCCTCTGCAGTCGTGTGTGCGCTGTATTTCTGCTCACACTCTGTAGCGTCGGTCGCTGCTGTGCTAACGGGGGCCCTCCCACCCGAGGGATTAATAAAGTTTCATCTAATCTAAGCTCTAATCATTCTGCCGGCAGCCACTAAGATGACGGTTACAGTTTTCTACAACCACGGCGGCGTCCTACACGCCGTCTGTCACCACTGAACCATCGATATGAAGGAGGCGGCCACGTCATCACTTCCTCACACCGTCTGCAGCCAGAGTCTCAGCGCACACTTCTTTCCTGTAACTTCACCGTCTGTGGAGCAGAAGAAGAAGAGTGAGCTGCTACCTTGGCTTTGCCGTAGCGCACCAGCGTCCCCATGAAGGCGATGTTGCTGCGGGAGGCGATGTCTCCGTTGGTGGATGCTGGCTGGTGGGCGGTGGACTTGGTGCAGGGCGTGGTCTCCCCCGTCAGACTGGACTCATCCACTGACAGGTCTGTCGCCTGCGAGGGTGGAGGAGACAGATTTAACTCCAACCAGGAGGGATACTCTGACCTTTAACCTCTAACCCTGCTCACTAAAGCCACCATTAACCATTAACCCCACCCCCACCTCAGAGCAGGCGGCCATCTTTACACGACTGCAGCTGCTCTTAATGAAGGTTCACACGTTTCCCAGTGAAAGTAGAGGCCTCAAAGTACCGCCTACACCCGCCTACGCTCGCCCCGCCTACACCCGCCCCGCCTACACCCGCCTACACCCGCTTATGCCAGCCTCAGGGATACGCTGTCACTGGGATTTGTTGCACGTGGTGAAGATGCAGGACGAGTACCGCGGCGACCTTCTCTTTGTTCTGATGTCAGTCTCACCTGCAGTGAAGCAGGGAGCTGCTTGATAATCAGAAACTCCCCGTGGACTTCCTGTTGGACAGGGGGCGCTCTCGAGCTCGCGCTGCGGAGCGGATGAAAAACCTGAAGTTTGTGTGAAAGTTTTCTTCTGCGTGCAGAAGCCGCAGCAGGCTGGAGGTGGAAGCTGCTGCTCGCTTCATGCCCCAAACCAAAATGGAGGCTCGTGGTGACGCTCACCATCTAAACCTGCACCTGCAGTCTGAAAACTTCCACAAAGAAAAATCTTCACACACAAAACGTACATTTTGATTCGTGCTCGAGAGCGCCCCCTGCTGAGGGGTTTCATTTATTTATGATTACACTGCAGGCCTGATCAGAGGGCGTTCTGCTCCCGTGTTTGCAGGAACCTGATCGCCTGTGATCGTTCATCCTGAAAGAATTTAGTTCCTTTCTTGGAAACGAGAAGCGCTCAGCTTCCAGCAGACATCTCTGCTGTCCCAGAATCCCTCGCTCCCTCACGCCCAGGCTGACACAAACCTATCAGTGTTTTTACCTCGAAGAGACGGAGGTCAGCCGGGACCTTCTCCCCCACCGACAGGCAGACGGTGTCTCCGGGAACGAGCTCTCTGGCCAGCAGGTGCTCCAGGTTCCCCTCCCTGACACTGAGGAGGAAGACAGCGGGGGAGAGTGTTTACAGTCATGCTCCTCCCCTCCCTGCGCGCCCTGCTGAGGAGCGTCAGGGACACAACACATTAATAATTCACTTTTTGAAAATGTGCATGGATGAAGTTGAAATTTGTAGAATGAGGTCGAGTGTGTGGATCCAGCTCCGTCCTCTGTCTCTGCCAAACGTTCGCCACGACCCAACTGTAAACCCCGATGAAGAGTGGATCATCGGGGGAAACCGTGCTGCTCAGGTCGCCACGGGAATCTCTCGTTGCTCCGACATCGGCGCATCGTTGGCCAGGATTCAGTCTCAGCTTTCAGGGAAACTCTAAGAAGTTTCTCAGAACATCGCGAGGAGTGAAATTAATCCTGTGACCTCAGGCTGAGAAGAACAATGCTGTGTGTGCTCGTGCTCACAGTAATGTGAGTGCTGGTCACACAGTGTGCCAACAGGGGGCGCTACACGGTGTGGCTAGATGGAGCAAACAGACACACACACTCCTTTAAACTGATTCATTTATGGAGTCAAATTTCTGGATTCTTGGCTGTGAGATGACAGAGGAGCAGACTCCGTGTCATAACTGCTTATTTCATTACAAACAATCACAACTAGGAGACGCGATGTTCTCCACAGACGCGATCCATGCAGGAGGACGAGGCAGGAGACCCCCGCCCACTCTCCTGAAGGAGGTCAGGATCAAACTCACCAGTGACATTCTGGAGGGACGAGCTTCCCCAACTCCTCCAAAGATTTCTCTGAGCGATACTCCTGCACACAAGACAAGACAACAGCTTAGCTTCATCGCACACACACACACACACACAGACACACACACACAGACAGACACACACACACACACACAGACAGACACACACAGACACACACACACAGACAGACACACACACAGACACACACACACACACACACACACACAGACACACACACACACAGACACACACAGACACACACACACACAGACACACACACACACACACACACACACACACACACACACACAGACAGACACACACAGACACACACACACACACACACACACAGACAGACACACACAGACACACACACACACACACAGACACACACACACACACACACACACACACACAGAGACAGACACACACAGACGCAGACACACACACACACACAGACACACACACACACACACACACAGACACACACACACAGACAGACACACACAGACACACACACAGACACACACACAGACACACACACACACAGACAGACACACACAGACACACACACACACACACACACACACACACACACACACACACACACACACACAGCAGTGTTGTTAAAGAGTAAAAACAGGACGTACCTGGACGAAGGCGACCGTCACTACGATGATGATGGCCTGGGGGGGGGGAAAGCACAGACTGAACTTTGAGGTCCAACACGAGTTTTTAAATTCTTCCATCGTTCACAATAAAACCCCACAGCTGTGGAAACCCCACTGACACTGAGTCGTTCAGGGTTTATTGAAGATTTCAGTGAATGTTTGCGACATCAGAGCTCAACATCGTTCATCTTTTCCTTTCATCATAAAATATATATTCCACATTTCCTTTCAAATTAAAAGCACTGTTTGTAACCTCTCACCTCTGCATTTATGTCTATTTCCTGTGAGGCGGAGCTTTGGCCTCACAGTGGCCCGTCTGCTTTCACAGTCATCATATCTGAATGTGATGACATGAATAAGCTCTTCATCATTTCTGCTTGTGGAGGTGGAGTCAGACCATCGGCTGACCTTCTGGCTGCTGAAGCTCTGCGTCCGTTTGGAGGATTAAAACAGAAACCTGATCAAACATCCTGAAGGGTTCCCGGAACGCTTTAATGACGGTTTGTCACTTTGTGTTGTGCGTGCAGAAACAACCGGTAGGATGGAACACAGCGCCAAACCTTCCTGTTCAGGTTTTACTTCACCGATGCAGATGAACTCGATGACTTTAGGTAAATGAGACCCATCTTCTGTGATGGACCTGACCTGGTTGTAGCTGAACGAGAAGCGTGCAGATGTTCAAACGTGTGCAGACGGGCTGCAGAGAAGATCGCACTTCTTGTTTTTAATCTGTGCCTGTGGCGTTCCACCTCTCTGTGACGGTGCACGCTGAGCTTAAGGTGAGAGGAGACAATAACAAGCACGCGCCGTGCTGACCAATCGCAGAGCAGCACTGCCTCACAGGACGGCTCAGTCACTGACCCCGTGACCTTTACATGTAAAACTTGCTGCATTTGAGTCACTGAGTCTAAGAACACAGAGCTGCTGTTCCACTCCGCTCCTGCCATCTGAACTTTGACCTCGTTTTTGTATCAGACAAACAGCTGTCGTGTGTAACCTCGTGTGGAGGACCTGCAGGTTTCAGAGGACGCCTGAGCGCCGCTGGTTACCTACCACTGTGATGCTGATGGCGTCATCGAACTGGTGCATGATGATGCTGATGACCGCCGACGCCAGCAACAGCAGGATGAGCGGATCTTTAAACTGCAGAGAGACACAGGCTGAGGTCAGAGGTCAAGTGTCACATGATTACAGACGTTTGGAGGACGTGTTCTTTAACAAAGACACTTTTTACAGCGTGGACGCTTTCAGCTTCGCCGAGTTTGCACATTTATTTCAGCAGCGCGGGTAAATCGAACGAGTCATCACAGGCGGGATCAGGCGAGTCGGTGCAGCTGTAAACGTGTGTGGTTGGCAGCTGAAGGACAAACTCTTTGGCAGCTCGTGTCTGGACTGTGAGGTCAGCGTGATGTCAGAGCGCCGCAGCAGCTGCTACTCGACTCGCTGCAGGGCTGGCGTTTGTTTAGTGAAGGAGCGACTCGAGCGTGTGATCGCAGGAGGACACGCGCTCAGATTACAGCAGATTACAGACAATAGGTGTGTTTGTGAAGCCGTCCAATCAGCAGTCAGGAGCGATGACGAGGCTCTGACCTTCCTCACCCTCATGGCTCACATCACACGGTTCTGGTCATGTGACCTGTGACCCTCTCTTTCTGCTTGTTCAGCACTCAGGAATGTGAAGTCAAACGGAAACTTCTGCACACGTCAGCTGATGTGGTTTACATTTTTCAGACATCCAGAGTTTCTGCTCCTCGCTTGGACTCGAGCCGACAGCTTCCTCCCGCGTCTCCGTCCGCGCTCGCTTTCTATATTTAAGCTGGAGCTGCTGGAGGCCTGCAGCAGCTCCATCAGTGCTCCGACTGCCTGCTGCCGTTTCCCCTTCAGTTATTTTACCTGATACTTTCAGGGCTGAAAGAGGTCATGTGCCCTCGTCAGCTGGCTCGTCCAATCAGCAGCGCTTGAACGAGGCCCCTGATCTGTTTCACAACGCCGCGCTGTGGCGGTGACACGAGCTCGAGACAGAAACGAAGAACGCTACAGGATTCAACCTCCTCCTTTGTGCAGTCACCACAAACGTGTCAGTCCTATTAAAAAGGTGCGAGCAGCAATGAGGTCACGGTTACCACGGTGAAGCGCGTTTACACCTTACACGTGTTTCTAACATGGCTGTGAGGCGACGAACGTGTGCCGTGCAAAAATAAATCTGTGTTCTTCCACAGGACGTTATGTAAGCGTGCTGCAGACGTGCGCGGGTTAACGCGGCGGCGGAACAATGACAGTCGGGAACACGGCGGGCCTGCAGACGCGTTTCAGGCTCTGGATAAAAATAGCGTGCTGGGTGACTCTGCCGCTGCACGTTTGAGGGACTCGCCGTCACACAGAGAGAGAAACAGGAAATGGCCTTGAGTGAGTCTGCGTGTGATGCGTGCGTTACCTGTGACAGGTACTTCCTCCACAGCGGCTCGTCCTCGCTGATGTCGAACTCGTTCCAGCCGTGGTACGCCCTCCGCCGCCTCACCTCCTCCTGGGTCAAACCCAGCTGCAGGTCGGCCTGTGGGCGTGACACGCAGCGGCGCTCAGATTACCGTTTCAGAGACGAAGCTCGCACAGAAACAGGACGACGTGTCTCATTGGCTCAGTCTAAGTCTGAGGATTTTTAATGGCGTCACCGTCGTTCTCATGAACCGATCAGCTGAGCGCTCTCTGAGATAAACGTGACGAATGTCAGGCTGAGAGGCGCTCGCCTCCTTACCTGCAGGACACATGCTACTTCATTGACGGGCAGTTCACTGGCTTTTCTGGACGTCAGTACTGGGACCATGGTCTCATCTTCACTGGAGGGTTCTCCTTCGGAAAGCTGAAACAGGAAGAAGACAGAGAGACTGAGACTGCAGCAGGGTTCCTATTGAGAGCTGCTTCTCACATCCAGGCCTGGACAACCTCCACCTGCGAGCATCAGACAGCGACGACGGCGTCTGTCGGGCCCACAGACTGCACCGAGGTTCTCCGTGAAACGGATCACATTCCTCCACTTTTACTCGAGCAGAGCTCTGCTTTCCACAAAGAGTCAGGGACCTCTAAGGTGGGAGCACTCGTGACTCGCACACCTGACGTCCAGCTGTGCAGGTAAGTGTCTGAGTGATGACACAGCTGTGACCTCTGGGTGAACGCTGTCATCTAACCTTTTATGGATGACTTCAAATCCAGTTTCTCGTCAGCTGCTGTCAAAGATAATAATCCACAGAGTCACATTTCAGGACTCTCATTACTGCAGGCGTAATGCTGCTGGCAGATGCCAGGAAGTAACCAGAAACCTTTCACAACCAGGGCCAAGACATACGTTTGTTAATAAAAATGCTTCAGAAGGCACCGACACCACCCACAGCGCTAGAAAGACTGCGTTTTAGGTTTTACTTTAATGAACTACAAGAACGTACGGCAGCACAAAAGCTCAGAGGAAATGAGGGGAAGAGGACCAGAATGACTTCCAAAGTAAAAGCACATCTGCACTTTGAGTTTATAATCTCCCCAGGAACCTGCAGTTCCTCTGATGTCCACTAGAGACCGGCTCTATCGGGAACATCTGAACTCCGAGTCGATTCTTCATGAAATAAATGTGAGGAGGGCAGAATTTAGACTTTAATGCCACCAAAGTCAGGAAAAAACAAAGGTTTTGTTTGTGGCAGCTTCCCGCGGGATTAACGGCGTGACGCGCTGCAGGTTTACAACATTAGGAAATTGCTGCGGTGCTTCAGTGCAAACATACTGTCATAAATTACGCTTAAATAGACATGAAAAAATAAGAATAAGAATTAAAGTGCTACGTAGAAAGATATATACATGAGTGCAGGTGGTGATCAGTGCCAAACATGGAATGAAGCAGAGAGGTAAGGAGGACAAACTGAACATCGAACAGCTTCGAGCCTCCTCCACCATCGGTGCTTGTTGTCATGCATGATGCTGATCACTTCCTCCCAGCAGGCTGCAGGTCTGAGGACGAAGGCTGACGCAGAGGAAACCGACAGCAGGAAATGGGACAAAGGCGACAGCGGCGCCGTGGTGCAGGGTTTAAAGCCGAACAAAGAGCAGAGAGGAAGTCGATTCTCCTCCCAGCTTTTTCAAACACCTGCACAGGTTCACAGGAAGTGCACCTCATCAAAGACTCAGTCCGAGTTAGAATTTAGAGCTACTTGAAGAAAACTGTCGAGAGTCGGCCTCAGGCTGTCCTGCTCAGCTAACGCGGTGGCTAGCATTAGCTAACAGCATCCAGGCCGTGTCAAAGGTCAAAGTCCAGTTTGGGCAGATGGCTTCAGGCCGAACGTTAGCTCGTGCTGCCTTACTACCACAGACACGAGAGAGCGACGAGTCTCTGATGCCTGTTCTTACACCTGAACTCGTTTATGGCCCCACCTGAGAGTCGTGACTCGGGGCAAAGTCTCACCATAAAACTGAGTGACCTGTTTCTGGTCCCAGGCCAGCTGTGCAATATATGTGCACCTGCACTCACCTGCCGGCTTAAAGCTTTGACCTGAGCCTGGCAGCTGCAGGCCTGTGAGGGGACAAACAGCCAGCTGTGTGCAGCTGTGTGCAGCTGTAACGGCGTGAGAACAAGTCTGTCCCACAGAGGTGGAGGAACTCCCGGCATTTCTCATCTGCTTTCAATGTTTTCACAGTCCGAGCTGCCGGGCGGCTCCGGCCGGTAAACTGCGGCTCGAGACAGTTTTCCACGCAGTGGCCGAATGCGATGAATAAACTGCACGTCAGCAGGAAGTGCAGCCAACAACACGAAGGTGTCTGCGGCTGATTAATGCTGTGACCCAAGCAGCAGACTCACAGGTGCATTTAAGACCACACGAGACCTGAAAGTGTCAGAAAAGCTGAAATCAGAGTTGGAACAGAAGCAGCTGGTACGGCAAAGCTACAGCGTTACGCCCGATCGTCGCTCCTGCAGGAGATGAAACACCCACCCCCAGCCTCCTCGTACATACACTTCTGTTATCAATTTGAAATGCTACGTTGCCGCCTTCTCGAGTTATCGTGGTCACAAAGTCAGGTGTCCACGCGCCTGCCTGCCCAGCGGGGTCACATGAACACCCCGACACAAACATCGGCGCTGCAGCTGAAAGCCGACCGCAGTCTGAAGGCCGATTGGCGTCAGAGTCGAGATTATTCAGGAAAATATCGAAACCTTCATTTTATTTGAGATCAAATCACGTTTACTGTCGCATCACACGTGCATGTACACTGCTACATGTGAGTGAAATTCTTGTGTGCGAGCTACATTGTAGCCACAGCCACCGTGGGGCGCACTGACAGAGGCGAGGCTGCCGGACACTGGCGCCACCGGGCCCTCTGACCACCACCAGTAGGCAACGGGTGAAGCGTCTTGCCCAAGGACACGACGACCGAGACTGTCCAAGCTGGGGCTCGAACCGGCAACCTTCAGATTACAAGGCGAACGTCCAACTCTTGAGCCTCGATCTAGAAGCTACCACTCAGCAGAAGTGCACACTGTTCTGTGAATCACCTGTCATCACCTGCCGGCCTCCTCTGCCTCCTTACAGCTTCCTTCAATCAGTCAGCTTTACCTGAGACACAGGTGTGCAAACTTCCTCTCAGCATCCACACACAGAGCTGCCCCTAAAAACGTTTTGCTCTGCAGACAGAGAGAGGAGCAGCGATCAGCTGAGAGGATTGTATCTGATTAGCAGTGAGAGCAGCTTAGACGACCATCCTGCTGCCTCCTCCTCACGCTGCTCCCGCAGGATGGGAGGGTCACTGCAGTCTGACTCACTTAAACTAAACGCAGACCCTGCTGTCAGAGTGTTAGCGCCAAGGTCACTGCTGATGTCACACCTGAGCAAACACGAGTAGCATCAAAGCATCATGTGACCAAAGAAGTGATTCTGACGTCCCCGAAGCCCGAAAATCTTCAAACGCCTCCTGTCACGCTGGTGACAGGAGGCGTTACCTGTCTCACCTTTGTTGCTGCGACTCGTTTGACTGCTGATTTTACCAAATGCAAACACCAAACAAACTGAAACGCACCCGACCTCTACACCGGGCTCAGCCACGCTTCACTACCATCTGACATCATCAGCTGACATCATCATCATCAGGTCAGGTTGGCCGACAGGAGACAGCTGCAAACAGCTGCAGTCTGACAGCATCCCCCTCACAGAGACTGTGGAAGGTTAGCAGACACTTTCAGTCTGAGGTGTAAATGCAGATTACAGATTACAGCACGGTGCCATCAGCCTGACGGTTCCACTCAGCCAGTGATTTTCCTGCAGGAAGCCTGTAGAGCGCAGATGTAGAACGAAACAGCTGTGGAGTCACAGACATACGACAGGTCTGAACGCCTGACAATCTCCTGACGCAGAAATACATAAAACTACAGTGAGAAAAAAATGATGTTACGGGATGAAACAGACACTGACAAAGTTTAACTTTGAGGACACGATCATCACATCCCCAGATTTGAATAATTTGATAACGAATCCTGTGATAATAACATGCTGTTGCTGGCTGGCGATTCCCACGTCTGTGTGAGGCTCACTGAGCCGTCAGAGTTCACACACACAGCGAGCTGCGGCTGAAGTCCGATTTCATCGTCGCTCTGCAGGACAGCCGCGAGCCAACGCAGCGAGCTGGAGACCGTGGATAACTTTCCATCAACAGCAAGAGACGAGACAAACGTCAGAGTGTCCGTAACTCATCCTCCACCAGCCCAGGATCAGAGAAGCTCAAACACGTTATAGCTACGTTATACATGTTAATGCATTACAGTGAAGCGTGAGGAGCAGGAGGAGCACCGATCAGCTCTCTCAGCGCATTTTTAAACAGGAGCAGTGACGCTTCACCTGGCCTCCAGCCACAGCGCCTCAGGAAGGTGGTGGTGTTAAAGTGAGCTGCTGCTCCATTGGCTGTTTGGTCAGTGATGCGGTCGCAGTTTTTCGACTTCATCAGGGTGGAACTCCAGCTGTAATCTAATAACTGAAGATGGGTGGAGTCGCACCATCAACCCTCAGTTTTCCCTCTCAGCTGATTTCCACACACGCACGCACGCACGCACGCACGCACACGCACGCACGCACACTCACGCACACACACACGCACACACACTTAAATGCAGACCACGGAGTGTAACCGAGCAGTATATCGGACACCGGGATCACCACGAGGAAAAGCACAGACACACACACACTGACATGAACACAAAGGAATAACAGGAATTTCATCCTGATTGCGTGTTTGTATCATCACTGCAGGCCGCTCACAGAACACTCGCTGAGGCTGGAGCCTCCGTGTTCGACGTATTAACCCTTTGTTATCCTCGGTATGAAACCTCCTCCCTGCTCTCCTTCAGTTTCACGTCTTTTCTTGTTATTTCTGACATAATGTGTGTTTTGTGTGCGAAGAATATCTGAGACTTCCTGCTCTTTGTGTGGGCTCATGTTTCACAGGCCTCTCTTATCTGGTTAAAGCACCGAGCTGAACTCTGGATGTCGGCCGGCTCGGTGCCAAACGGGCCGTTAGCTGCACGCCTCGCTGGCTGCTGGTGCTCATTTCACTTCCCGAAGGATCGACGGACTCCAGCGGAATATCAGCAGAGCTCCACATCGCTGCATCGCTTCCTCTAAGTTAATGACGGGCAAAAAGAGAAAGTAGGTCGGACCCGACAGCCGGCGGTGACTTTCAGACGAGGACGTGATTGAATTCATTAAAGAGAGA